>NC_134385.1:2875000-3194166 GCF_035582795.1 Mycteria americana
TGGCTCTAGAAACATCCTCCTGCTGCAGAGCGCTCCGTGCCTCAGCAGTCCCATCTTCTCTGGCCCTTGCTCTGGGTCGCCCCAGCTTCTTCAGCCTCTAGTCCAGCCCTTTGGTATAAATACTCAGGCTGGCCTTGCTTGGAGCTGATATAAACCTGGACTTCACAATTCCTTGGTGAGGTCTCACCGTGCACAGTGGTTCATAGCCAGTATCTCGGACAGCAACAGGAGTGTGAAACTGAGCTTGCAGGAAAAACACTCCAACTGGTAGTGCAGAGGTGTCCCCGGCAGCTTTTCCTGGAAAAAGACTGTCGTACCCTGCCCATTCCTTACCCCTGGTTTCAAGTTGCTGTTCAGATTATTAAATAAAGCAAATAGCTACAGGCTTTATTTTATAACTTATCTATGGTACTTTTATGTTTAACTTAAAACACTGTGCTTTCAGTAAGGCTAAGACATTACCTTGATATGGCCCTCTAAAATTCCATATTTGGTAAGTAGGGTTTGAGAGCACAGCTGGATTCCCTGTTCGGCTGTTAAAGCAGATGATTCTTTTTGTACAGAATGAGTTCTTAAATTTGTATGAGAGCATCTGTCACGAACAGAGCCAAGAAAAACAAATTTAAATGTGCACATCTTCCTTCCTCGCCCCATACCGCTGCTCTTCTAAAGGACATTTGGGCAGAGGGTGATTCCTGCAGCCTGTGATAGACCTTCCAGATGGCCCCAGAGGAGAAGAGCCCAGCTGTGACCTGTCTGCTGGGAGATGCAGAGGAGAGCAGGCGATGCTGCGAACACAGCTCTTCTCTCGGCTGCGAGGAACAAGTACATATGGTGCTTTTGGGGAGGAAGACGGGGCTTAGGGAAATTCTTCTTTAATCGATAAACCTATAACATCTTGGATGAGATGTTGGACACATGCCCCAGTTGTAAGCTTTGAGGGGGAGGAATTTCTGCAGGCTAGTCAGGGCCCCTGGGAACTCCCATCTCAAATGTCGATGTTACTCCTCTTTTTCTACTCGGGAAGCTCAGTTTCTGTGAGCACAGAGCAGAAACCTTTGCTGTTACTGCTCAGTTGAGCCTTCCATTGCTACCATATGTTTTAATAGAAATGTTTGTTTCCACGCTCATTTTGCTCCTTTTGCAAAGTGGGATGAATCTCCAATGAGCTGATTTCAGATCTGATAAAAGAACCCGGTTCAGACGCCGTTTGCTTTGCTGTGGCTGGGAAATAGGAACCTGGCAGCTCTTGGTGAGCGTTGGAGAACACCGGAGCCTCCCTCGGCTGCCCCAAACGCTGGAGAGCAGCAACTGTACATTGGAGTAATGAAATATAAAGTGTTTTCCAATGAAGCTGTTACTTTTACCGCTGGCTTTGGAACCAAATACAACCAAAGGCTTGTCCGTGGTGTTACAGATGCAAACCTGTTTTTAACCTGTCATCGGGACGTTCTACCCGTTACCTTTATAGCTGTTCCTGGAAGACTCTGTTAAAACCGCAGGTGTCTGGATACTCCTGGTTTTTGATGGCTCTGCACAACGTGGGTTTCAAAACCAGTAAGAAATGAAAGATTGGCCCTGTGAAAGTTCATTAATTTTAGAGATGGCTTTGCCTCCAGCCCAGGCAGGGGTGGTTCTCAGGATTGTATAACGCTCCATCTGCACTGAAGCATCGAACACCCACAAGTTACGGAAATCAATGAAAAACACCGCACGTGGTTGGTAAAGATGGTGAAAACTGATCAAGGTGAATCACAGCATTAAAATAACTTGTATAGGAAACGGGCAAGCTCTTGCGCGGCTGGTATTTAGCGAGAAGTGTTCAACAGATGTTGAAAACGATTAGTCATTCCCTATAATAAAGGCCTGACGTTGAATTTTGTGGGGCTCTCAGAGGCGTGCCGTTTTTCTCTCGTTTCTCTTCCTGTGACAGAGTTGCTGTTTGTGGGGTGATGGAGTTGGGGGGGGGGGGGGGGGCTCTTCCCCAAGGGGGTGCTGCAGCAGGGTGGGCGATGGGGGTCCAGCCCTGCACCCCGATGCCCCGAGTGCTTCCCAGCCTGGGCCTGGAGGGGGCGGGGCCGGGGCCGGGGGGGGCGTGGCCGGGCGGGCGGCGCGCGCGCGCGCCCCGCAGGAGGATTGTCCGCTGGCGGCCGCCATCGCGCCGCCGGCCCCGCCCGCCATATTGTGCCCGGCGCAGGCTGAGCGGCGGCCGGAGATGGGTGAGGGGGGCCGAGCGGCGGGACGGACCCGGGCACCGGCGGGGGGGGAGGCGGACGGGCGCGGGGTGGAGAGGGGGGGGCCGAGCCGGGAGCTGGGGGAAGAGGGCCGAGCGGCGGGCGGGGCGCTGGAGAGCCCGCAGCTGGCCCCGCCCCGCCCCGCCGCCGCTGTGAGGGGGGCGGCTCCCGGGCCGCGGCCTGGCCCGGAGCCCCCGGAGCTGCCTTAGAGCCCCGTTCCTCCCTGCAGCCTCGGTGCGTGCTCCCGTATCTCCCCTGAAGCTCCCCTGCACACGCACCCCCCGCCCCGTAGCCCCTAATGCTCCCCCGCAGGTTTCTTGTACGCCGGTGGAGCCCCCGGTGCTCTCCGTGGCCCGTCCTGCGAGCCTGCAGCCCCCGCGGCGTTCCTGCAGCTCCCGCTGCTCCACTACAGCCCTGGCCTGCACCCCAAGGGCCTCTGGAGCCCCCGCTATCCTCTTACAGCCCCAGTCTGTGCCCCCAGAGCCCTCATAGCCCCTGTGGCCCCCAGTGCTCTTCTGTAGTCCCCACTTGTGCCCCCAGATCGCCTGTAGCCTTTGCCTGCACCCCTGGAGTGTTTGTGGCTCCTGCCTGCACCTCTGTAGACCCCATAGCCCCTGGTCTGTGCCCCCGCAGCCCCCACTGCTCCTTCAGAGCCCCCATCTGAGCTCCTGGAGCTCCTACAGCCCCTGGACTGCACTGCTATAGCTCCCAAGCGTGCCCCCCCCAGGCTCCCCAGCTCTATTCCCCTGCCCAACACTTTCATCCTCCCACTTTTCCCTCTCAGACTCTCATGTTTTGGTGTCCTGGGCCTCAAATCTGCTGTCTTCGCTCCCCCCCCCCCCCCCAGGTCCTGTCCATCTGGTGCCCCCCTCCAGCCCCCGTGTTGTATCCTGGGGGGTTCCTGTGCACAGCCCCTCCTGTTCACCAGCAGTTACTCTGCGTCCCCAAGTCACCAGGACTCGTGTGCCATGCCACATGCTGGGGCTTCTGCCCTTTGCTCTGTACCCCCTCAGCTCCCCCAGCACTGCAGCCACCTCTGTGCCCCACTGGCCCATGTGACGGCACCCATCTTGGGGTATCTTTGCTTTGCTTGGGTCTAGCCCCAGGCGCACCCCCCTGCACCCTGTCCCTCATTGTCAGGGACTAGTACAGCAGTTTGCTGGAGGACTCTGGAGCTCAGTATAAGTTTTAAAACTTGAGAGCAGTTTCTAAACCTTAAGCAGATTTTCTTTATTCCGGATGCTAATTGCTAAGTGATGCAAACTGGAAATTAGCAATCAGAAAAAGATGTGAAGCAATTGATATGACATGATCCGAGTTTCTTCACAGCTCAGATTTCACTTCTAGTAAATGGTGTGTTATCACCCTGTCCTTTCTCTAAGTTGTATAGATTCTCCTAAGGTTAAACAGGATCCAGAGGAGGTTTTTAAAACCTTCGTATTCTTTACACTGTGGCAAGCAAGCACTAGAAAAGCTAACTTTGGGCTAACATCCTGTTGAGCTCTGTGCCGTGCAAACATCAACAGCAAATGCCCTAAAAATGCTATGGAGTTTTTTCCCATCTTAAAGGAGCAAAAAAGGAAAAAGCCGGTTTGTGTGCTTTTGCAGCATCCCTTTAAAAGTGCTGTGAATATTTGATTCCAGCACAAAATTGGGCAAAAGGGGACCTAGGTAATATCCCCAATTTACTGAATCCTTTGGGCAAATTGTTTAGCATCTCCGTAAGTGCATTGCTCTGCCTGTAAAACAGGGATAACACCACAGCAATGCAGATTAAATTCCTTGTAAACTGCCTTGGGTTGGGAGAGAGGCATGAAAAGCTTCTTCCTGCTCCCGTGGATGTCTGCATACGTTAGGCTTTAGACTCTCGGTGAATTCACAGCACCTTAACAAGCTGCTGCATGTCCTGGGAGCGTCAGGAGCTATCGGGGACCACATCTATAGCCTGTGGCAAATATAGGAGATTTAGAAAAGGGTTGAGCAAATTTGCATTATCCTGCTTTGTGCTGCAAGCTAGCAGTGCGAGTGATCGGTTACTGCTGGTCACCAGGGTGTGGTAGAGCAGATGAGCATTAATAAGAAATCTTTTCCTTTCAGTTTTAAGGACTGAAGACATAATCACGCAGTGAACAGCAGAGAAGCCACCTGGAAGAACAACCCTCCGCACCCTCTGTTGTTATGGCAGGGGGAAGGCGGGGCCCTAACCGCACGTCCTACTGCCGAAATCCCCTCTGTGAACCTGGGGCCGCTGGCGGCTCCGGCCATTCCACGAGTTCCTCCGTCACGGGTGTGCGCTCACGCACCAGGTACGTCTGGCTCTCCACGTCTTCGCATCTAGCCAGGCCAGCTGCTCCTCTCTGAGAGAGACAGGTTTGAGGCCATCTGTATCTCCCCATCTCACACACTGCTGGTTTTCCTGTGGCTCAGGGATTTGTTAACTCCCGGTGTCTAGCTGAAATCCTTTTTCTATGTGTGGCAGTGTCCATGCTACACGTTGTAGTTGGGATAGGTGGGTTCTAATTTGCCCAAGACCATTAAGTGCTTTATCAGACCGTGACAGACTTCCAGGGTTGTTCAAAAGCCTTTAGTGACCATTGAATGGAAAGTAAGAATCGAGACAAATTTTTATCCAAAGCCTGACTCTGGAGTTCTGGTTGTTGCGTCTCCTGTGCCCTGAAGTTTACATCAGGTGAGACATTTCTGGGGTAGAGTTTAGCTAGGTCAGGTGATGTGTAGGCTGCAGGTTTTTTTTCAGGTTCTAGCCTAGCTGGTTGGTTGCATTGCTGCGACTGAGGTAGAGAGGAGGAAGGAGAAGCAGAGCACCGACAGCAATACGTAAGCATGAGGTGCCTTATGAACTCTCTGCAAAGAAAATGTTAGATCTTTCTTAACATACTCCCTGCTTACGGCCCTAGGCCAAGAAATTTAGAGGGATACAGTTATTCAAACAAGTTATTGCAAGGCCACAGAAGGTGGAGCAATCCACCTTGTACATACTTTGCTGTGAGAGCATGCACAAAGGTCCTTATCACAAGCAGGTAATGAAGTACAAATCCACGCCCCAGCTTACCTCCAAGTGATTTGTCTGTGTAGCCGTACCCTCTGATACCCATCACCTACGTGGCAGTCCAGGCTGAGGAGTCCCAAAGTGCGTATGAGAGCCTTGTCGTTGCTCTTGCAAGAGCACCCTTAGGTCTTGTGCGTCTGTTCAAAGCAGAAGAGGCTTTGTGTTTGTATTTAAAGCCCTTTTCTGGAGGACCAGAACAGGAACTCTTGTTCTGCGTACAGGAACAGAGTTTATTGGCGGATTTCTCAGTCCTGAGGAGCTGAATCAGTCTTGTCCGCTCGGGAATCGGGGGGTTTCAGAGAGACAGCTTGGGTTCCTAAAATTTTTCTCTCACGCATGGCCTTATTTTAGGCTGTCAGCCTTCTGTTTTAAAAAGCATGGGCTGATCCACCTGTGTCCACCCCTGGGCTAGAAGTCTTTCTGCAGTCACACTCTAAGACTTCTGTGGTTTCGTTTTGGGATTTTCAATAGGAGTTTGTGCTCTGTGGTTCCTTTGAAACCCACACCCAGATTCCTTTGACTGTTGTTATTTAGAGATTGCAAATCAGGAGAGATATATCTAGTATATATTAATTCCCTTCCCTTTGATTAAAAGGGTTGCTGTCTGGGATTGTGTGCGTGCTCGCACAGGAACATGCACCTCTGACTAAACTAGTTTTTCTTCCATAGTTGAGTAGAAGTTGAAAAATGAGAAAGGGCTTGCTTGTGTTTAATTGCTCTGTATTTCATGTTCAAGCACTCTTAGAAATGTAAATAGCAACTCGAGGCCTAAAAGCTTCCAATTAATTAAGGGGGCCACTGGTTGCCCCTTGAATAGCAAAACACAGCCACAGCTTTTGAACCGGACTCAACGCAAGGGATTTAATACCGAATGACCTGGTGCTGTAGATTGGCCTGGTTCCAAATATTGCTTTCGCTGGGCAAATTCCCACTTTCATCTCCCTTTAACGCTCATCCTAGACATCCTCGGGGTGCCGACACTTCTGGTTTCTGGCAGCCATTGACCACGATAGTCAGCTTAGGTTTCTCAGTCAATATTAGACCCACTGACTTCTACAATCTGACTGTGTGGGCTGGAGGACAGCGCTGTGTTTATCTCAGGGAAGTGACTGCTGGCTTTTGGTTTACCTTGGTAGGAGCGGTTCAGGTACAGGCCTTTCCAGCCCACCTTTGGCAACTCAGACAGTCGTCCCCCTCCGGCACTGTAAGATCCCAGAGCTGCCTGTGGAGAGGAGTGTGCTGTTTGAACTTCAGCTCTTCTTCTGTCATCTCGTTGCTCTGTTTGTCCACTACATCAACATCTACAAAACTGTGTGGTGGTACCCACCCTCCCATCCGCCTTCACACACGTCATTGGTAAGCACCAAAGGACAGCTGCTGTCCGGTGATATTCACAGACTGTCTCTTGGGTCGTTAGACATAAAGTTTTCTATATGTGTGTGATGCAAACTACATGTGACTACACAGCCCTGGAGGGTTGCTCATGTGACTCTTATTTGGCAAATTTTGGGCACTGGCTGTCTGCTTGGCATTCTCTTTCTGATCTCGGAAGCAAGAGTCCGAGGAGAAGAGAATCACTTGGGAGCTTCTCTGTTGAATGTGGGTTTCTGCTGCTTGACGGAAAGTGGAATCATTTTGTTTTTGTCACCGCAGAACTTTCATCTTATTGACTTCAACGTGCTGACAGTGACGACCATCGTCCTGGCACGCCGGCTGATCGGTGCTATTGTGAAGGAGGTAAAGTTCCCAAGCAGATCTCAGAACTGTTCTTTCCTCTCAGGCAAAATGTAAAGCTTTGTGTCCCTTTTGCAGTTCCAAACTCTTTTGTCCTTTTCTAAAGAACTTTGTGCTATGTCCAAGTCAGAAACCTAGGCATGGTTTCTACTGGGAAGAACAGAGAACAGAAATGAGCATCTCAAACCGTTGCTCATGACTCTCTCTGTCCTTCTGTGATTGTTTCTGAATTACTGTCTCAACGAGGCTGTAGTAATTCTGCTTTCTTCCTTGTGAAGAACAGCATTTGGCTCTTTTCCTGTTCTTTTAATTACTCTAGCTTTCTGCAAGGAGGAACCAGTGTAGGTCGGTTTCTGCTGACTGCGGAAGCTTTCTGTGGTGAGCAGGTCCAGGAGAGTGGGCTTCTCACACCGATAACTACCAGACCTTAACAAGAAGCTCTGAGCGCTCTCCTCATTCCAGCTTGAGGACTGAGGCCCTGGGGTTTGGCAAGTCCAGATTCCAGCCTACAGAAGGCCTCCCCTTCCTGGTGGCAGTCAAACAGAGCCTTTGACTAGCTCTTCCTTCCTGCATATGAAGTTGATTTTACAGATCAAGTCCTGCTCATTTACTGTTTGCTTCCTGTAGGAAGAGTGAATGAGTCTCCCCTCTGCCCAGCTCTTTCTTCTCTCCCCACAGGCTTCACAGAGTGGCAAAGTCTCCCTGCCACGCACTATTTTCCTGGTGATCACTCGGTTTGCTGTTCTCACTGGCACAGGCTGGAGTTTGTGCCGATCAATAATTCACCTTTTCAGAACCTACTCTTTCCTTAATCTCCTGTTCCTGTGTTACCCGTAAGTATCTCTTCTGGCTCTTATGTGTGATTTCTAATGTTGCTTCAGTGCAGTGGGCGTTGCTCAGTTGAAATGAAGCCTGAAAGTAAATAAGCACTTGATTACCTAGTAACAGAACTTAAACTACTCTTTTCCCTCTCGCTGTGTCACATTTCTTCTTGGTGGTAGGGCATATCTTTAACATTTACCCGTATTTCAGCTTTAATACAAGCATTAATTATAGTTCTTAGATTGCTCGTCCTCTGAAAAGGATTATACGCTATTCTCATTGTATTCAAAGAACCCTTGTCTTCAGTTTACCTCAGCCCTTGGGTGCCTCTGCCAGGTGGAGTGAATCAAACAGCTTCCCTGCTTCGTGTTCACTAACAAAAGGAAGCCAGTTCTGTTTCCAGTCAAGTAGTAGAAGTAGCTCCCTTCTCTCTGGTAGATGCAGGAGGAAGCATCTCATAAAGATCCGAGACTTGGTCCTTGTGTTTGAGATCAGATTGGTGAAGCTCTTTTCTGGAGTTTATATAGGTACCGTCTGCCATTTAGGAAGGGGATGCGATTGTAATGCTGATCTGCTGCCAGCAAAGGCATTGCATGGGGAGCTCGTAAGGAAGTAACCACCTTTCTGTGCTTTGCTGCTCCAGGTTTGGCATGTACATTCCCTTCCTTCAGCTGAACTGTGACTTTCGGAAGACGGGCCTCTTCTCCCAGGTAGCCAACATCGGTCCCAGAGAGACCAGCGAGGTGAACTCCAGGGGCAGAGACTACCTGACCGTCCTAAAGGAAACCTGGAAGCAGCACACTCGACAGATGTACGGCATGGAGGCCATGCCCACTCATGCCTGCTGCCTCTCCCCAGATCTCATCCGCAATGAGGTGGAATACCTGAAAATGGACTTTAACTGGCGGATGAAAGAGGTGCTGGTGAGCTCCATGCTCAGTGCCTACTACGTGGCCTTTGTGCCGGTCTGGTTTGTGAAGGTGAGTGAGGGCCACCTCTGCTCTTGCAGACGCCGCTGCTCCAGGCGTGGGGCTGGCTGGGGAGGATTGTGGGGAGGTGGACGCTGGGTTATGGAGGAGGTCTGCTTCTCGCGTCTTGCTTAACTGGAACATGGGAGAGGTTAGTCAGAGGGCTGGTCTGTGTGCGCAGGCGACTGGATCAAACCCATTTACAGAGGCCTCGTGAAAAGCAAGAAGCATAACCATCTAGGCTTAACTTCGCTTAAACTCCGGGTAACAGAGGACAATGTTGTCCTGATAAAGTGTATTCGGACTGTCCTGAGAGTGTGCATCCATCCGGTAGGGAGCCGTGTCCCCCTCCTGCCTCCCCGTGAAGCTAGAAGGACTCCAGGCCAACCATTCCTTCGCATGCTGACCTTCTGCGAGGACAGAGCTCCAGGACGAGGAGACTGACTTTAATAAGGGAGACAGTATGAAGGAGGATGGACCTTATTCGGATTCTTAGCTGTTTTATTTAAGTTACTAATATGTTGTACAATGAGACAAATGTCTTGTAGTAAATCTGTCAGACCTCAGGAATGAGCCCAAGTCCGCTTCCCCCGAGGGGCTGGTGCTCCCACCCATCGTCAGCTGAGCTAGGGGAGCATCAGGAACTATCTCCCTATTTTTGGTGACGGGTGACGATAGCATAAATGTTTCGCTGTGGTGTGTTCAGGAGTTGTACAGCAGCCATCCTATGTGGGCGCTTCTTTTTCAAGCGGGATTAATAGCTACATGAAAAGCCCTCGTTTTACCTGCCTGAGTGCTTTGTGTTTTGATGGCTTTGTTAGGTGAGGCTGTCCAAACACGTTGTCACACATTCTTCTTGTCCCCCCACAGAACACTCAGTACTATGACAAACGCTGGTCGTGTGAGCTCTTCCTTCTGGTTTCCATCAGCACGTCTGTGATCCTGATGCAGTACCTCTTACCTGCGCGCTACTGTGACCTGCTCCATAAAGCCGCAGCGCACCTGGGCTGCTGGCAGAAGGTCGATCCAGCCCTCTGCTCCAACGTGCTACAGCATCAGTAAGAAACTCTCTCCTGGGGCTAGGGCCGGAGTTTTCTCTTCGCTGGTATGCCTGCTGGCGTGAACAGAGGCTGGATGGGGAGCTCAGCTTTCCAGCCACCTCTTCCTCCTCCTCTTGTTGCTTAAAAAAAAAAAAAAAAAGAAAAATGAAAGCAGAGTTGTCAGCTGACACATCCGACAGCGTACAGACACTATCTGTACTGTCCACTTCCAAGCAGATCTGATTTTTTGGCAAGATGCCTGCTGCTTCTGGCCCCAGGTAACTGCCGTTTGTCACTGCCATAGTTACACGCCTCGGTGGGCCAAACTCTGCCCTCACAAATGACGGCAGCTTACTGCTGTGGCCAGCGCCGCGGAAGCAGCTCGTACGTTATCTTAGCTGATGGTGGGAAGGCAGCAGACCCCCCCCCTTCAGCTGTGGAGGTAGAAATAAGAGCTCTCTGCTTGTTTCCTGCAGGTGGACAGAGGAGTGCATGTGGCCGCAGGGAGTGTTAGTGAAACACAGCAAGAACGTGTACAAAGCTGTGGGGCATTACAACGTGGCGGTGCCCTCGGACGTCTCGCACTTCCGCTTTCACGTAAGATCACATCTCCTTTCTGGGGACGGAGGTGTAGCGCCTCGGCAGGGTCACGGTCCCCTTGTCCTGAACACCTCAGACTGCCTGAGCTGGCTCTCTGAGCAGGAGAGCTGCCCGTGGGCTGGGCCAGGGCGGTGGAATGAGCCGGGTTCGGTACAGCATTTCACGTTAGTCCCACATCTCCCATCGGTGCTGCCAGGAGGGTGACTGGCCTGTGCAAACCGGGGCTCTGTCCAGAGCCGAGCACGGCTAAATGTTGTGTCTCCAGAGGGGAATCCCAGAGGAATCCTCACCGGCCTCTGCCTCACGCATCCTGTCAAAAACGCGTCCCGAAGGCTCTGACTTTGCTCGCTGCCTCATTGTGGTCTCTCCTACAGTTCTTTTTCAGCAAACCACTGAGAATCCTCAACATCCTGATTCTGCTGGAAGGAGCTGTCATCTTCTACCAGCTTTACTCACTGATTTCTTCAGAGAAGTGGCACCAGACCATCTCACTGGCTCTGATCCTCTTCAGCAATTACTACGCCTTCTTCAAGCTGCTGCGTGACCGTCTGGTGCTGGGCAAAGCCTACTCATATTCTGCCAGCAGAGACTCAGAGCAGAAGTTAAATTAAAACAATTGCACTGATGCTCAGCTTATTACAAAACAAACAAAACAAGAAACCCTCAGAGCTTTGTATTTTTGTTACCACTGCTTTTTTTCTTTGATAACTGATGTAATTAAAAGGAAAAAACATATTTTTTTACTCCCAACAGTTGTTTGTGTGTTTGTTGTCTGGTAAAATCCCCCGAGAAGGCCTCCTCCTGTTTGTATTTGAGAGGAATGATTTATTAACAACCGTGCTTAGTTCTGAGAGGTGCAAATACTGCTGCTTCTGCTGGAGTCGGAGCTCCAGCTGGCACTGCGTGGGAAGATGAGAATTACAGGTACGTTAGAGCTCACAACTTCAGTCCGAGTCCCCGTATAAGGGGGTGAGCCCTGATCCTCTCCTTTCCGGGGACCCCAAAGGAGCTCCTGCAGCACCCCCTGATGCTCCGGGGCCGTAGGGGAAGGCTGCATTATCGCTACCGTGATTTTTAAGTTGCTGCGGCAGAACTGCTGCCACCCCTCGCTTGCAGCCCGCGCAGGTGATGGTTTGAGGTCCACAGCGGTGGGAAGGGACCCGCCGCGGACGGGGGAGCTCGGGGGGGGGGGGGGGGGGGGGAGCTCCGGCCGCTCCCCCTTTGCCTTTCCATGAGTGGGTTGGGTGTTCCCCCCCTTGCCGCTTCTCCCGCCCAACCTGCCCGTCAGGTCTGCCCAGGCCCGGGAGGACGAGCGGGCTGACATCACCCGGGCGAGGAGGAGGAGGAGGAGGAGGAAGGGGCGCAGCTCTGCACCCGGCTGACTCGGGGCTGGGGGCAGCGGGGCCGTCCCAGAGCCGCCGCCGTCCCTGCTGCCGGGGACACCGGCCATGCCCGCCGCTGTGGCCGTGCCCAGGCTCGGGCCCTGCCCGTGGTGGGGCTCCCCGCTGCCGCCGCCGGTGCCGGTGCCGGATCCGGCCTTTGTTCCGCTCGGGCCCCCGCCGCCGCCAGGGGGCGCCCGGGGCGTGCGCGGCCGCTGCCGGTGCCGCTGCCGGTGCCGGTCCCGGTCCAGCCCCGGCGCCTCCCGGCAGCCCCATCCGCCCCGGGGGAGATTACTGCGAATGAAACCGGAGATCAAACACCGGACCGGGGCGGGCGGGCCTCCGGGAACCGGGACTTGGACCCGGCAGCGGCATCGTCCCGGTGCACCGGCTGGGGACAGGATGCCATGCCCCGGACACACGGCAGCGAGGTGACCCCGAGCAGCGAGGTGACCCTGGGCATGGCATTGGGGGGGGGGTGTCCCCCCGAGCATCCGACCCCGCGGCAAACTGTCACCCCGGCCCTCGGCGGGGACACGCTGGGGACATGGCGGGGCCATCTCCCGGTGCGGGGGGCCAGGCTGCCTGCCGGCACCCGGCGGCTGGGGACACCACGGGGCCAAGGGCCACCAGAAAGCAAAGCCAGCACCGCCGCCGCTCGCCTGTTTGTTATCAGCCGCTGCCTGTCGGCAGGGCGAAGGGCACGGCGAGGAAGAGGAAGGAGGAAGCGGGGCGGGGGGGGGGGACGAGGGCCGGGGCTGGCAGGGAGCCGTGCCAGGCTGGGGTGCAGCTGAGCCCCACGGGACCGTGCCCCCGCCCCCACGCCCAGCGCTGGGGCAGCCCCGTGTCAGCAGCGTGGGGGGCCGGGGCCGGAGCTGAGCCTCCTGCCCACGCATGAGGAAGCCCACAGCCGCGAGGCCGAGGTGCTTCGCTGGCTCGGGGCGTGGGAAGGCTGCAAGAAGCCCCCCGAGGACCCCCGGCAGGTCCCGTGGGGCTGGGGGGATGGAGAGGCCCCCCCCAGCCTGTCCCCTGGCTCTCGTATCGCCCAGCCGGGGCCAGATCCAGTCCCTGGACGGGGTTGCTAACTGGGACGGGGGGGTGATGTCGGGGCGCTGCGGGCGGGTGTGCCTGTGCCCCGGCCCCCTCCCCACCGCAGCAGGAGGAAACGGCCGTGTCCAGCCTTTCCCGAGGATGAGGATTTCCTTCCTCCCATTGAGCAGGGACCCTGAGGTTAGCACGCAGCCATGGGGTGCTCGGCCCGCGGGGGGGGGAGGGCGGCTGAGAGGTGGGGGGCAGAGACCCCCCCCCAACACACAGCCCTGGGTGCAGCTCCCAGCAGGGCCCCCCCTTTCCTCCCCCCGCCTGGCTGGGACCCCGTGCAGCCGCACAGGCAGGGACAAGGGAGCCAGCTTTGTGGGGGGCTCGGGATGGAGACTTGCAGCCATTTCCTTCTCTCCTTCCCCATGGCTTCGTCCCCTCCCCTTTGCTCAGCCTCAGTGCACTGCAGATATTTTGGGGGCAAGAAGAAGCCGGGCAGAGCAGGCAGCCCTGGGGCAACGGAGCCTGTCCCCCGCGGGGTGGCCCAGCTGGGGCTGGCTGAGCTGCAGCCACCCTGGCTGCAATTTTTGGGCTCCCAGCCATGCCGGGAGGGCTTGGAGGTCCCCTCGGGTCCAGCAACGTGAGCCTCAGTGCTGGTTGCCTCTGGGCAGAGCCTCCCAGCCCCACCGGGTGCCTGTGCCCCGCTGCACCCCCAGCCCCCCCCCCCCCTCCTTGCAGGGACCTGGCCCGCACATGGAGGTTACTGGATTCCCAGAAAAGGCTCTTCCTGCAGCTGGGAAGGGCCGTCGTGGGGAGCAGGGGACACCGCTCACCCTCCTTGAATCATCTGACAGTGAGTGCACAGGGGCTTTCCCAGGGGCCCCGGAAGGGATGACGTCCCTGGGGAGATCCCGGGTGGGAATTCCCCTGGGAGCAGCCGGGGCACTCCTCAGAGGTGGTTTCATTGGGGACCCAGCTGTCTTGGTGGCCCCAGGGGTCCCAGGCAGCCCAAACGGTGCCCGGCCCACGGGCAGTGCTGCTCCCCGGGGGTCCTGGCCTGGCCGGGCTCCATCTGCCACCCTCCCTACGCCCGCTAATCCCGGGATTAGCAGCCAGATGCCAGGCACAGGTTTGCTGCAGGTAACGAGTAGCCCTCAGGGAGGAGGTTACGGACATCAAAGTGCAGGCAATTATGGCTAATCCCACACCTGCGCCTTAAGAGCTCGGCAGCCGTCCTGCCTGCGCCCAACGGGACCGGGCAGCCGCCGGGGAGAAGCCGGCTGGCATCGCGCTGGGGTCCCCGAGCCAGGAGGGCAGCAGGTATGGGGAGCCAGCGTGTGCTGGGGACCCGTCCCAGGGTGCCCCCGAGCACGGGACCGCAGGATAACGGCCGTGGTGGTGGGTCACGGAGCAAAAAGCCAGGCAGAAACACCCTCCACGGGGCTCAGCACTGCTGGGGGCACAGCTGAGCCCTCTCTTGTGCAGATCTGAAATGGGGCACGTTGAGCTGCGAACGAGCTTCGGCCTCCTGCTGCCCGCCGGGAATTCCCCCCACCACTTCCCAGCGGATGCAGCTGATGGGAAGTGGCTGTTTTCCCCGAAGAGCCCGTCCCGACATTCCTGGGAGGCCACATCTGCCGCCCGCGTCCCCGTCCCCAGGACCTCCGTCCAGCCGGTTCCCAGCTCGTCCCACCCCACCCCAGCTCAGATGGAGGACGGATGCTGCAGGGTGCTGCAGGCTGCGGCTGCTCAGCACGGGGCTGCCGGCAGCCCCCAACCAACAAACCTGCCCCCCACGCACCCCGCTGAGCTTGGGCCCCCAGCATGACGGGGGGGGGGCAGAAACAGCCAGCACAGATTTTACACCCGAGCCTGCAAACGCCCGTTTTCTCCCCCGATGCAGCAGGCGAAGCCGCTGCCGCCTTCCAGCATCGATGCAGAGACGGGACAGCGATGGTCCAGTCACGGGGGGTCCCGGGTCGCTGGGTGAGCCTGCAGCGGCGATACCGCATGGGGGGGCCTGACAGACACCCCCCACCTCCTCCTCATCCCCCCAAAAACACCAGCCTGTCCCTGGCTGGTGCAGTGCTGAATCCAGCATCCAGCAGCTGCCGATGTGGGGACCGGGGCGAGGGGTGGGGGTGGGACAGGAGCACCCCGTGAAGCCAAAGGTCCCCAGCCTGGGCACGCAAGGCATGGGGGTAATCCCAGCTGGGCCGTGTCATCCTTTATCTGGAGGCCGGTAGCTTTAATTCTTCCTTAATAATCATTTATGCCATTAATAAAGCCAAATCCCTAAAGTGGCTAATTAAGGGTTCGTTCGCTCGCTGCCATCTCACACCGCAGCAGTGAGATCCATGTGTGAGATCTTTTGTGTGAGATCAATGGGGGGGAAAAAAATCACAGGGGGGTGGTGGGAGCGTCCTCCCAGTGCCCATCCCACCAGCACCCCTGCTCCCCTGGGGAGGCGGGGAGGGGGCCGGGGACCCCTGAGCAGCACCCCCAGACCCAGAGCCGTGGGGTCTCCGTGGGGCCTGAGCACCTGAATCCAGGAGACGCTGAGCCAAGCAGAGCCCAGCCGGCCACCGCTGGCCCCGCTGCTGCCTGACCTTGCCCAGGGCTCACCTGGCCGAAACCGGGGCAGGACACGGCCCATGAGGCCCAGTCCTGGGCCAGCGAGACCTGCCGTAATTGGCAGCCCTGAATTAGCATATGCACATCCTCATTAGCAATTACACACACACACACACACACGCCCTCATTTTCTTATCTGAACAAGCCCACAGTGGGGACCCAGGAGCTGGGGCGAGCAAGCGTGGGGCGGTGAGGCCGGACCCCTGGCCGCCCAGCCTCTCCCGGTCCTCTGCTCATCACCCGAGACCGCTAAACTCATTGCACTTGTGCAACGGAGCAGACACAACGCCTGCGGCACCCACAGCCCCGCCATACCCCTGCTTCGTCCCAGGCGGGGGCAGGCAGCAGTCCCCACGGGGAGCAGATGGTGACTTGCGGCACCACAATGCACGGAGCAGCGCGGGGGCCAGATGGACCGCAGGGGAGCAGAGCCGTCCCGTCGTCCCCCCCCCCCCCGCTCTGCTTCCGCTGCCATTTTACCCAACCGGCTCCAACAGCAGCTATAAATATTTAACAGCTCCATCCTCTGCTCTGCTGTCGAACCGACAGCCGGAGGGATGGCAGCTCCCACCGCTCCAGCCCGCTTTGCACCGCTCTGGGGGCTGCTGGGCTGAGACCCCCCCCACACGGGCATGGCCAAGGGCACGTCACCTCCCTGCAGCATCGCTCTGGGGCCGAGCTAAATAATCCCAGCGAGCCGGGCTGGAAATGCTTGAGGATTGAAAGGTGGTGAACGGAGACTTTGGAGGGCGTGGGGACATTTCCCAAGAGTGGGGGGCTGAGGGGGGAGCAGGGAGAGCCAGGCAGGTCGCCCACCTCCCGGGTGGGTGTCAGGCTTTGCCGTGGCCCCATCTCGGGCACCCCTGAGACCTTTCGGAGGTCCAAGGAGCCATAAGTACCCCCAAACCCACCCCTATGGCCCTGGGGGACCTGGCTCCTTGGTCAGACCCCCCCCAAGGAGCTCTGTGGGTACCGGCACCACTTCACCGACCACCGCATGGGGGTCCCGGGCATCCTGCCCCCGGCACAGGCGTGCTGGGTTGAGCATCCCCAGCCTGCAGCGGAGCAGAGCCGGTTGCAGGAGCTCCCACGCTGCGGCACCAGGTTGCAAGTCCCAGCATGCGGCCGCTGCGGGGCACGCCACGACCTGCAGCCCCAAGAGCATCAGAGAGGCGTTTGCAGCCGAGGGCTCGCCCGGGAAGGGCCCTTTCCCGGCACCGAAGGAGTTTCGGTCCCACGGCGGGCGCGGCTGGTGCCCCTTCTCGCAGCGCCCAAGCACGGCCTCGGTGCCCCCGTGGGACACACGTGCACCGGGACAGCCCCTCGCCGGGATCGGGCTTCCTCCCGCCACCATCGCCGTGGCCCCGAGCCTTTCCGCTGCTCTTCCGCTGATCCCGGGGCCGCCGGCTGCCTTCCTGCCCCGGCCCCGTGCTGCCGCCCCGTTTCCTGCCTGCTGGCCCTGGGGCTGCCGCAGCCGCTCTGCCTCCTGCCCGGCCCCACGTCCACCCCACGCACATCCCTGTTTCCACGCTTTCCCTGCCGTGCCAGCACCGTCCGTCCTCCCTGTGGCTCTTTCCTGACCCTCGGACGGGGGGGACCTGGCCCCGCCATAGTGTCCCCAACAGCTGCCCCGGCACCCTGTGCCCTCCTCAGGGCTCCGGTCCCCAGCCTCCGTGCAGGACCTGGCCCCGACGCCGCTGCGGGAGCGACCCGCCTCAGTCGGGTGATTTCAGGGGGTCTGTGTTTCACCAGCCGTTTTCTTCCGGCTCAGTGATAAAGGTATCGAACGGAGCAAGTCTCCCGCGGGCTCGCACCCGGGGAGCGGCAATTCCCCGATTGCAATCACTTTTGGGGATCTACCACTGACCTAGTTTTTAATCCGCTGGGCACGGGCGGCAGGGATTGCATGCAGGGCTGCCTTCGGCCAGCGGGACCGAGCAAGAGCTTTCCAGGAGCATCGGTACCCCCCAGTGCAAAGCCCCCCCCGCCTTGTTTTTGGGAGTCGAGGGTCCCGCAGGCAGCTCGACGGGGCTGGCCCCAGCTCCGTGCCGCCTCGCTGCTGAGGTCAGGCCGTTCCCACGCCGAGCCCAAGGGTCTCCCCCAAACCGGTTGGGCGTGCAGAGCCATGACTCAGCCCCGAGTCAGCCGGCGGGGAGCGGCGTGCACCGGCAGGCCCGGGGGGGGCCGGCGGAGGACAGGGGTTGCGGTGGCAGGACAGGACGGGACCTGCGCGGGGGGCCCCCGCTTCCTGGGCAGCCACGCCAGAGCCCTCAGCAAAGAGGGAAGTGAGAAATTTCCTTTTCCTTACTCCTGCGGAGCTGCAGAGCGGGTGTCGGCGTGCTGGGGTGACCTCCCCTGCACCCCAGCCCCTAAAGCAGCCCCCCCGTCCCCCCGCCCCACCCCGGGCATCCCGCAGGGTGGGGGCTGGGAAGGGCTCCTTATCTCCCTCCCTGCCTGATGCAAGGTTTGCTCATCGCTGCTGCTCCCCCCGGGGCCACCCTGCTGCAGGGCAGGGGACGCTGGCGGTGTCACCTCCCCTTCCACATCCAACCTTCCCCGCAGGGATGGCGCGGGGATGATGCCACCGTCCCTCCATGGTCCTTACAGACATTTCGCCCTCCCTGGCGTCCCCTCCCTGCCCCATGGCCGCTCAGCTGAGACCACCGAGGTTTTCCCCCCCCAGCCCCGGTGCCTCCCCCTGTTGCCAGCCCTCTGCGCCAGCCAGGAATAAGTGGATTAGGAACCAATCTTGTTATCTCGGCGAGGGCCATGGGATGGGGACAGGGATGGGGACAGGGATGGGGACACTCCCAGTGGGGGGGATCGGGGTGGCCGATGCCCGGCGTGGGGCAGAGTGTGGCCACGGTGCTTTGACAGCGAGGGCTCGGCCGCCTGCTGTTCCCAGCGATGCGGTATCCGGGCTGTAATGAGCCGGGACGGTTAATTAGTCAGTGTCAATTTATGTTAATTAGCCAGAGGAGTCGAGAGACCGATTCCTCTGCCACCTGGCATGTGCGTGGGCGCACGTGTGTGTGTGTGTGCACGCACCTGGGCGCACGCGTGCGTGTGTGCAAAGGTGTGTGCACACCTGGGTGCATGCACGGGTGCCTGTCTGAGCGTGTGCGTGTGTGCGTGCACGTGCACAGTCGCCCGCGCACACGTGCACCCCTGAACACGTGCACCCATGCACACGCACCCCCCACCCATCCACGCACCCATGCACACGTGCATCCCCGCACACGTGCATCCCCGCACACGCACGCATGCACACGTAGCTCCGGAAAGCCACGCTCACGCCGACGCCGTGACGCAGGGAGCTGCCGTTTGGGCAGCCCTGAGCAGACAAGGTGGGTGATGAGGGACGGGGCAGCCACGTCCCCGGGACAGGACAGGGTGGGCACGGCCCTGGTGACCCACGGCGGGCAGCGCGGTCTCGGCCATGGGCAGCGACGGCACGAGCGATGCAAAGTTTCCTGTGGGTGATTCACGCTCTTCCTCGACTTTGCTGCCACACGAGCAAGGGCTGGGACCCCAGAGGAAGCCGCAGGGATTTCCAAAAGGGCTCAGAAAAACTCCCCCCCCCGCCGCCCTGCCGCCCACAGTGATTTCCTCCTTCCTCCTGGGTTGAAACGTAGCCGTTCTGGGGGCGAAGGAGCCATGCGGGCAGCAGCACGCGGTAGCGAGGCCGGGAAGCTCCCGGCAAGGGGAGCAGAGCTGGGCTCTGCTGCAAGGAGGGAAGAGGATGGGAAACGTGGCGTGGCCGGATCCAGCCAGGGAGCGAGCCCTCTCCGGGCTGGGGAGCTGAGCAGGGGATGAAGCTGCTCCATCTCGCGATGCACCACGGTTTATTCGATCCAGGCTAACGGGCATTGAGGGCTTGGGCTGCCGTTGGCTTCTGGGTTTTGTTTCTTCTTCTTAAAACAGGATTGCAACCACAAGAAAAAAAAAAAAAAAAAAAGGCAAAAACCTAATCCTGCAAATCCTCTGCTGCTCCCGCCGCAGGCCGCGGTGTGTGGCACAGGCTGGATGTACCCGTCCCCCCAGGGTGCCCACGAGGGGTCACCAGGGCCAGATGCTGCCCAGCTCAAGCCCAGAGCAGCTAAAAATACCCCCCCGTGCCCTTACTGCACCAGCCGAGGTGTTGCAGCCACCAAATCAGCTATGCAAATGAGACCAAAATTAAATCAGCCGCATGTGAGAGAAATCTGTTAACCCCTGCCAGGGCTGCGGGGACACGTCCCACCGTGGGCACCGGCACCCCCACGGCGGCGAGGGCCGTGCCGGGGCCGGGACCGTGCGGCACCCACCGGGGCTGCAGCCTCGCCGCGGCCGCGGGCTGCCACCGAGCGTGGGGAGTGGGGTCTGTGCCCCCACGGCGGGGTTGAGCTGCTGTCCCCCCACCCCCCCGGCTCCCCCGGCTCCCAGCCATCTGGCCGGGGTGTATTAAAGGCATGGAGAAGCCAGAGAGAAACAAGGTCAGGGCTGTGATGGCAGCCAGGGGACGGGGCAAGCGTGCGCCTGCCTCGCCTTCCCCGGCAGCGGGACCCTGCCACCCCCCTCACGTCTCCAGTGGGACCCGGCCGTGGCACCAGCCAGGGCAGGGACAGCTCTTTGGGACGCCCTTGGGCCCCCAACGGGAGCCCGAAGCAAGCCCCGTCCCCGACCGCAGTATCCGGTTCCTGGGTGCAGCGGGGGGACGTGCCGGGTGGACTTAGCCCCACCGCGGCGTTACCGCAGCCCGGTGGCACCGGCAGAGCTGAGCAGAAGGGCTGCGCCGTGCCCGAGCACCTCCCGGGAAACCTGCCCGTGCCGCAGGCTTGCAGCCCCTCGCCCAGGGCCGGGGACGCGCAGGGCATCAAACAGCAGCAGCGAAGGGAGAGCGAAGCCCCCCCGCTCCAGATACCCCGAAATCTGGGCAGTGAGTGCAGTGTGCACCCCCGGGCCCCCCCGCCTGACCCGGGCGTGCGGGTGCAGTACCGAAAACGCGCTCCCACCCGTGCGTGAGCGCGAGCGTGCGTGTGCGAGTCCCCGTAGGCAGCCGCCTGCATTTCATGCATTTTTAAGAAGAACAAGGTTAGTGGGTCACTCCAGCGCCAGAGGCTTTTCTCCAGCTGAGCTGCTTTGCTGCCAAACCCATCCGGGCTGGCGGCTGCCTGCACCGTGGTGGCGAGGGGGCTGGGGCAGGCAGCGGTGCAGGCAGGCAGCGGTGCAGGCAGGCAGGCAGCGGCTGAGCCTGGTGTCGTGGCGGCGAGGTGCTGCGGCTGCAGCTGCCGGGGGCTGTGGTGGCCCCTTCTGCCCCCCGCCAGCTCCGGCCACCGAGAAGCTGGCAGGAACAGGATGCGGCCAAACCAGTCCCCGTCCTGCCGCCAACAGGCAGGGAGCAGGCAGGGAGCAGGCATGGACCGTGCTGGGGGGGACTGCAGCACCCCAATAGGGCTGCCAGGTGCCGGGGCTCCAGCACCCCGGCGAGGCTGGCAGGGTGCAGCGGCGGCAGCAGAAAGGAAAAGCTGGTGCGGTTGAAAGTTAACGTGGAGACAAAGCGGATCCGGGACAGCAACGCCGGCGCGGCCGCACCAATGCAAACAGCCCCGGCTTTATGGCAGCCCAGCCGCAAAAAAGTGGGGAGCGGCTCCGTCCCCACCCTGCCCGGCCTCTCCCCGCGGTGCTGCCCCCCCCTTTGGCACCGTCACCCCAGGGAGAGCCTACGCGTCAGCGCAGCTGCACCGGTGCCCGTGGTCACGCTTGCACACGTGTGTGCAAAGCAGCACGCACATGCCGGTGCGCCACGGACGGGGATACGCACCGGCGTTGCTGCTGGGAACGGGGTGAACCCAAAGCTGGGGTGAACCCAGACCTGGGGCGAAGCCAAGCCGTGGGGTGCGACGGCAGCGATGCAGCGCCGCGTCACCGCGCAGCCCCGCGCCGCAGCCCCCCGGCATCCCGCCGCCGCGCAGCCGTTGCCATGGCTACGGCCATGCAAGTCTGGGCGAAATGCATCTGCTGGTGCAGCCTGCCGAGCCGTGGGGGCGGGGAGGGCACCGCTGCTCCGAGCCACCGCCGCCAGCCGGGGCCACGCCACCAGCCCCCCGCCCGACAGGGCCCCACCAAGCCCGTAACCGGCTGCCGTCCCCTCCCGGGGCCTTTGCCAAGAGTGAGAGCCATCGCGGGAGAGCGGGGCGTGGACGGGGGGTGCCGGTCCCCTGCCACAGAGGGGCTGCAGACCCCCTTTGCAGTGGGGTGGGGTACGCCACGGCGAGGGCCCACCGTGTTCCCCCGACCCTGAAAGCTGGGCGAGAGGTTTGCCAGCACTGGGCAAGCCCGGGGAGGGGGGGTCGGAGAGCGGTGCATGCCTTCGGCGGGCGCAAAACCCCCACGTGCCCCCCCAGCACGTCCCACCAGCTCCCGGAAGGCAGAGCCGATAACCTTAGCACCAGGCTGGGACACGGAGCAGCCCCCCGGAGCCCATCACCAGGGTCTCTGGGCTCTGCTGGCGCTCGGGCTCCCACCCAGCCCAGCCTACGGCTGCGGTGGCCCTGGGGACACTTTCGGTTTTGTTCTGAGGCAGAGGGGAATTCTGTTCCTGGCAATTAAGCAATCCAGGCTGCGGACAGCAGGGGATAAGGGAAGGAGGGGATTTCTGATGGAAAGTTGCAGACAATCCCAGCGCTGCCGTGGTTCCCCGCTCCTGGCTCCCCGCTCGTCGCCCACCCGGCAGGGACTGAGCCCCTGCCCCACCCCACCTGCGTGGGATTTCGGGGGAGAGGGTTTTCCTGGCACCCCAGGATTTACTGGGAGCGACAGGTACCCCCGCCTGCACGGCCCCAGTAAACCAGCCGGGATCTTCTGGTAGAGGCAGCAGCAATGGCAAGGTTGATGGCATCGACGCTTACGGGTTCCTAATGAAGCTTTAAAGTTAAGAGTCCGTTAAGATGAGCGGGGCTGGAGGTTTGCATCTCTCAGGGCTGTTTTTTCCAGGCTGTTTGGGTACCAGAAGATAACGGCCTCCCCCACCTCCCACATCCCCACCGGCACCCCTCCAGCCTCCCCAGCCCTCCAGCCTGGCCTGGGTGTCCCTGCGTCTTTCCCGCTGCCTGTCCGTCCGTCCCGATCCCTTCCCCCACGGCCCTCCGCACACACTGGCCTCTCTCTGCCTGGGCCCGTCAGATGTTGCTGAAAAGGAACAATGCGACGTATTGTCTCTCCCTGCTCGCCGGCATCAAAACCCAGCAGCGCAACAAAAAGACACATTGACTTGCAGGGAGAAAGAGGCCCATACATCCCCGGCTGCTTGCAGGGGGAAGGGACCGCTGCCCCAAAGCATCCCAGCGCCGCTTTCCTGTCCCAGGTCCGGCTGCCCAGCCATGCGCTGGGCTGGCTGCCACCGGCCCCGGGGGCTCGGGCAAAAGGGGTGACCCCGCTGGGCTGCGAGGGGCCGGCAGCGGAGATGTGGGGCTGCCCCATCGCCAAGGGATGTCCTTGGGATCAGCGTCGTGGCTGCGCGCGTGTAAGATGCTCGCGGGACCCGTGCCGGACGCGCGCTGACGTTGCACCCCACCGGCCGTGCACCCACCCCTGCAACCCCGGGGGGACCCAGGGCTCGGTTGTGGCCGTACCCTCTGAGAGCAGGGAAGGAGCGTGGTGCCGGCACTGCCTGCCCCACACCCGGGGAAGGGACGCGCTGTCCTCGTCCGTGTCAGAAGCCAAGACGAGCTGCTGAGCCCCGTGAAGCTCAGTCGAGGCGTCACCCCCTAACCCATGTCCGTGGGGCTGCCGTGTGCCCCAGCCCACCTGCACCCACCCAGGCAGCGCAGCACAGCTCCGACGTCCCTTTTGCAGCCGGTCACCGGGACCAGGGCGCAGGTGACCCCAGGGATGGAGGGAGCTGAGCCCACCCGGGGGACAACCACGGGCTCCCGCTGCCTGGGGGGTCACTGTCCCCGAGGGAAGGGCAGCACCCCGCGTCCACCTTGGCTCTGCGACAGCAGGGCGCTGCCGCAGCCTGCCTGCGTTCGCCACGGCACGGCTGCCCTCGGCGAGCACCATGCGGCGGGGCGATGCTCAAAACACACGGGACCCCCGGTGTGCTTCCCTGCCGTGCGCCCCGGCCGTGGCGTGCGGGCACTCTCCCGTGGCACCTCCACAGGCAGCTCCGGAGGAAATGGAACGGGAAAAGCTCCTCTTGGACTGAGCGTCGCTTTTGTTTCCATTATAAACTTCCCTTTTAATGAGGAAGGAGGCTCTGAAACCTGCTCCCCGCTCGGCCCCCGGCTGGGGGACCCTGCCAGCAGCCCCGGCCGGGGCGGAGGGAGCAGAGCCCGGTGTGCGGTAGCACCCGGCCGCCCTCCCGCCTCCGCTGCCAACTGGATGCTGCGGCCCCTTTTCTCTCTGGACACCCTCTGGCAGCCATCCTGCTCTTGTAATGCGACTGAACCGGCAGCGCGCAGCTTGCTCAGGGTCAGGGAGTGCTTTATCGGCCCTGAAATGCAGCCTGCAGCGGGGATGCGGGAGATAAGGGGTGTGGGACGAGCATCCCTCCTGGGCAAGGGCATCGCGTTGTGTTCCCCTTCTCCCGGGAGGAGCTGGGAGACGAGACGGGCTGCGAAAGGCGATGATTGGTGTTGTGTTGATCCCTGCCTTGCAGAAACTCCCCCAGGACCGTGCCCGCGGGGAGGCACCCAGGACCCCTCACGTCCCACCGCCATCCCCATCCCAGGGCGAAGCGAGGCTGGGGTCCCTGGGCAGCGCAGCCCAGCCCAGCCCCGCCACCCTGCCGATGAGGCCGGAGGGTTTTAGGTTAGAGGGCTTGGCTTTGTTTGCAAATGCTCCAGCTCCTGGCCGAAAAGAAGGGCAGATGGTCTCCGAGATAAGAGCGGAGGGGATTGCTCTCTCTTGCCACACCGGCGTGAGAAGAAGGGAGAGGTCCTGGGGTCCTGGGAGCAGGGCCGGTCCTGCCCCCCGCGCAGGGTGGTGGGATGCGGGGAGGATGTCACCGGAGTGAAAAGCAAGCCCAGAAATAGCAAACGCAGTTACACAAGGCGCCGGTTGCCATGGGATCTTCACAACCAAAAATGACGGGGCTCTGGCAAATACAAGAACGGGCCCTTTTATGTGTTTCTATGGGAAGTCAGCGCCTCGCTGCAGCCTCCCGGGCTGGAGCATTTCCCAGGGCAGGCAGGATTCGGGGACGCTGGTTGCGGCACCGGCTCTGTGCGGGTGGCAGGGAGACCCCCGGCAAGGTCCCGTGCAGACACCTGGGTCCAGGACGCTTTTCCCCGGTGCGAATGGCAGAGGGTCGGTCGGCACTGACTCGGCAGCCAGCCCGAGTGACGGCACAGCCACGAGCAGGTTCGGCAGCGACCAGCTTCTGCTTGGGCGATGGACTGGAAAGACCCCCTTGACCACCACACGGCCCCGCTCTTCCTCCTGCCTGCCCGGCCCCGGCCAGCCCTCGTTCCCCGTGGAAATCCCCCAGCATGAAGCTCAGCAGATTTTTCCTCCTGCAGCTGAGGACGGCCCCGCTCAGCACCTGCGGTGTCCCCCAGCCCCTTCACCCCATCCCCTCGTGGCCTGCGCAGCCAGACCGTCACTTGCCCTGGGGACCAGGCGGGTGGCCACGTCCTGGAGCTGCGCTGCCGGGCCCGGGAAAGCCAAACCATGGGCGGGCATGGTTGGCGGGCACGGCGGCATGGGCAGCACGGCAGAGGCAGACCCCAGACCCTAAGCCAGGGCTACTATTTTTAGCTGAGGGCTGTTGGCAAGGGCCGTTCCCATGCCGGAGCTGCTGTGGTGACAGAAGCCGTTACCATCCGTCCCTGCACGCAGCACAGCCCGGCCCAGCACTCTCCCTGCCGGAATTCTCTCCCCAGAGAGATCTAATTAGCTAATTCCTTTGCTATTTATAAATCAATATGGAAATCCCTCTGCTTTATTCCCAGCGCCGTTGGTTGCCCTGGCTGGGCCCCCGCTAACTCGGTTAAAATCCTCCAGCAGATGATCAGAGGCTTGTGAATGGCTCTAGATACATGAATAAATAATTGCATTAATTCTTCATTAAGGGCTGGGGGAATACGGCGGGTGGCAGGGGCAGGGCAAGGGGCTGGGGACTGCACCCTCCTGCCCCACTCCAACCCCCTGGTGCAGGGGCTGCGCTCACCGCTCTGCCTTGCAGCCTGTCAGCGCTTAACGCCTAATAAATTAATAATCAGCACGCGGTTTAAGTAGGTCTGGAAAGTGGAAAATAACATCCGCAAAGACCTTGCATCCCCAAGGCCTTTTAGGCAGGAGCAGTGTGCAGAGAGGCAGACAGATTTGTCTGCCTGTCCATCTGCTAGGGGAGCAGACAGGCCTGTAATCTGTCCGTCTGCCTGCACCCTGCAAATCCCCGTCACCTCCCGAGCAGCCAAAGCCCCAGGAGCCCGCGGAGAGCCCGCACGGAGCCAGAGCATCCTCTGCCCCGCTCCTGTTCCCTGCCCGACGCCTGGGGCCGGAGGAGCCCGACCCACGGCCGAGGCAGCGGTGAGGGATGGGACCCACGGCAAGCGGGGCTGGCGGTCACACTGGTTTCCACTGGGAGGGTTTGGGTTGGTGTTTGGTTTACGCTGGAAACCCAACCGTCACGCACAGCAGCTTCAGCCCTCCACCCGCTCTCCCGGTGTAACCGCACCTGCCCCGGCGCCTGCGTGGCAGCAACGTCTGCTCCCTGCCACCAACGTCTGCTCCCTGCCACCAACACCCCCCGCGACACGCAGAAGAGGAAAACGGCCTCTTCCCAGGTGGAACAACCAGCTGCGGGTCTGCCCGGGGGGACCCACACGGAGCACCGGGGCACCGGCACCAGGGGCAGCTGCCGACGTGGCCGCGCCAAGCACCGCTCCCGAGCCAGCTGAGCCCTTCTGGCGCTGCTGCCATCAGCGCAGGCAGGACAGACATCTGCAGCAGAGCCAGGCCTTGGAAGAGGAGGCACGCTCGGGAATCCACAGGGGAACGTGTCTATTTATAAACACATCCCTTACGCAGCACTGCAGAAGAGGGTTTTCAAGAAAAGCCGGGATCAAGAGAGTTGTGGCAACTGGGGATTCCTCGGAGATGAAAGCCACTAGAAAGCTGCATGCGAGGTTTCCTGCATGGCCTCTGATGGTGACAGGGGGCTGCCCCCCCGGCAGGTCTGCATCTTGACCTGTCTAATCATGCTAAAGTTTGCCCTTTAGAGCCATCGCATCTGCCTCCCATCACTCCAGCGCTGCCTGCTGATCGCTGTGGCAGGGGAGCAGTGGGGTGTAAAGCACTTTCTCCCCTCCAGCAAAACATGGAAGAGACCTGGGCTTTGCACGGGGGCCGGCGGACGGAGGGGCCGAGCCGAGCAGCCCCCGCCGAGCCAGCGGCACAGAGCATGGCGGCAGCACTGCGGCCACCCTGCCAGCCCCCGCCCGAGAAATCCCCTCTCAAATAAGCAAGCCCGGCCGCTCATCCAGACCACCACTGCAGAAAACACCGTTCCAGCAAGCAGCCTGTTTCACAGCACGGGGTACACGTTCGCTCTCCCAACCCAACAGACAGGCAAAGCCGCACCGGGGCTGCCACCCTCACCCCAAAGGCTGCACCCCCAGAGCCCCCTCCCTGCTCGCAGTGCCCGCAGCGGGGACGGTGCAGATGGGTGGTGGGCTGCCAGTGCTGCCCGCCTTAGCGGTTCCCCTGTGGCTTTGGGACAGGAGGACAGGAGCATCTCGGGCCCGTTGCACAGATGGACGGTCTCGGACGGGCGCTGGGAAAGCCAGTGCTTGCTCGGATTTGCTCGGCACAGCCAAAACATGCTCTTGCTGCAGCAGTGGGGCAGCATGGAGAGATGGGATGGGATGGGATGGGATGGGATGGGATGGGATGGGATGGGATGGCACAGCAGCATGAGGACTCTCCACATCCCTGCAGAGAAGAGCCAAGACAAAATGAACCTCAGCAGAAAGACAGTAAATCACTCCCAGAAGGTGGGAAGAAACGTGTGGCATTGGCACAGATGCTGCCCGACGCCGGACGGCTGCTGGGGCAGAGGGAAGGGCTCGCCAGCCGTGGCTCTGCGGGGTTTTGCTCCCCAGCAGGTAATGGCTGGGGACGCTGACCTGGAGCTTACGATCGGGAAGAAGTGGCAGAAGACAGAGCGTGTTTACTGGCTAATTCAATACACTTGCTTGGACCGTTTGTCCTCCCCAGGCAAACAGCCTCGCTATGCTCTGAAAAGCGCGTGCTTTTAAACGGGGTACATCCTCTGCGGCTCCTTTGCAGCCCTGACGGCTGCTCGGGCAACTCTCGATCTTGCAGATGGCCGAAGGCGCGGGTGGACGGAGCAGCAGCCCGGCAGCCATTCAAAGGCTTTATCAACTGGCAACCAAAAGTCAATAAGGAAGATGCCGCCTGTTTTAATTAACAGAGAAATTTCGCTCTAACGGGGGTGAGATGATGTGTGCTGGGGAGGGAGGGAGGACGGAGACAAAACATGACCTTGTTGGCGGAGCGCACACAGCGGCACATTGTTTTCCCCTCGGAGACGCTGGCCTTGATCCTGCACGGGCTCTGTGGTGCAGCTGGGTGCTGGGTGCTGGGGGGTCCCGCCTGCCCGTGGCGGCTCCGGGACAGGTTTGGCAGGAGCGGGGTGCAGGGTGCCGGGAAGTCGCCGGGGCCACGGGGCTCAGGGCACGGTGCTCAGGAGCGTGGCCTGCTGCAGCTGCCAGGGAAACGCCGGTGGCTTGGACAGGCACAAAAGGGTCTCGAATTTGGGAGCCCCCAGTGAAATCAGCTGTGCCTGGGTGCCAAGGGAGCCCCCAGGAGCGAGTCTCCCGTGGCCACTGCTGGCTCCGCGCTGTGGCGAGGCTGCGGCCGGCGGCCCTGGCAGCATGGGGAAGCTGCGGGCCCCTTGCCAGCGTTAGCATCCACTTTGGTTTAGTCCCACTTTCTTTTCTCCTGAGCCCTCCCTTTCCAGGAAAGCAGAGAGGAGGAAGACACAAGAGGGGAAAAACCTACCTGTCTGCATACCAGGGAGCGCAGCGAGGCGGGGAGCCGGGCTGTGACTCATGGCACAACCTGTCCCCCACAGCAGGACACTCCAGGAGCTGATGGGGCTGGGCTGAGCGGCACCCTGGGGTGATGGGGCTGGGGTGAGCAGTACCCTGGGGTGATGGGGCTGGGGTGAGCAGCACCCTGGGGTGATGGGGCTGGGGTGAGCGGTACCCTGGGGTGATGGGGGTGGGGTGAGTGGCACCCTGGGGTGATGGGGCTGGGGTGAGCGGCACCCTGGGGTGATGGGGCTGGGGTGAGCAGTACCCTGGGGTGATGGGGCTGGGGTGAGCGGCACCCTGGGGTGATGGGGCTGGGGTGAGCAGCACCCTGGGGTGATGGGGCTGGGGTGAGCGGTTCCCTGGGGGAAGTGGTACCCAGGGGTAAGCAGTACCCTGGGGTGACGGGACTGAGGCAAGCGGCACCATGAGACTGTCCTGGGCGTGATGGGGCTGGGACGAGTGGTACCAGGGGACCCTCCCAGGGGTGACGGGGCTGGGGACAGAGGCACCCCGGGGTGGGATGAGCGGCACCCCGGGGGTGAGGGGCCTGGGGGGACCGGCGCCCCGGCCTCCGGGGGCGCACGGCTGGGGCGGGGCAACGGCGGCCACCGGTACCCCCGGCCCCGCCGGGGCGGTGGCTCCATCCCCGTCCCCCGCCCCCGGGGCGGGCTCGGCGGCGGCCCGCCCCCGCCCCGCGCCTTATTACCGGGGCGGCGGGGGGCTCCACCTACTCCCTCTCGGCGCCGCTCGCCAGCCGAGGGCAGCCGCCGCGGCGGGGTCCGCCCGACGTGCCGCACCATGGGCAGCCAGGGCTCCAAGGCGGCCAAGGCGGAGGGCAGCGCCCCGCCAGCCGGCCACGCCGCCGCCACCGAGCCCGCCAAGGCCAACGGGCAGGTAGGTACCGGAGGGCGCGGGGGAGCCGCGCCGTGCGCCCCGCCGGGGCGGGCGGACGGACGGACGGACAAAGGCGGCGGCCCCGGCCCCGGGGGACCCTCCTGCCCGGCGGGCACGGAGCGATGCGGCACCGCCCGCGCCGCGCCCCGGGCTCCCTCCCGGCACCGGGCGGGGGTCCCGTCCGCCGCCTCGCTCCGGCACCGGGCGTGGAGCGCGGGCGCCGCCCGGTGGCAGCGCACCGAGACCCCCCCCGTGCCCGGTGCAGCCCCTCGCCCGGGCTGGGTGCACCCCCCGCTTTCCCCGGCTGGGTGCCCCCCGCCCCATCTGGG
Organism: Mycteria americana; assembly: GCF_035582795.1. Taxonomy (NCBI): domain Eukaryota; kingdom Metazoa; phylum Chordata; class Aves; order Ciconiiformes; family Ciconiidae; genus Mycteria; species Mycteria americana. The sequence continues at coordinate 2,904,786 of NC_134385.1, forward strand.
TGCGGGGCTTTGGGGAGGGGGTGCCGAGTCCCGGCTGTGCCTAACGCGGTGCTCCGCTCCCCCCCTGCCCGCAGGAGAACGGCCATTTGAGGCTCAACGGGGACATGACGCCCAAGGCGGGCGGCGAGGCAGCACCCCTGAACGGGACCGGCTCGGCCGAACCCCCCAGGGAGGAGAGCAAGGGCGAGCCGGGCGGCGGGGACGCCATCGAGCCCGCTCCCCCCGCCGAAGGAGGGGATGCTAAAGCCGAAGGTGCCGCGGCCCCCAAGGACACCCCCAAGAAGAAGAAGAAGTTCTCGTTCAAGAAGTCCTTCAAGCTGAGCGGGATCTCCTTTAGGAAGAACAAGAAAGAAGCCGGGGACTCCTCTGGGTCCTCTCCCACGGAGGACCAAGGCAAGGCAGAGGCCAAGGGAGAGGAGAACCCCGCTTGCTCGGGCAGCGGGACGGAGCCGTCGGCTCCCCCCGAGGAGGGGACGGCGGAGGAGCAGGGCAGCCCCGGGGAGAGCAGTCCTGCCGATGACGGGCAGCAGGCAGCCGAGCCCAAGAGGGAGGACGCAGGAGCCGGGGGAAGCAAGGAGGAAGAGAAGCAGCAGCCAGGAGAAAGCCACGGGGATACAGCCAAACCAGAGGAGCCCTCAAAACCTGCGGGGCCTGAGCCTGCAACAACTCCGGCGGCGGCGGAGCAGAAGGAAGAGTAGAGCCCACTTGGCATCGTCCTAACTTAAGACTCTTACGCCATCCTCTCCATCCCGGTAACACCACGGACTCGCTGCCTTGCCCCCACACCTCCCCGTCCCACCTAGAACTGACAACGCTTTCTAAAACCGACACCCCCCACCCTCCCAGTTATTTCTTCCCCTCCCCTGTTAGAAAGCCGGTTTGGATTCCCACCACCGCCACCACACCTTGGAGTAGATTTACCTGAATCCTTTAAAACTGTGGAGGAAGACTATCCTGGACATAACTGGAATTTACAGTTTGTAAGAACCCAGATCTCCCATCCCGCTCTGGTATCTCTGCTGGCCTCCTGACTGTCCCCGCTCTCCTCCCGGCAGCCTTCGAAGCCCAGCAAGCCAGTGACTGTTCAATGGATTCTTTTTTCTCAGTTTACATTCCTGGTTCTGACTTCATTTAAAGTATTTTGTGCTTTTTATAGAAATCGATGGTTTAAAAGCTAATCTGGTTAGTTTTTTATAATGTCTTACTATTGGCTTAAAACCATAAAGCTTGTAAGTCCGCTGTGTTTAATTCTGCTTCTAAGGGATAACTTTTAGGGTGTGGGGTGGAGGGAGGGGGCCTGCCAGCTGTATAATGTGAAGCAACATTGTTTTCTCTGTAAATAATTTTTTAATGGCCAAAACACTTGATTTGCAATTTTCTAACTTCTAAAAAAAAAAAAAGCTGTATGGGCTTTATTGTAACATTTGAAAGGAATAAATGGTGACCCCTTTATGGGTGAGCTCGAGTCCTTCTTGTCCTGGATGCCAGACAAGGGCCGGGGAAGATAGCAGTTGCTTATTTAGTTCAACAGCTGCTGCATTTAATCACTCCAGCCCGGGCTCTGCTCGCAGTTAATTGACTTGCAGCAGATGTAGAGCTACAGCCACAAAGGACTTTCTCACACAAGCCTCTTGTCGCTACCTTAGGATCGCTGTTCAGTACCTGTTTTCTTAGAGATCTAACCCATTTTTTTCCTGGGGGGGTGGGGGAAAGAAAAAAAAAAAGTCTGCTCTCATAAGGAGGGGCCCAGGAGGGCTACTGGGTGAAACTCCCATTTTAAGCTTGGTTTCTTGAATTTTAAATCTTCTTTTCTTAGTGGCTTTAGAATAGGATTGGCTCCTCTTTCCTGAAAAGACATGCTAGAGCACAAGAATTATGCACTGGGAGCAAAGATTTACTTCTAAAGAGAAAATGAAGGCACAATGGGTGCCTCTACCGCTTCTCCTGTGATCTGCACAGGGATAGAAGTGACTTTTTTTTTTTTCCTGAGACAAGCGTGCACAGAAGGAAGGCACACTGCCCATCTCCAGCAGCTCGGGGCTTGAAGGCTACAGCCTCCACCAGAGCTCCTGCTGCCAGCTTAGGGGCTGTGCACTACTGCTACAGCCTCCATTTAATGGCCTGCTCCTAATTCCCATCTAATCACCTGCCCCTGCTGTTTTGGCTGGTGAAGAAGAAGCTGGAGAAAAGCGAGGGCTATTGTTTGCCCAAAAGCTGCTGGCACCACCCTAGCAAGGCAGGGCCTGGGGCAAGGACCGTCACTACTCTTCTGCAGCCTTGAGGTAGGTGGAAATGGCCAAAACTCTTAGTTTGATGTAGCACAACCTCCTATCAATAGCAGGAAACTAAAGCAAGTGACCTGCTTCCATAATGCAGCAGGGTATTCATCCCTGTTCATTTGGGGGGCAAAAAATAATTAAAAAAAAAATAAATAAAAGCTATTTTAAAGGTAGGCACTGTGGCCTGCAAATTATTTCTAAGATCGCTTGCTGTCTGCCATGCGAGACACAGCTGCATTGTGCCCCAGCCGGGATCTGGGGCTCAGTGCATCTGCCAGGGAGCTGCTGTACGGCATCGCGGCAGCCATTTTAAGAAACACTGGAAGAGAGGACTGCAGTTGTACGTTGGCATGCGTGATCTGGCAGGGGTAACTTGAATTGTACAGTCGTTTTTGTTCAAGGAGGAGAGGATTTTAATTGTCTGCTATGGTGGAAAGGATAACTAAGTTTCCTGGAGTATTATTACAGCAGTGAAAGTCAACTGTGCCACGCAAAGCTTTTTCTTCACTACATAAAGAGCAGATTGGGCTTATGAACCTTTTGTGTCCATCTGAGCTGCGATCACCACTCGGTTTCCAGAATTAACCTGCTCCTAAATATATTGAAGACTTTTTTTTTTCCCACTTGAATACCAGTAAGTTCATTCAAAAAATATTCCCTTCCCATAACCTATTATTCCTTTTCTAGATTAACTCTGCTTTCAGAGCAAGCGTCAGCTGCCTGGAGTACTGTAACTCCAAACAAATGGCAAACCCAATTAGCATCAGCAATGCTGCTGGATGAGAAGCCAGCTGTAATTTAGGAAAGAGACTGAAAAACTGCCCCAGTGACCCTGAGTAGAAAAGGTGTGAGCAAACAAAACCCATGGTATTTAGACTTACCTTTTCTGGAGAGAAGGGTCATGAGGAGAATTCCAAGGCTATTTTATAAAACACAGGGGAAAAGAAAAAAAGGAACAAACATCTACAAAGGAAACTAAAGCAATCTTTCACATGTAGCATAGAGTGTGTTCCAAATAAAATGCTTTGGTGGATGCCATTTAAACCAACACATCTAGCCCTCTTCCTGGAAGAGGGAAAGTAAGCATGCCTCACTTCACCTTTCTTTCCAAAGCCTTATTACAGCTGTCTCTTTTTGTTGTTGGGACCTACATGATCATGACCAGGATACTGCACCATTTTCCAGCAATGGCTCTGAAAACAAACTGAACTCCCACTCTAACCGAGTGTTTCCTCTCAGCAGAAAGCAGTACAAACTCACACCAACCATAGAAATGTACCAGTTTTATTACAAAGATTCTCAAAATTCAAAATAAAAGCATCTTTAAAAAACCACAATATATTTCCCCCCCAGACACAAAGATACACTGATCTCTCTCGCTTCACATACAAACACTGAAGAGCGGGAGTGACACGTCACTCAGATTCAAAGAGACTAAAAAACTCACGGTGGAAAAGGGAAAAGAAGTATTTAAAAAAATAAAACATTTTAAAAATAACCTGTGTTAAGTTAGCAGCATTATTAGAGTTGAAACCATCAGCAGCGCTCCGTGGGAAGTACAGATCCTCTTATGGACAGAGGAATCCCCCTGAGAAAGGAGAGCAGCGAGTCAAAACTGCCTGCAAAACTTCTGCAAAGAATTTCACCAAAAGCTCATCTAATGATCAGCTGTACAAAACGAGATGCAAAAGAAAGGCCAGTTCTGGTCACAAAAGACTTCTGGGTGTGAGATAATATGTGGGAGTAGGAAGAGTAGTAGTTATAAAAATGTACAGAGCCCCATCTGCTGTTCCCTTATAAAGATAACAGCTCAGAGGGCTGATAAAAAGGTTCTCCGTATTTACTGGCCTTGAGAGCAAGAGAGAGGAAAGCTTCAATTTGAAAACATTTGTACTCCACTTCAGAGAAGAGTTTTTCAGCGAGTGACACACATCGACAAGAGGTTTCAGCCAGGCTCTGTTCAGTCTGGCCTTTAGACGAGTTGGGAATTTCTGCAGTGGTTTCAGCCTAGGACACAGATCAGTACTGAGAAAGCACATTACGGCATGTGTAGCCGAGGGCAGAACAAGCAGGAAAAGCAAAGCAGGCGGCCAAATGGGCAGTAACTCACTTCCTCCCCCAAAGAGGGGCATAGGTATAGAAAAAAAGGTATAAAAATTTCATCCCTTCTCTTACTTGAGATGCATAATGCTGCCACACTAACTGGATCTGCAAGATCTTGGAAAACGTTAACCACCACATTAGGGTGATTTTCATTTTGCATTTTCCAGATCTGCACCTGCAGGGCTCTTGGGCTGATTCACTAAAGCGCTTTTCAGATTGCTTTTAAGCTGCTTCATCTCTTTCCACAAGTTTGCTGCAGGGAGGTAGCCAACTCTATTCAAGAACTGCACTATTTGACCCTGAGAAGCGGCACCAGCTTGCAGTTACTTGCCATGGTGGAATCAAACTGAAGACCAAAGGAATAGTCAGTTTCTCACAGGCTTCATTTGGGAACTCATATTCTCCCACCCCCCCCAAAAAAAAAAAAAAGAGATAAAAGAAGGGGGGGGGGGGGGAGAAAGAAATTTTATGGCCATCTTTCCACCTAACCTGAAATGCAGATACTATTTCTACTTAAATTATTCTTTTCAAAGGGTGGTGGTTATTTCAGAGGAGAGAGTAAAGAAAGGAAGTGATTTTTTTAAAGACACACTAAGGAGGCAGTGGAAGGCAAGAGTGAAACTTCCCAGTCACCAAATCTGGGCAGTGCAGGTCTGTCTACTCCGCAGAATCCTCCCTATCTGCTCCCAGCGGAGTGCAGCAAGGAATAATTTACAGTTCTCAAGTCATTTATATATTTATATAGAAATATATACAGAAACATATATAAAATATAAATCCTGTGGAATGGGAGGCAACCAGAGAAGCTAACCTACGACAACTATGCACTGACAGGTACTGTCCAGCTGCAGCCATCTTAGGTGGATTTCGTCTCTTCCTTCACCCTGTGGAAGCAAGCAGTGAAGAATTTGGTTTAAACAGGCAACCTGGGCTGTGCCCAAGCTTTAATAACAAGCCCGAGTTGCAACCTTAAAAAATGCTGCTTATATGGCCCATCTTCATCTAAAACTTGTAACATGTTACTGAAGGAAGGCACGGTATTTTTAAGCCCTGTCCACCGAGGGCTCTGCTCTCACAGCACTTTATCAGGTGTGCTGTTCTACACATGCAAACTTCTTCCTGTTCAGAGCCCGTGACAAAGCCACCCAAACTACCACGTCTCTCCCCCAGCCCCTCAAGTTGAGCAACATCCCACTGGGGGCATGGGTAGATGCACAAGGAAGTACAGGCACAGCCACTTAATTGCCATGCCAGAAGAGAGGGCTCACCCTTTGGGTTCTGCTTTCTCCTCTTTTGCTTTTTCCTCTTCTTTCTCATCTAGGGGAAAAAAAAAAAGAAAAAAAAAGACACACAGTAGTGTAGTAGGAAAGTACATGCCAGGCCAAGTTTCACAGAGCTGGGAGGGCTTCTAGTCCTAGCTCTCCTGCTTACCTTTCTTCTCTTCTTCCTCCTTTTCCTCTTCTGTTTTCACACGCTTAGCTTTCTTAAAGTTGGCAACATTTTTGCGCCCCCCTTCCCCTTCATCTTCAGAGTCAGAGAATTCTTCATCACAGGATATTCTCTTATCAGAATTGCGGACTGAGTGCCAAGAGGACAAGAGGTCGTTTCAGCAGATTTAGAAGTCAGGAGACACCAAGCACTAACTTCTCCAAGTACATTTACACACTGGAATGAACTAACGAGCCTACATAAGTCAGAATTAGGCCATGATAAAACCACTTTATCTTTCTACTCGCCATATCTTTTAACTCATCAATCCTAACTGCTCATGCCTAAGATCCAAGATCACATGTACAACTTGGATTAGGTACAGTGTGATGTCTAGACTTGACAGCATAAGCAAGCAGGTTAACCAACCTCACACTGAGAAAATCTGTCTGCCAGATCTAAAGGCCATCAGCCAATCTGGATATAAACTAGCATTTTCACTGTGGAAGACAACTTCTGGGATCAAACCTGACAGTCTCCCAGAAAGTATTCTGTCATAGCACCTAGATCACAGGAACTGTTTAAATTCTCACATTAAAGCCTAGGTTCTCCCATTATGGAAATCATCTGGCAAAAGTGCCATTTCTCCAAGGGAAAAAGAAAAAACCAAAAAAATTCTATCAGCCCTGCAGTGCTGAGCATCATTGCTTTATCTTACAAAATCAATCAGAAAGGTGGGAACAGATTCAAACTGAAGGACGCCAGAATAGAGATTTATCTAAATAATATATCTTCCTCTCTTTACTAAGGTAACTCTGTTTAGAGCCTGCATGTTTCTCCAGCAAACTGATCCTGTTCAGCTTTGGTACCCACAGGCTCTGAACAGTACGCTTCCCAGCCGGGCAACGCAACTGTGCCAGAGACAAGCACATACTTGAAATGCGTTTCTCAGGATCTTCTTCCTCTTCATCTCCACTGTCTTCCTGAACAGCATCCTCAGGAATTGGCTGCATCTGGACGCCAGGGGCATGAGGCAGCATGCGCAGATTCTCAAAGAGACGTTGCCTAGAGCCAGCCAGGAAAGGAAAACCTCCGTCAGCAAGATGCCACCCACGGCTGCGAAGCCCCCAGTAGAAGGTGTCAGTCTCGCGAAGAGGAACAAACACTTACTTGATCTTCTCGAGGTACTCATTGGTATTCTGGTTAGTCATGTTCGAGGGACTGATGTGGAGCTTAAAGTCTGGTCCAAAGTACTCAAAATAGTCATTATACGGAAGTTCTGCAGGCAAGTTAAAAAGGAATAAACACCAAATTACCACTGGACAAGTAATGAAATACCACAAGCACGTACTTTAGTGCTACCTAAAAGCACAACAACATTTAGCTAGGTGTAGGAGCTGAAGCTCTCATAGCCCAAATTCAGATCAAAACAGACTACTTAGCAACAGTGCAGTCAAAGCTTACTTGGCAGTTAAACACTATCAGGGTGCACAAAAGTGTTCAGTAGAAGGTCATCTCATTTCAGTAAGACGGCAAGGCTGCTGGGCACCTTTTGCTGGAGGGGAGAGCTACAGGACTTGAATGCAAACAAGAACAGCTACTGCAAATCAGGGAATCCAAAAGCTCTTCCACAGCAATAATCAAAAGCTAATGAAACACCTTAGGGTTGCTGCCTCTCCCACAGCAACATCATTTCCCTGAGCTCTGTTGCTAGAGTGTCATTGTCCCTCAGTCTTGCTTCAGAGGCTCCTGGGGAGAATTACCATTGGGAATTTCAGTGTCCAAAGCTACAGCAGTCTCATAGGTCCAGCATCTAGCCACGTTGCGGATCGTATAGCCACCTCCTCCCAGCATCAGCATAGGCAAATTAAAACTTTTTACAAACTCCACACACTTGGCATGACCTGCAGCAAAAGCAGTGGGGAAAAAGGTCATAGCCTCATGGCATAAGAAGAACAAACTTTTCAATGAAATCTAATTATATCAGTTAGGCCAGTTCAACACAGGCACCGTACGGTACTCCTACCTTTGATGGTCAGATTAAAACAACCCAGCCTGTCCCCTGACAGAGAATCCGACCCGCACTGCAAGACAACTGCGCTAGGCTGGAACGTCTCCATCACTTTAGATATCACCTAAACAAGAAATCCGTTGTTACACACTCTCCACAGGACAGTGTCACAGCAACAGTCATGTCCATGTCAGCAAGTGACATGAAGACATCCCTAGTGTTCCCACAGCCGCTGACTCCCCTATATTGGTAACACTGAGGCTCTTACAAAGAGAAGCTTACTGATGACAGGCTGCGATTGTTAGGGAAGAATACAGCCCCTGAAGAATCTTATCACGGAAGACTGAATCAATCTCCCCAAAGAACGGCTCCATGAGCCGCCCAGTGACAAAGTATGATCCACAAAGAATCACTCAGCAAAGATGTCGTCACTTACCGGCTTGAATATTGCTTCATAGGACTCATCATCAATTCCATCCCGGAGGGGATAGTTGACAGCGTAGTACTTGCCTTTGCCTGCACCAATATCCTATTAGAGTAAAGACAGGAGAGACCACAAGTCACCAGAGAACCAAATACCACACACAAATTGTGCCCCAAATTAGGAAGGGAAGTCTGGGATTCCATCAGTGTAACCCTAGGCTCTCACGGACAAAGACCGTCCCGGCAGAAGAAGGCAAGAGTCAGTTGACTCCAACAGCAGCTTATTTGGCATGAGTGGGTGCATTTGGCCCTCAGTGCTCAGAGAAGAAAAATGTACTACTGTCACCACTTTCATGTTGCTGTGAGCACACAGGCTCTCATTTCACTGGCAAAAGCCACCACTCTCTCACACAGTAATAAAACTGGCAGCCAAAATTCTAGTCCCAAACCTGTACACTGCAGAGATGCACAGCCCAAAATACCAGTTCGGGCTGACTATGCAGTCTAGTAACTAGAGGAATCTATTTTTACTTAAAAAAATATATATATAGTTTTACATTTCCATTTTCTCTCTCATACCCGAGTGTTTTATAAAAAATAATTATTTCATTTATGCTGCAGAGTGGCTGCACCAGGAAAGAACACTGCAGCTGCACACAAGTTCACATCACCAGCACCAAACTCTGGGCAGGGCTGAAAAAACACAACGCATGAGTGGAAGACAAGAGAATTTAGATCAGAAAAATGTAATTCCGCTAAAAAGCACATAAAAAAAGGTAAAGAACCTTTCACCCCTGAGAACAGCATTCTGGCAATGTCAGAAGTCACGAAGTGAACCACACCTGTGTCTAACCTGAAAGAGTGCCACAGTTAACACCACGATTCATTAACATGCAGAACTGACTCACAGGAGGAAACACCAACAAGATAAACCAACACACACAGAAGTACTCCCTCATAAACTTTCACCCAAAAGCTTGTGTGACCAAGCTTGGTTTGCAAGTAGCTACAGATGGCCAACATGCCACCTTCAGAGTCACTTCTCTGAGCATAATCCCACCAGAAGGCTGCTAAGAGACTGATATCAAAGCCTCGGTTTTATTACTATAGAGGCCATGATCACAGGACCAAAGCACCCACTCCAAGAGCCAAGCCAGCTGCCTCACATATACACCTTTGCCTTCAGAAAAAGGATGCCACTTTGAGAGCAGGAAAACCCAGGAGAGCAGTGATTTTAATTAAATTAGTATGATGGCAAACAGATGGAGGAGACCAAATTTCAGGGTAATTTTCTGCTAAGCCTTCATTCTCACCCGGAGGTCCCCTGTTCCTGGGAAGTATTCTCCATACTTATGAAAGGACACGGTCATGACACGGTCTGTGGTATAAAAGGCTTCCTCCACGCCATCTCCGTGGTGAATATCAATGTCAATATACAGCACTCTCTGGTGATACCTAGGATCAGAAAGGAGTCAAAATACTGCATTTCTTCAGAGCAGAAACTGCCTTCACCAGCAGAGCAAATGGAAGGAGAGCAAGGAACTCGGTGCTAATCCCCAGCCTGCACAGCTACCAGGCAGCTCTCTCTCTGGAGTCTACAAGCAAAAGAGCTGCGGAGAACAGACATGTGCCTTGGTTAGCAGTGGAACAGAACCACAGAGGAAAATAAAGTGGCTTTTGCTGCTGCAACTGATCTTTGAAGGCAGACTCAACTCTGTTTATTCAGATTCAGCCAACAGACTGCATTTTTATCTCCAAGCCTCCCACTGAGGTTTGCTTTGAGCCAAAAGCTGTCACGTATTACAGCTGTGCCGCCTTTTCCAGGGTGGATGGCAGAGAGAAGGGCCTAAGAGCAACAGCACAACCCTCCCCCAAGCCTTCTGCCTCCTGCACAGTGCCACCGTTAGACATACCCCTTTGGGAGACAGGGTACCGCATCCCAAAAGATAGCAGCTGATCAAGCCCTCCTGGGAAAACACAGCCAAAAAAAGGCAACAGAAAGAGAAGACTGGGAAGAAAGCGCTAAGGACTCAGAGGAAATGCAGCAGAATGGACAAACAAAAGGGGTAAATAGTACTGCCCGTACTTTAGGAGCTCCAAGATAGCCAAGACGATATCGTTGACGTAACAGAAGCCAGAAGCCTCTGACTTCTTAGCGTGGTGAAGGCCTCCTGCCCAATTCACAGCAATATCTGTCTGTTGCTTGTTCAGCTTCACAGCACTGGCTGTTGGGAGGAGAATTACAAGATGTTAGCACGAGAGTAAAGACTCCACAACAGAGACTGAGGGGTAAAGTACTGGTCCTTTATGACCACATCATTGCTTATGTCTGCGTTTGGGTACTTTACAAAGCACAAGCCCAAGGGTTTAACACTGGATGTCTCAACAAACTAACAAAAGGCAAGGGAAGAGAAACGCAGCCTCTGTTTTGCCTGCACACACTTTTGATCGCTTCCTACTTTTGCCTCAGAGCATGAAATCTGCACAAATAAGTCCACAGCATTCTAGCTGGGGTCACAGTTGAAGACAGTCTAGATTTCTCAGTGCCCTGAACAAAAGATTTTAATGAAAGGTTTTATCCAACATATATTTAGGTCATTCACTGAATATGCATTTAGGCAAAGGAAGTTCTCTTCCCCCAAGCTTCTGCAAATTTTTTCAGTCTCCCAGCATCGAAACAAATGCTATATTCTGTGGAATCTACAGCCGTGGGACCAGAGAGCATAGCTACTTCAAAAAATGCTGCAGTCAGTACTTGCATGTACTGCTGAACTGCGTTACAGGAAATAAAGACTTCTAGATGTCATTGTGGGAGTAGCAGCCACAAAGCTTTAACGCCTATGCACAGTAACACAGTTCCGCAATACCGAGCATTTCTGCAACAAAGTATTTGAAAACAGTGAAAGCATTTTAAATGTTCCAGCTTTCAGGGAGATTACTGAAACCTTTCAGGTTCTATTTTGCCTCCTGTCAGTGGCTTTTTATTAAAAACAACAGATAGAGTAACCCTTTTCTTTCTTTTCCAGGTTATGCCTGCCCAGAGCAAGGTTTTTACAACTTTTTTTTCTGTAAATCTCACGTTGATTTTTTATTAAACGCCTGTTGCTGCTGCAGTTTTGTTTTAACTCTATCGCTGGCAATGTTGTTATACCACTTGCAGAGTCCTTCACATTTTCAGTGAAGTAACTTGGACTAGTGAAGATACGCTTAACAAATATAGAGAGATCTGTCAACATGCAAGGCTTGAACTCTCATGTGGGAAGAAATCTGGATCTAATTATTAAGGAAACTAGAAATAGGTTCACAGGGCTTCCCCACCATCACCTACAACAATTTATTTCCGAGACAGAACTACATTACATACATCTGCTTAAGAGAAAAAGAAAAGAACATATGACTTGTGAGCTTACCAACTGAGCCTCCAGCAGAGAGCTGACAAAACTCAAACAACCCATCAAACACAGGGCAGTCTTCCCCAACATTAACTTGAAAAGAATACAAAAGAGTTAGTAAGACAAAACCACAAATAAATGGCAAAGCCGGTACCCCCACTCTGATTTAAAAAGCTAACCAGATAAGCTATCAAACCTTTTAAACAACAAAATACCATGCACAAGTAATAAAATGTTAATGTAATCAACCTGAGGATTGCCTGATGAGGCAAAAAGGTTGTTGCTGTAGGGAAGATGCTCCTGACTTGTAAGAAAAGGGGAAAGCAGGTCTCAGGAGCTCTGGCGAGAGCGGCACGCCATCTACCAGGGTGCGCTACGAGGGATCCAGAAACCAGTCAATCACGTTGGAAAATGAGTGGGTGGAGAGGAGATGCTATCAGTAAGAGCTGTGTAATACGGATACACATCCTCAGCAGCAACTCCAGCCACGCTCATTGAGGCGGCACATTTACAGTATTCTGCTCTGCTCCGGCAGCAGGTGCTGGTCACCAGGGGCAGATGCAGGCTGTGGAAAACAGGGGCCAGCACCCCTCCCTACCCCACATGGACCATGCTGCAGATCTGCTGCCCGGGCACCATGCCTTCTGGGGGGAATAGTGCTGTTTCTGACTACAGGGCTGACATTGAGCTCCATTACACAACCCCACAGCAAGTAGGAAAGGTTTTTGCTCCCGTTTCCTGCTGTATTGCTGACGAGGAGTTGAGAAAGCAAACAGTGCCAGCGCTGCAGGAGAAACTGGGGAGATGGGAGATACTGGTGTGTACTGGATGAGAAGTTTACATCCACGTCTGTTCCGTTACACTTTGTACATTCCTTTCACTTCACATTGGACAGTCATTTTTTAAGTTCTCAGCAGTACTGTAGTTTTGGCCTGGATAAATTTCAACTGTGACTAGTTTCATGATTAAAAATAAAAACAGTAACAACAGACTTGTACTGAATCTAGATTTTGCAAGATTTGCTTTTACAAACAAAACAACAACAAATCTGTATTTTTGTAACAACATCTGTAGAATGTTTACTTCTGTGCTTAATGAGAAAGGCACAAACAGCACAGTTCTTGCAGCATTAGAAACTCGTCAGCGCACAGTCTCCACAAAGACTGTGTGATAAGGGAGTCTGAATGGTCCCAGTTCGGGACAGGGATCTCTGAAAAGGACAATACCCATCAGGAGACCCAGAAGGAAGCAATTGTTCCCGCTTTCCAATTGTTTCAGCAGGGCATGGCAACTGGCAGAGTTTGAATAATTAACTCAAAGAGGTGGTTGGAAGCTTTCCCTTTTAACTGAGAATTTAAGTAATCAATTTCTGCATGCTTTCCATGACAACAAATTAAATTTCTTGCCCTTTAGGTTACAGAGTAGTCCTCCCAAGTCCTCAGGCGGGCAACACGGCATTAGCAGAATGAAATTAGAGACTGGTCATTACCTTTACTGTCTCAGAACTTTGTGGGCAGCACTGACAGTATTTGAGGGCATCCCTCTGCTATACCTGGCAAAGACAGGAGCTGCTGTGTAAACAGAAGCCAGCTGGGCTTTTTCTCACCAGGAGATTCAAAGCAGCCAGGACTACTAAAGAGGGATATTAATAAGAGGGGTCAATCACTTGACTACAGGCATAAGGCTCTGGTGGAAGATGAGAGGCACAGATGCTCCTTCTTCCTTGCAATGGGTGGGTGAGAAGCTTCGTATCTGGGAGAGTGCAACCAGAGAGACCAGCATTAAAGGTGGAAACATTCTTACGGAAATCATAGCAGCTATCCTTCCCTCAAAGGGAAAGACAAAGCACCAAGCAGGCTACAGAGACCTGCCACTGTACTTGGGAGCGGTGACCTTGTCTCCTGTATCCCTAATCTCTGTTCTGAGCCTCCTGTGCTAGCTCTCTAGCTACACAGAGACCACTGTTTCGCAGGTCTTGTTGAAGAAAAGCTCTGTCCTCCACATATTTAAGATTAAATTTTCATATTTTGCCTCCTTCAGGTAAAAATAGTTCTGTGGAAGTACAGTGCAGAAAATGTTGACTACTGGAGAGAGCAGAGTGGGTGTTTATGAGCCATATCTGCTTCAGGGGTAAACAGTTCAGTTTGTGTAAATATGTACTTTAGTATATGTCATTTGGTATATTAAGGCATATCATTTACTGCAGGAAGTCTTTCAATGTATATTACTCATGAACCATATTACCCATTCCTCTTAACGTGCTTGTGCCTTAATATCTGTCCCCTTCAGCTCATACCAGGTTTCCTCTACTTCAGACTCAAGACCCATATTTCTTCTAAATTGGAGATTACACTTACTCCACATAAATGAACCCCATGGGCTAACAACTTTTTTCTGCTCTTGAGGACTGCAGTGTGCAAGACCAAAACACTGTTTAAATGAACCTTGAGCCTTTCCCCCTATTTGTCTATACTCGCTAGAAACCTAGTTTGCCACAGCCATTGCCAAAGAACATCAGCTCAGAGTTGCAGAGAGACCAAAAAAAGGTTTCTGTAACATTAAAGTTGCTATTAAAGAGCCCTTCCATGGACTGGAGAGGTTAGAACAAGAGATTAGCTCACAAAATAAACCATTCTATCACAAAGTGGACAGATATCATTGTGCATCTCAACCCTCCTCCACTTCCAAACTGCCATTGTCTTGAAAATCCTTCAGAGTTACTGCAGATTTTGAACACAACTGATTGAGTGGGGGTTTTTTTGTTTGTTTGTTTTAAATTACACAACCCTTTCCCACCCCAATACCTCTGGTTAAAGATAAGCGATAACACAAAATACATGCAGCTCATAAATGGAGTAATTCAGTCATCTCTCAGCCAGCAAGGCAACTTAGAAGAGTTTCCATCAAAACACAAGACTAAAAAAAGACAGCCAGGTCAAAGGGTTTTCCTCAGCTCTTCTGGCATATTGGCTTAAGAGAGGGACCCATTTTTAAAATGTTTGATTTACCAGAAAAAAACAGAAACCAAGTCAGGAGAAAGACAATTTCCCGTGGTTCTTCCTACTCTTTTTATCACAAAGCTCTAAAGCTGGCCTAGGATTCCCAGAACCACAACTTTTAACGTTGGCAGAAACTACAGCACTACACGTGTAGCTTACATCTTTGCATCTGCTTGCTGTACTCAGACATGTTATCTGGGCGAATAGATCTCAGAAATTTTATGTAGTCGTCGCTGTGGTACTTGGTCATTTCTTCTGCATTTGCTTTGTGAGGGCGCTGCAAGGACAAAAAAAAGAGCAAAGCTTGTTTTAAAACACATCTCTCTCCCTAATTCCCATTTCCAATGTCAAACTTACTCTCAGAAACAGCAAAAAACTCAAAACAGCAGCATTAAACAAAAGAAACTGATTTTCAAAGGCAAGAATGCCACTACTGGAAACTGGAATGTATTACATATCTAGACAAAGAAAATATTTAAGTTTCAGGGAGAAAAGCAATTTTCGAGTTTCCAAAGTTTATCTGAAGCAAAGAACATCTCACTACAAGCAATCAGAAGAAAGCAGAAATACATCAGCACAACTGTTTACTTCCCCCCCCCCCCCCCCTTTCCTCTTTGGCTCATCAACAGAGAACTTACGAGTCTGAAGCATCAAAATGAAAACCTGACATGTAAACTAAGATCTTTCATATATAATTCTCTTCATGACCAGCCCTACACTTACATATATCTCCATCTTCCTGTAAAGGCCATAGTTCAGCAGTAGGTTGTGGGTCATCCGGATCCTGTGGGGTTTCATAGGATGTCCTTGGCCATAATAGTAGTTTCCAACATCACCTGGGAGCAGAAAGGATTTTGTTACAGCAGGGAAAACTATGAATTCCTTCAAACAGAGTCACATCCGAGCCACAAGAGCCATCAGGTCATCTGTCATTTTATCTGTCCTTCAGCAGCACCTCTGTTCACAGGGGATAGGGTCTCCCGTCTTGCTTGCACAGGTATCTCCATGGATTCAGAAAAGTTTATCCCAGACTCCAATAAGACAGACATTTGGAAATTAGGGTATGGCCAGACAAGGAATTTTTTAAATACCAGTTCTGGGGAAGGCAATCCAGGTAGAGTCTGAGCAATTAACATCACACTGCACAAGTTCAGAGGAGGGAGCTCCAGCTTTCTTGGGCAGGAGGAGCTTTGGGCACCCCATTTGCCTGTCCTCACTCAGCAAATGACAGCTCTCCAATGTACTCTCCAGGCGGTTCAGGTCCACTATCATCTCTCACATATACAGAGCTCACAGGTTTCACTGAGAAACGCAACCACAGTCTGAGCAGAAACCTGCAGGCCAAGAGGCATGCAAGTTTAATCCCGGCTCAGACAACGACTCATCAGGCAGAGCACGTAGCCTCTTTGCCTCAGTTTCTTACTATTTACCCAACAGAAACGAGACACAAAGCAGCTAAGTCTGTCAATAAGCAAACACCAGTGCAGCTGTAGTTTTACAGCTTCTCAATCATTTTCACCCTTTATTATTGCTTGAAATCTTCCAGAAGAATCCCACTCCCTACCAACCGCACACCCACACAGATGCACCTGATGAGCTATCCTATGGGCACCAGCGTTAATGAAGTTAGCTTCCTGCAAATATACCCCACAGCTCATCTCCCCGTGTGGATTTTCTCCTACCTAGCAAACGCTGAGCTCATGCTGCACTCTCCCATAGTAGGGGATCGCTGACTTTTTTTTTTTCCCCCCTCCTCTCCCAGAGTACTTATTTTCATGAAACCTACAGAAATTTAACTTTCAGATTCCTGCCTCCTGCCTGATTTGGCTGCGAGAGGCACAGACTCAAAAGTTGCCAAGAACAGGAAACACGCAGACAGCCACACGCAGCAGCAATATCGCGCAAGCCTCATTTTCTTGGGAAACCAGACTAAGTTGTTCGTGTAGTTGTACAACTCCTGATCAGTTTAGGAAGCAGGAGACCCAATCCGGTCTGGCTGGTGACTCAGTTGGGAGTATTAATATTTCATCACCAATCTTTACATTCAGGAGAAACTGCTACTTCCTCACAGCACACAGCTCTAGTTCTTCCTCCTGTGGACATGGCCCTATATTCAGTCAAAGTAGATGCAAACGGTGCAAATCCCACACCCAAACAATTCTGCTGCTGGAGTTTACCTGTCCGTGGTGCGACAGTGAAATGGGGTGTTCTTTGCACAAAGGTATTTTACCGAGGCAATTATCCCTACAGTAAAATCAGGTTAAATCAAGCTTTGCAGAACTCAATAAGAGATGCTCAAGACCTTATCTAGAAAATACAAGCACAAAACTACGTGAAGCTTTGAAAAATCATCATCATCTTCACCTCAGGCTGTCAGCAAAATGCCCTGGGCAAACCCTGACTTCCAGAGCCTGTTCATGTTCACTCTGCTAAACACATCCCACCACGAGTCTTAGAGAGCAGCAGACGAGCTTGTCTGCTCGTGGACGTCAGTGCGGATTAAGAGTGTGTGAACTTAACAGATACCTCTTCCTGTCTGCTAAGGTTAAGCAAGTCCCTACATGGGGAGCTAATAAAGGAGAAGTTACCGTTCAAGTTCAAACCCTAGCACACACCCTCAGCACCCCTCAGGATTTCCATGAAGGACCCTTACAATACCCAATTACCTTTTCTCCATCCTCTCCATCCCACCTAGACCCTTCCCTGCAGCTCAGGTTCCTTCTCCAGCACAGGATGCCCTCCCACCATCTGAAATTTATGGCTCAAGGAAGAGACCCTCACGCCATCCGAAACAGCCCCCCGGGGACCTCCCTTCAGGGAATTACCGCACTCGATTGCGCTGCTCTAACCTCCCTGCATGGAAAATAAAAGACCCTAACAAACTGGCCTCCAACAACTGCAGATTATGCCTTCCCCAACAATAAAAGCACACTTTCACTCTAAGACATGCTGTGGATGTTTGCCAGCCACTCGTAAAAGAGCAGGGGAAACAAGGCACTAAAACCTCACCACAGACTAAATTAGTGAGGGCAGCTACAGACAAGAGCGTATAACGCTAACTTTGTGTAGTTACCGTGCAATAAAGACTACAAGGATAGCATCTCTGCTTAGCATTTTCAAACAAAATGACTGGTTATTTCATATTTAAGACATCATCGTGCATCTTTAAAGATTATAGCTTGTTCAAAAACTGACAAGCTTCTTTGGAATAGAACATGTTCACAAGGACAGGGATAAGTTTGGACATAGAGACCATTTTTTTCCAACATCCAGGTCGCGTGTGCACGTATGGTATTCTGGCACTTCCTGCAAACACTCTTTAAGTTTAAATTAGGCATTTTAGGGCCCAGGGCTCCAGCATCCCCTTGTATATTTTGATATGATGGGTGTTGCACAGAGATCAGTTGTGTGGTGAAACTGGACTCAGTTTCACTGCAAGCAGAGCTCTAATCCAGACTCCTCCTCGCCCTGCCCTCCTGAAGACACCATCTGAGTCAGAGACGCCGCAGGACTGTCATTACAAGTTGCAAACCTACTGCTTAGATTTACTTTTCTAGAGAAATAAAAGCCCTCACTATATGCCTGACACATACAGCAGTTTAAAAGAGCCCGCTTTACTGCTTGAACACTGAGCACATCCACTTACCAGGAAAAAGCAGCAAGACAAAGTTTTTATTTGATTTCACAGACTAAAAACCACGACGAAATAGAGAATTGCACAATATCTTTCACAGAGCGTGATCACAGACTCTATAAAAAATGAGCTCGCCCATCACCGAGGCACCAAGTTACCCCACCAAAGGGGAGGCAGTTGTGAAGAGCAAAGGCAACGCGACTCTGATATCTCTCACAGCCTACAGGGTAGAAGCGGGGAAGCCGCGCAAGATCCCCAGCTTGGGATTTGGCCAGCTCTAACACCCCGTTACTTCCCTACCCCAACAGGATGATTATATAGCCCCAAAGCACTGCTTCCCCTGCCTTGTGACGGGGGGGGGGGGGAAGCTAGTCTACAATCCAGCCAAGTTCAGAGCCAGAACTAAACAATGCTCCTAGACACAGGAACTCCCTACAAACAACCACGCAGTCAGTCTGGCTCCCAACACCTTCGGGTTTGTCCCCTGCTTGACAGCAACGCTGCTGACCCAAACGGGAGCTTCAGGAGTGACTCCTTCTCCTCCTCTTAACATGGCTCAAGGAGGCTTCATCTCCCCACAACCCGTCCTGTCCCCCACCATCTCCCAGAAACCTTCTTCAGCGCCTCAGCACGGCTCCCAAAGCTTCCCTTGGCCTCACGCCCCTCCCCCCATCCTGGACCCTTCGCAGCCTTTCCCCACCTCCAAAGTCCCTAGATCTCCACACCTCCCCATCCTATTCCGCCCCCCATCTCCCCCCAATACTACTCCCCTATCTTTCCCCCCACTCTTCCCCTTCTTCCCTCCAGTGCTCCCCCATATCCCCCCCACGCTCCCTCATATCCTTCTTATGCCCTCCAGTGTCCCCCGTTCCCCCCACCCCCCTGCAGTCCCCACATAACCCTGCCCCCCCCAGCGCAGCCCCCAGCCCTCCCCTGTCCCTCAGTGTCCCCAATATCGACCCCTCTGCCCCCCCCGCAGCCCCCCTCCCCTCAGGTCCTCCAGTGACCCCCACTGCCCCTCCCACCACCCTCAGGGCAGCCCCCAGCCCCACCACATCTCCCAATGACCCCCCCTCCCCTCCCCCCCCCCAGAGCAGCCCCCACCCCCCATGTCCTCCAATGACCCCCCATTACCCTCCCCCACCCAACCCCTCACCCCCCATCCCCAGTGACCCCCATTACCCCCCCAGTAACCCCCATTACCCCCCCCCAGCGCCTCCCATTGCTCTCCTCAACCCCCGCCCCCTCCCCCACCCCCAGCACCGCCTCCCCTCCCCCCACCCCCGGTGCCCCCTCAGCGCCCCCTGCCCCGGGACCGCCCCCCCCCCCCGGCCCGGCGATCCCCGTGGTCGCCCCCGTCGGTGCCACGCAGCCCCTCACCATCGTAGTAGTAGCAGACTTTCCGCTTGGTCCCCTGCGTCAGCGCCATTTTCCTGCCTCCCCACAGCGACAGACCCTACCGCCGCGCCGCGCAACCCAACCCGGCCCGGCCCGCCCCGGGGCCCGGGCCCCGCCGCCCCACCTGCCCCGCCCCCGCGCGGCCCCCGGCCTATCGGGGAGGGACGCTCCGCCCCCTCCCGCCCGCCGGCCAATAGAAAATCGCGGCGGCGGGAGAGAGCGGGCGCGGGGGAGCTAGCAGGCTAGGCGGAGCGGCGGGGTGCCCGGGCTGTACCACCGCCGCGGGGGCGGGGCCGCGTGGGCTGCACCATCGCTGGGGCGCGGGGGGGGGGGGGGGGGCAAACGGAGAGAGGGTCCTGGTGGACGGGGCGAAACTATTGGCGGCGGGGGGGGGGGGGGGGGGGGGGGAGACACACACGGACACACGCCAGGTGGGGCTGAACCATCCCGGGGCGGGGGGGACACACGGTAGAGGCCTCCAGCAGGGCCCAGGCCCCGGCCGAGGCTTGTCCCACCCGGGGTCGGCGAGAGCGGGGCGGTGGGGGTCCCACACAACCGCGAGAGGGGCCTCGGGCCCCCAGTAGCACCCCGGGGTGGGGTTTGCTGTGAGGGGGGGTCTATCCCCTGAGGGCATCATCCCGCTTGCCCCATGGCGGCCTGGCCTCCCGGGCCGCAGCGAGGCCCCACGGCCACCGCCGGTGCAAAGGCCTTTATTTTCCCAAAACGCGACGGGGGTTACTGGACAGATCCTGCAAACACCACGGGAGGGAGAAAAAGCATCCCGCGGCCAAAGGCTGGAGCAGCCAGCGCTTGCGGGGGGCTACCTGCTGTCACTGGGGGCGAAGGAGGCAGCGAGGCCCAGCCAGAGGCCCCTGGGCAGCCCCGTGTGGGGCTGGAGGCTGGATTTGCACCCGGGCGAGCGCAGGGACAGCATGGTGGGCACCCACCGGGCCCCGCACAGCTCCACCGGAGCCCCCCACGCACCAGCCCTCCGCTCCTGGAGTCACTTTGTTGGCTTTGGCCGACCAACGCCTTCTGGGGGGGGTGAAATCTGCTGCTCCAAAGATCTGAAGCGCTTCAAATCTTTACTGCCGAGGTCCAGGCGGCGTTCGCCAGTGCCCCAGGGCGATGTGTGTGGAGTCTGTGGGGACCTGGTGCAAGGGGGAGCACCCCCGGACACCCCAACGCAAGGGTGCCCCAGCCGCTGCTCGGGTCCTTATGGCTGCTGCTGGTACTGGCCCTCGGTGGCGGTGAAGAAGTCCTCTAGCACGCTCTTCATGTACTCGAAGGTGGGACGTTCCTCGGGCCTCTCCTTCCAGCACTGCATCATCAGTTCGTACAGCTCCTGCGGGCAGTTGTCAGGCTGCGGCATGCGGTAGCCGCGTTCCAGGTTCTGTATCACCTCGGGGTTGGTCATCCCTGCGAGAACAACGCACACGGCACTGAATTTGGGTCACCCCCATATGGCAAGCAGCACCCTACATTTGCAAATCCCCATGGGAAAGCTTCCTTTCCCTTCTACTGCCTCTGAAACCCCCGGTGGCTTTTGGGCCGTGGCTGGCCATGTGCATTGGGAAGCGGTCGAAACCATCGCGGGCTGGCAGGGAAGGAAGCCAGATGGGGCGGCTCCGGGCGTGTGTGCGTGCGGGAGTGCATGCACACACTCCTGGGTGTGCGCTTGCATGCGTGTGCGAGCCTTTCTGCTGCGCAGCTGCTGGGAAATCCTGACCTGGATATGGGATCCGGCCGTAGGTGACGATCTCCGTGAGCAGGATGCCGAACGACCAGACATCGGACTTGATCGTGAACGTCCCGTAATTAATAGCCTCCGGTGCCGTCCACTTAATGGGGAATTTAGCCCCTGAAAAACAGCAGGAGGGGAGAAAATGAAACGTTACGGCTCAGCTGGAAACATCCCGCTCTGTTTAACCTGATGTGACAACCCCAAGTCAGCCTGTCTCTGCTGTACGCCTGGGGACGAGCTGGGTTTGGTGGCAGCCAGCCCCCCCGGCCCCCCACTGCTTGGCTGGCTACAGAGCCCCCGGCACCGGCTGGCACCCCTGCAATGGGCCAGCACGCCTGTTCCTGCAGTAGCCACCAGATAGAGCTGTCACCCCACCAAAAGCAGGGTCGAGTGGGGTATGCAGGGGGGCCCCGCAGCCCCTCTCCGGCTGGGGGGAGAGAGATGGAGACGGGAGAAGGATCTCTGCACCCCCCATCTGCTCCCCTCTCCAGGGGCCGCACGCCGTCCTGCAGCTCCTGGGGCTCTGCGGGGACCCCCGGAAGAGGCCGGGGTGCGTGGGGGTTTCCTCCTCCCGTGGCCCCGAGCTGCGTGCACCCCAAGAGCGGGGTTCAGCGGGGATACGTGCGGGGCCAAGGCGGTGGGGAACGCACCCTCGCGAGCCGTGTACTCGTTGTCCTCGATGAGGCGGGCCAGCCCGAAGTCGGCGATTTTGCAGCACAGGGTGTCCGACACGAGGATGTTGGCAGCCCGCAGGTCGCGGTGGATGTAGTTCTTGGCCTCGATGAAGGCCATGCCTTCGGCGATCTGCGGTTCGGAGTAATCGCAATTAATAACCGCCAGCCCAAGCAGGGCAGCCCCATCTCCAGCCCCGGCAGAGCCCTCCCCGCCAGCAGCCCCGCAGCTCTGTCCCCCCTCACCTGCGCGGCCATGTCCAGCAGTTTGTTGATGCTGAGCTTGACTCCTTCCGAAGTCTTGAGGAAGTCCACGAGGCTACCTGCAATGAAAGCAGCAGGTCTCAGCGGCAGGCGTGGCGTGCTGCCTCCCCTCCCCACGGTGCCTGTTGGGGTTGGGTGTTGCAGCAGCGGGTTCACCGGGGCACCGTCTCCCAGTGCAACACCGAACGTGGGGCAGGGCAGCTCGCAGCCCCCCGAAAGGCAGGTAGGAGTGGATGGGCAGGAGACCACCCTGCCTGCAAGGTCCTTATCCCCTTGCCAGGGCTGACCCCCGAGCTCCCAGCTGGTGGGAGAGCCGTGATGCAAAGGCAGAGCGCGGGGAGGCAAAGGATGCTAAAAGCAGCTCAATAAACAAAAGCCAGCACCGACCGCTGGACGGGAACAGCCAAGAGCCGAAGGGACCACGGGTCTCCACAGCCCCCAGCCACCCCCACCCATGGTGGGCAGCGCCCGGGTGCCCTCACCCTTCTCCATGTACTCCGTGATGATGTAGATGGGCTCCTTCGTCACCACGGCGTAGAGCCGCACCAGCCGCGGGTGCTGCAGGTTCTTCATGAGGTTGGCCTCTGCCAGGAAGGCGCTGGGTGACATGCTGCCCTGCTTCAGGTTTTTGATGGCCACCTTGGTGTGGCCGTTGTAGAAGCCTGCGGAGGGATGGGGCAGAGTGTGACGAGGCAGAGGGACCCCGTGACCGGGCATGGCCGGGGGACGCGTGGCAATAGCAGTGCCAGTGGAGGAGGCAAGCGTGGAGGCTGCTCTGTGGATGTAGAGCATCCCAACCCGAGACTGCACAAGCAAGAGATGTTGGAGATCGCAAAGGTTGGCTGAAGACCAAGCCCAGAGGCAGCGAAGGCTGGTGAGGGACCCTCCCGCCCCGGAGGACTGTTGCAGCAGGGCCGGAGGACTTTCGGGGACAATCACAGCTCCACACGGGCCACCTCCTGGGCAAAAATCTGTAACCGCATTTTAACCCACCAGGCAAATATTTTTACGTGTGGCTTTCAGCCACCAGAAGGAAAGGAAGCTGTTGGTCGCTGGCCTTTGAACAGGGGAGGTGGCTGGGGGAGCCGAGCAGTGATGCCGAAGCCTGGCTCCTGCTGGGTACCCAGAGGGGACTTTGGGGGACGGCCAGCACCCGTGGGAGCGAAAGCAGGGACCCCGCTCTGGGGCTGCGGGACAGGATGGAGGGGCGTGGGGCAGCCCCAGTGCCTTCCCCACCGCGGCACCCAGGGAGCAGGAGGTGCTTTTGTGACTGAGTCGCAGCACGCTCGAGGCCCTGCACTGCCTCTGAGCTCCCAGCGTCGCAGCGGCAGCCACAAGGACCGTTTCCCCTGCGGGGCCACGCACGCCGCTCGCGGGCCCCACGCCAAAGCTGGCAGCTGCTCTCACGGTGAGCAGAGCCCAGCTCGACGAGGACACGGTGCAGGCCCCGTGCACCACGCCTGCACCGGCACACCCGTCCTGGCAGCAGGTGCCTGCCCGGGCAGCGGTGCAAGGGTCCGGGTGGCCAGGGATGGGAGAGGGGGAAAGCTTGGGCTGCTCTGGGTAAACCAGAGCTGCCCCTGGGCTGCTCTAGCTGCTGGTTTTCTCCCTTCTTGTAAAAAGCCAAGGTCCCACGCTTGGGGCTGTGCTGGCTGCTCCATGCGAGACCCCGGCCGGATCCCTCCCTGGGCCGAGGACACCGCAGGGCCCAGCTGATGCTGCCCACACCTCCTCATCTGGGAGGAAGCACCCCGGTTTCACCCTGACTCACCCATCCAGACTTCTCCAAACTGCCCAGCTCCCAGCTTCTCCACCAGCTTCAGCGACTCCCGGGGCACCTCCCACTCGTCCTGCCACCACGGCTTCTGTGGCTTCTGGGTCCGGCAGGGCTTGCCGAGGTGGGTGCACAGCCCGTCAGAGCTGCCTGCAGCGCAGAGCCAGCGTCAATGCAGGCAGAGGGCACGGGGCACCCAGCACAAGCTAATGACTTTGCTGGGGCACGGCTAGCGGCGTGTCCAGCTCATCCCGTCCCGTCCCGTCCCATCCCGTCCCCTGCCCGCAGGCAGGACCAGCCCCTGGACCACTTGTTCCCCCCAGCCCCTGGACGGCACGTACGTGTGTAATACTCCACCAGCTCATGCAAGCTGCTGAAGGTGACGCGCGGGGAGATGTAGTACCCCCCGTTGTCCATGTTGCGGATCTTGTAGTGCTTCACTGTCTCGCCCTGGTTCTGGTCGAAGTCCCTCACCGACAGCGAGTAGGAGCCTGGGGAGACGGGGGTCCGTGTGGGTGTGGGACCCCAACGCTCCTCCCGTGCTTCCCAGCGCCTTTCCCAGTGCCCGCAGCAGGAGGTGGCGGCGGGACCCCTGGGACAGTACCTTTGGAGGTCTCGCTCTCCCGGATGAGGAAGGAGCCGTGCGTGTTGCCCGACGCCAGGAGCTGCCGTTCCGCATCCTTGCGGCTGATGTTTTTGAAGAACCACCTGGGGACACGGGGCAGGGTTAGGGCTGGGGGGGCTCAGGCCACCTTCCCCCACCAGCTCTTCGGGGGATGCTCCTGGCACCTTCCCCCCTTGCCGGCACGGCTCCTACTCAACCCCTACTCACGGCTCAGGCTCCAGACTGTTCACCATGGCCACGAAGTTGTAGGGGATCAAACCCTCCTGGCCGGTAGTGAGCGACTGCGCCTTCCACCACTCCCCACTCCTGCAAGGACACAGCGAGGTGAGACCCTCCCCAGCTTCCAGGACCCCGCACAGACCCCCCGGCAGCACCGGGATGCCGTCCGGGGAGCCGCGGGGTCGTGCCGGCACGGGTGCCGGGACGCCGTTGGCGCTCACTCACTCTTCCAGGATGCGGAGCTTCTCGCCCTTCCGCAGCCCCAGGTCCCCGTCGTGCTTGGGCTCGTAGTTGTACAGGGCCACCACCAGCTTATCTGGTAGGACAAGCGGAGGGACAGGGTGGTGGTGGCCAACTGGGGGGGTGTCCACAGCCACCCCCTGCTGCGGCTGGACCTTACCTTGCAGGGGGGAGCACGGCGGAGACGTGGCCTCGTAGGACACCAGGGGGTCTTGCACCTCGGAGCCATTGCGGATCAGCCTCTGCGAGGGAACGAGGAGCCCCGTGAGCCCTCACCTTCCCGGGGTTTGGCCATCCCGTGGCCACCTCCGGAGGCGTTCGGCCACCAGGACAGGGGGGCTCCGCTCGCCCCCTCCTCACCTGGCGCTTGCTGTCGGGCTCGATGGGGTAATTGCAGTGCTCACAAATATCGATGTTCTCGATCCAGTCCTCGTCGTAGTCCGAGCTGCAGCAGCAGCCCATGGTGGCTGCAGGGGGGCGAGAGGTGGTGAGGGAAGCCTTCGCACCCCCGGCGTCAGCCTTGCTTCTTCTCCCGCTCCAGCACATCCCCATCCCTGCACCCGTCCGTCCGGCTGCCCGCATCGCGTGGCCCGTCCCGCACGCTCCAGGGGATGCCTGTGCTGAACTGAGTCAGGGGATGCCCCTGACTCTCTTGTCACCAGCCGTATTGTCTTCTAATTTTGTTCTGGCTTTGTTAATTAAAAACACTGAAGGCAATTAGTCCCCAGCCTGAGGCTCCCCTTTCCCACCAGCACAGCCTGGCGTTGCCTCCTTCGCCAATTCCTTCCCACCCTGCAGCCCCTGAGCTGATCCCAACGTTCTCCAGCTAGATAACAAGCATCCCATTAGCAATTAATACGTCCCTGTGTGGCCCTGCAACGCGTGTTTTAGGAGGTTTGGCTGGACCAGGCACCTCCCTGGCCCTAAAAGCGGCTCCCTGGGGTCAGAGGCGGATGCGAGTGCTCACCCCCCCACGCTGCATCGCTCACCCCCCCATGCTGCGTCGCCTCCGATTTCCTTTTCCCCCGGGGCTCTCGTTAACCTCCCCCTCACACGTTCGGCCCCATCGCTGTGCTCCTGTTTCTCTTACACCAGGGATGTCCTTTAAACCCCCGTCCCTGCTCAGGGGCCCCTCATCCTCAGCAGCTCACCCTGAAACATCAAGAATCCCCCAACCTCGAGTATCAGCGCTGGTGCCGATGGCCACGGTGACACCAAGCCGGCACAGGGCTGCGTCCCAGGGTCCCTGGCACCACGGCAGCCTGGCAGCGATGCCACAAGCGTCGTGTGGGCTCTGCAAACCACCCGGGCAGCTCTCATCTTCCCACGAAAGCCGAGCGTGGCACGAAGCCGGGAGCCCCGGCAGTGCGTCACGTGGAAACAGTGGCCCACGGCCCTGGAAAAAGCTCTTCCGCAGAATCCCCCACGCCTACACCACCGGGATTTATCTCCACTGAGACCTGGCCCCCAAATCCCCTTTCCAGGCTCTGCCCAGCAGCTTTGGGAGCTCTTTGGGGGCCCCGGTGTGGTTTCCGCAGGCATCAGGTGCCAACGGCAGGGCTGGGAGCCCCACGCCGCTGAAAGCCAGCCCAGGTGTCTCTGCCCCCAGCACCCAAAATCAGCGGCCGCTTTTGGAAACGCCGAGTGGGAGCTCTTATCTGGCAGCGAGGCAGTGCAGCTGCGAGGGTCCCCGTCCCCGCCGTTCCCTGCAGAAAGCCAGGTCCCCGGCAGGCCAGCTGAGCCCCAGGAGCCGCTTTGCTGGGAGATGCTGGCCGCCTGGCACTGCCATCGCCGCTCTCTCCTTGGTTTCCTGCACGGGAGCCATTGCACCGCCGTGTTTTCGCAAGCAGCCACTTAAATCCACCTCCCTCCGTGCTGCCGGGGAGAGCACGGCAGTGGGGGCTTTGTTTGAGTGGGTACCCCCGTGGGCAGCTGGGACGCAGGGAAGAGCCTCGCAGGGGGTCCCCAGGGAGGGTGCAGGGCCCCCAGGGTGCCACCAGCCGCAGCCGTCAGAGCCTGCTGCCAGCCAGAAACCCCCAGCCCGCGCTGCCAGGGCTGGTTTTGGAGAGGTTTTGGCTTTGCCCCCAGCCCTCTCCCTCGGGGACGGCGCGGCTGTTTCGGCATCCACGGCGGGGACATGGGAGCCGTCCCCACAGTGCTGCCCCAGGGTGCCCAGTGCCACAGCGGCCGACGGGAGCAGGCGACGGGCGATTTTGGCAAGGAGAGGGCGGACGAGCGAGCCCCCCTGCCCCGATGCCGTGCAATGCTGCCTTGGGGACTTAAATGCTAAAAACCACCCAGGTGCCTTCAGCTTCCAGTGACACTTATTTGGAAACACACTTTGGCACCCAGAAATGGGCTCAGCCATGCCACGGTGCCCCGATGCAGGCAGCGGGAGCAGGCGAGGCCCCGGCAATGCCCAGGCAGCAGCAAAGCCCATACCCAGCCCCGAGCACAACCCTGGCACTGCAGAGGAGAAGCCCCTGCTCTCCCAGACCCACCTGCAACCCTTCAAATGCCTTTACCAAAGGTGAGTGGTGCCAGGAGATGTTTTTTCCTTCCTGCACGAAGCCGGGGTGGGGAGGGAGGTGCTGCTATTGTGCCTCTTTTTTTTTTTTCCCCTCTTATGAACTCAAGCCACAGCGTAATTTCCACCAAGCAGCCGTTTCACCTGCGCAGTGCGAGGGCCACGCCGGTGAAACGGGGCGTTTGAAGTTGGATTTTGTGACTGCATCTGTGCAACCGAATTTCTCGTACGAAGGCAGCCCGGGAGGGCTGTGTAGGCGACCCTGCCCTGCGCCTCGCCGTGTCCCCGGGGAGGTGTCTGCATGCGTGCATGGGTGTGCACGCGCGTCCTTGCACGGCCACGTACGTGCCTCTCCCCGGCTTTGCTCGGGAGCCTGGCTGGACCCCCCGGCTCTTGCCGGAGGAGCTGCCCCGTGCTGGCCTTTCCACACACGCTTCTTTGGACGGGTCTGGTTGGTTTGTTCACAAGCGTGGGCGGGCGTGAGGAGGGCCGAAGGCTGGGCTGACCCTGTCCCTGATGCTCTTCAAGGCTCACCAGGGTGCCCCGGATGTCCCCGAGCCAGCTGTGACCCAGCTTCCAGGGTCAGCCCCACACCGGCATAGCCTTGCAGAGGCGCGAAGGACCATGGCCCCAAAGCTGCCATCACAGCGGGGAGGTGTCTGCAGTGAGACAGCACCGAAACCAGGCGTATCTCTGTGTCTGAACCCCCCGAACTGGGCAGCGGACCCTGATGGACTGGCACTAAACCACTGCCTGTCCCTAAGCTGCTCTCGCCCACAGCCGGGCAGGCGAGAGCCTGGCACTGGGGACAAAACTCCCTCTTTGCCCTGGAAATGGGGGCTCGGGGAGAGCCCTGTGAGGGGGCCAGTGCTCCCACCCTGGGCAGGACCCCCAGGCGGGCAGAGGGCATTGGGGCAGCGGCTTTCACCCCAACTGGGAGGCCACAGAGGCACGGGGAGCACAGCCCTGCTCCCCCCATCCCTCACCCTGGCACCAGCGCTCACGTCCCCCCGCAGCGACAAGCCCCAACCCCCATTTCCATCCCTCCAAGGGGCAACCTTGGAGAGCGCAACGGGACCCCCCACCCTCCGCAGGCACCCGGCTGGTCCCCAGCTCCCATCCGCAGGGTGCAAACCCTTTCGCCCCCCAGGACCCCATTACCTGTTGGCAGCGAGGCGAGGACCAGCCGCTCTCACACTCCCATGGCAGCAAGAGCGAAGGCGCCGTCCCCGCTCACGTCCTCTCCATCCCCGGCAGGAGCGCAGAGACCCTCTGGGGAGCGGAGACGAGCCCCCCGCACGCGGGCGCGCGCTCGCTGCCACCGCTCGCTCTTGCTCACCGCCTGCCCTGGTTTCCTGCCTCATGAGCAAACTCTAGAGAAGCTGGTTCGCAGTTCGCGCACAACCACAAGAGCTAGTGACAAACCCCAATGGCTTCCTGCCATCCCCAGCACAGAAGGTCCCTGCTCTGGGTGCCCCTGGCCACCAATGGCCAGGGGCTGGGTGGGCAAGGGGATGCTGAGCCCCTCGGCCAGCGGGGGAGCGGGGTCCTGCTGGCTGGGAGATGTGCTGTGAGGGGCCAGTGATGGGCAGGGGTTTGTCACCCGCTGCCCGGGCAGTCCCGGCTAGCTGAGACCCCGGTCCCCTGTACCGTCCCCTCTCCGGTGCTCAGCGTGGGCAGGCTGGCAGCGCTGTGCACCAGCCGCTCCTGACCCCATTGAACCCTACACAGCTTGCTGAACTCATTCTGCACCCCACAGCCCCCGCTTTGGCCGTCACCATCGGGTCACCCCAGAGCCCGGTGCCCCGAGAGCTGCGGTGATAGTGGCTGAAGCCGAGGGGACGCGTTGTGCCCCGTCCAGGCTGCCAGCCCTATGTTTTTGGAGACAGCTCAGAGCAGAGCAACCACAACGCTATTGTCTTGGCTTTTGAGATCAAACATGAAGCCACAGTTACTTGCTGGCTGCTCTGTGGAGGCACGGGCAGGAAGCCCAGCTGTGCTGGGGGGGCTGCAGCAGCTGGGGGGGCACCGCGGCGGTAGCACCAGACGCAGCATCCACCCTAGCAGGGACATTTCCCGGGGACAGCCACGCAGCCCCCTTCCCGTCATGCTTGCCAACGCCACGAGTGCCCCGGGGCAAGGGGTGGTGGGGAGCGCTGCCAGGCCCTGGGATGTGTCACAGCCTCGGGGTGCACATCGGGTTCTCCTCGTGTCCTGCTGCTTCCCTGGGAAGGAGAAGCAGCCCCCAAAATGATCCCTGGATCATCCCACAGCTTCCCCGGGTCATCCCAAATCTTCCCTGGCACCGCTTGCAAAAAGCGTTCTGTGAAAGTCGCGCGCCCAAGCAGCGACTTCTTTTGTAAAGGATTTGGTGTTAATGGAGGAAGGGAAAAAGCCAAAAGCAAACCCCTCTGGTGAGGGCAGCGTTGCCAGCCCCGGCTGGCACTACCCCCGGGGTCCCTCCTGCTCCCGGCACAGCGTTGCAGGGGGTCAGGAGACGGGGCAGGACGGGGGCTGCCAAACCCTGAGCACGGCTCCCAGCACCTCCCAGCCTCAAGCCTCAAAAACAACCTCTCCATTCGCAGCCAGTTCGGTGACGAGCATTTCCTGCAACGGCGCAGCCCGAGCACCCACCCGCTGCCAGGGGCACCCGGGGAGAGGCTGGCAACGAGGTCCCCGAAGCAGAGACGCCGTCTCCCTGGCACGGTGCCGTCCTGCAGCAGAAACCAGTGAGAAGCCGCCCACCCTGCGAACCAGGGTCCCGGGGAGCAGCCGGGGAAGGGGAGATAGCAGCACGGGTCCCTCCGGCCACCCCCGGGTCCCCCACAGCAAAGGCCCGGGAGCCACAACTGCAGGCGCAGGCAGGTGCCCGGGTGCACGCACAAAAGGAAAAAACATCAGCTCTCGCCTTCGCCTCCTTTTATTCCTCCTCAAAGGGCTGCTCCCCACATTTTCCACTGTGGTTGACCCCACCGTCCTTAGGGACAGGGCACTGGGTGCCCCAAAACACCCTATGCCCGATGGGGACAGCGGCATTTCCCATGCCACCATGGCGTGGCATCGCCCCCGGGGCAGGGCTGGCAGCACCACAGCTCAGCGCTGCCTGCCCCGAGGGAGCTCGGCCCCCGCAGCAGCTCCGCAGTCCTCGAGGCATTTTGGGAGGGATCCTTGAGCCCTACCAGGTCCAGATGCACCCACGGGTGCCCGCGAGGCTCCTGTCCGGGCTCGGTGCCAAGCACTCAGCAGGGTCCTGCCGCGCTCAGCAGAGGGAGAACCGTCGGGAGTTGATGTTCATGCGGGTGACACCGATGTGCTTGAGCGGCATGGAGAGCAGGAAGGCGGCCTTGGGCGGGATGTTGCAGAGCAGATCCGAGTCTTCCTCGCAGCCCTCGAGGCCGAAGGTAGCATCATCCAGCATTTCCTTGTGCTGGTGACAGGCCTGCTCCACCTTGAGCCGGTGCAGCTGCGCCCGCAGGCGCATCAGCTGCTGCGCCAGGCGCTGGTCCGCAGCCTGCATCTCCCGCTGCATGGGGAGACGGGCGTCAGGGCCGGAGCGGGACCGGCTGTGGGGTCAGCTGCCCACGTAGCAGGGATGCTGGGGCCGCAGGGCTGGGGCTCGGCCAGGGCACAAACCCACCGGGGACCACATGCACCCGTGGCCCTGGGATCAGCACAGAGCCCCCGCACGCAATCCCGGGGTCGGCACGGGGTCTGTGCCAGGGTCACAGCCCAGAGTCGGCTCAGATGCCCGCGGGTTTGCACCCGCGTGGCTGTTGCTCCCTGTGCCACCCCATGAAAGCCACTGCGGCTGTGCCACACCAATGAAGTCCACCACAGCCGTGCCACCAGCAGAGCAGGCAGCAGAGGGTGACAAGCACAGACCCTGACAGAGCCACGACCCCCGGCGCTGTGCAGGGGACGCGGGCAGAGCTGCGGCACCGCAGAGCCACACGCGCCGCGCAAAAATCCACGTACACCGGCCGTGCTGGGCAAAGGAGCAAAGCACTGTGCCGCGGCTGGAGCACCCCGGCCCCGGCACAGGCTGTCACTGCTGCGTGAGGTCGGGCTGCAAGCGCTCCCTCTGCACAGAGGAACCCCGGGGCCCCGTCCCTGCCTTGGGGCTCAGCCCTTTCCGCCCCTCGTGCCCCCCATCCCACCGGCAGCTACTCACCAGCTCCGTCCTGAGCCACTCCAGAGCCGATTCCACGGTGACAAAGCCGCAGACGCTGCCATCCCGCTCATCCTCAGGGTGCCCCGGGCCCCGCTCTGCCCCGCGTGCCTCCCCGGGGGTCCGGCTACGCCAGGGCTGCCCCCGCACCCGGGCTTCCCACTCCAGGTAGGAGGGTCTCCGCGTCTGTAGCTTCAGCTTGGCCGTCAGCGCCTTCACGCCGTCCAGGCTCTCCTCCTCCCAGGTGGGCTCCTCTTCACCCAGCTCCTTGAACTTCAGGTGGCCGAAGGGCATGGTGGCACCCACCGGAGCCCCCCAAAACCCTTGGGTGACCTCTCTCCCCTCAAAGCCCCCGTGCAAACGGAGCCTGTGCCCCACTGCACCCGCAGGGTGAGGAGCACCCTGGCCACAGACACCCACCCGCTCCCCCCAGCTGCACCCGAGTCCCAGCTAGTTATTCACCCCCAGAACAATAAAGGTTGGGGACGCCCAGGACAATTCTAACGGGCAGGAACTTTCCTTATCCAGAGGAGAGCAAAGGAGGGGGTTGGGGTTTTGTTTGGTGGCGGTTTTATTTTGGGGTTTTTTTTCCTTTTCTTTTCTTTTTTAGCATTATTGTCTCCAGCTGGGAGGAGACTCCCTGTTCCGCGGGAGGAAGCCTTCACCGGGACGTGCTGGCAAGGAGGAGCGGGGATGATTTATCCCCGGGCCCCGCCGCCCTCCTGCACCCGGCCGGGGCCGGGGGGGGCCAAAAAAAGCCCAAGGAAGGAAAAAGAAACCGGCGGGGGCTACGGGGGGGGGGGGGGGACGGGGCGAGGAGCCGGGGGGCAGCTGGGGTCCCGCACCCCGGCCGGGCCGTTAAGGTGGACCCGGGTCAGGATCCGGCCGCTGCCCCCCCCCCGCCCCCCCCGGCGGTGCGAGCGCTGCCCAGGGCGGGTCCGGGAGCAGCGGCGGGGGGTTACGGGTTTGCCTGGGCCCCACGGGCACGGCCTGCCCCGGGGATGGCCCCCCCCATCCCCTCCACCCCCCCCGGAGTCGTCCGCAAAGTCCCTGCGTGCAGCACCCGTGCTGCGCTGCGAGCCCCCGCGTCCCCTCCCACGGGGCCCTGCGTGTCCCCTCGCTCTCGTACCCCACGCGGTGCCCCCCCCCCCCCCGGAGCCCCTCCCGCGCCCCCCGTCCCGGGGAGCGGAGGGCCCCTCCCGGTCGCCCCGGCCCCCGCTGCCCGCCGGCGGAGCCGCCCCGGGGCCGGGCCACCTTAAACCCGACATCCGCTGGGCGCGGAGCCCTGCGCCGAGCCGCCGTCCCCGCCGGCATGGCAGGGCTGTGCGGGGCATCGCCCGCCTCCCTGCTTGCACCCTGAGCTCCCCTGCTTGCACCCCAAGATCCCTGCTTGCACCCCAAGATCTCTGCTTGCACGCTGGCGTCCCCTGCTTATGCCCAGCAGTTCCCTGTTGACACTCCGAGGTCCCCTGTTTGCACCCTAAGATCCCTGCTTGCACCCCACAGTCTTCTGCTTGCACCCTGAGATCCTTGCGTGCACCCCGAGATCCTTGCGTGCACCCCAAGGTCCCCTGCTTGCATCCGGAGATCCTTGCTTGCACCCTGAGGTCCCTGCTTACACCCCAAGATCTCCGCTTGCACGCTGACGTCCCCTGCTTACGCCCGACAGTTCCCTGCTTGCACTCTGAGGTCCCCTGCTTACCCCCCACAGTC
This sequence comes from Mycteria americana, assembly GCF_035582795.1. Classification (NCBI taxonomy): domain Eukaryota; kingdom Metazoa; phylum Chordata; class Aves; order Ciconiiformes; family Ciconiidae; genus Mycteria; species Mycteria americana. The sequence goes on from NC_134385.1 coordinate 2,938,398, forward strand.
CCCTGCTTGCACCCCGACATCTCCACTTGCACCCTGAGGTCCCTGCCTGCTGCTGAGCCCGAGCAGGTAAGCACAGGGGTGGTCGGGGCAGGCAGTGCTGCCAGCCGCTCGCCCTCCTCCTCCTCACCCAGGGCACTCGGCAGCAGCTTCTGCTCCATCCCCGGGCCCGGGGGTGGCTGTGGGTGCAGGCAGAGCCCGAGGGAGCCGGGGTCAGGCTGGTGCCGGGGGTCTGGCAGCGGTCGATGCAGCGCCGTACAGCCCCAGCGCCACAGGCCCCAGCGCGACGGGCCCCACCGCGGGGCAGGAAAGGAGCCAGAGCTGCTCCCTGCGAGGCAGCAGTTACATTTTCACCAGCCACCAAAAATCCTCCCCCTGCAGCGCAGCCAGCGCCGGGCACAGGGTACCCGGCTCAGGGTCTGGGCACTGCCAGGGAGCCCAGAGCCAGCTCAGCCCCCTCTGCCCCGTGCCTCAGTTTCCCCATCTGCAGCGACAGCATTACCAGGGAGGAAACAGGTCATGCTGCCCTGCATTTTGCAGAGAGGAAGCTCCATATGCTATAGGTGACAATGTAAACACGAAGAGGGGGGTGAGGCTATAGGGCCCAGCGTGACGCAGAGGGAAGAGGGGGTTTCCAGGCTGGGCCGTGCCGCTGCAGGATTTCCCCTTTCTCCCTCCAGCCCCGCGGCAGCCGCCGGCGGCAGGTCCCTGTGCCTGGCAGAGGCGGGCTACGCTGGGGCTCGGCGGCTGCCGGCACCGCCATGGAGTTCTCCGAGCTGATCAAGACGGCGACGGTGGAGAGCGTGCTGCTGTCGTGCCCGGGGCTGCCGGCGGTGAAGGGCACCCTGTGCATCACCAGCCACCACCTGCTCCTCTCCTCCTGCCCCGGGGGGGACGCCCAGCCCAGCACCGTGGAGCTCTGGCTGCTCATCCGCAACGTGGACGCTGTGGAGAAGAGGTGGGTCTCTCTCCCCGTGGCCCCGTGCTCCCTTCTCGCAGTGTCACCCCTGCCTTAGCTGGAGGAGATTCCCCGCTGCTCTCCCGGCACCCGCGGCACTGCCCGCCGAGCCTCGGCCCTCCTTTTCCCCGTGGCCCGCGCCAGGGATGCTTGCGGCACCGGGCGTTGACCTCCTCTTCTCCTCTGTGCCTCAGAGTGCAGAATTTAGGCTGGTACCAGCCCCCCCGGACTAACGGCTCCCTGCGAGACACCAGGTTTGGCTTTTAACACTCTCTCGGCTCTGCTAACCCGCCTGGCAGCGCCCGGCTTTGTGCTAACCACCATGGTGCCCGCCAGGCCCCGGGCAGGGTAGGGAGATGGTAGAAATCCCGGCTGCAGACATGTGTGCCACCGGTGCCGGACGAGAGCTAGCGATCCGGCACCCCGCAGCCCTCCCGCTCCATCCCGCTCAGCTCTCCCAGGGGGAGAGGGCAGCTCGGCGCTGTCGTGTGTCTGTCTGCGTGTCTGGCTGTCCGCACGGACCTACAGCCAGCCCTGACCCTCCTCCTGCCTCCCCCAGGCTCGCCGGCTCCTCTGGCACCATCACGCTCCGCTGCAAAGACCTGAAGGTGCTGCAGCTGGAGATCCCGGGCATGGAGGAGTGTCTCAACATCGCCAGCTCCATCGAGGTGAGCTCTCGGGCGGCCGGAGAGCCTGGCCCGAGTTGTGCCGGGGTGCAAAGGGTTGGCAGGAGAAAGCGGCCGCCTGCAGTGTTTGCTCTCGGTCTGTCATTAACGTGGGTAAATACTCCGCTCCCGGCCCGTCTTGGCACAGGGAGCCCACGGGGCTGGTGGTGCCAGCACCCGCCTGCCCAGCCCTCGCTTGCAGCCGGGACGTGGCCAGGAGCGGGGAACAGGGATGGGGTTTGCAGAGGCTGCCCTGGGGACACGGTGGGAACATTCCCGACCGTCTCCGTGCTCCCCACCCATGACCGGCTCCACCTTTGCTCCCGCTCCAGGCCCTCTCCTCGGTGGACTCCGTGATGATGATGTACCCGTTCTTCTACAGACCCGAGAGCCTGAAGCTCGAGGAAGGATGGTACCTTTTCCCCCTCGAGCGGTACTTCCAACAGATCGCCTCGCAGGTGAGCCTGGAGGGGAGAGACCTGACTGGGCTGGGAAGCGACTCCCCCCACCCATGGCGGGAGGCACCCGCGGCAGCCCCCGACCCCGTGTCTTCCCCAGACGAGCCAGTGGCGGCTGAGCGACGTGAACCGGGATTTCACCGCCTGCCCCACGTACCCTCCTGCCGTCATCGTGCCGGCGGCGGTGGACGATGACACCTTGCGGAAGGCTGCCCGTTTCCGGCAGGGTGGGCGATTCCCCGTCCTCAGCTATTATCACCCCAAGAATGGCACTGTGAGTCCATCTCCTCATCTTGTCCTTTGTCCCCTCTCCTGCCGCTGCCAGCCCTTGGGCGAAGGCGGCTCGAAGCCCCCCCATCCTGTGGGGTTCCCTCGGTGCCCCCCAGCTCTCGCTGCTCGCCATCCCTCACCCTGCAGGCGATGCTCCGCAGCAGCCAGCCGCTGACCGGCCCCAACCGAAAGCGCTGCCGCGAGGATGAGACGCTGCTGGGGACGGTCCTGGACGAGGGGGAACGGGGCTTTATCATCGACACGCGGTCGGCCCAGGCGGCAAAGCAGGCTCGGATGACGGGGGGGGGCACAGAGCCCAAGTCCTCCTACCCGCAGTGGAGGAGGCTGCACCGGCCCCTGGAGAGGTGAGGGGCTGTGCTGAGGCCTGGTGCTCTCACGACACAGGTGATCACGCTGCCCTGCCAATGGCATGGGGACCCCAGCCTCCCCCCAAAAAAGACTTGCCAAGCCCCTGACACCACTTTCTGCCCCTCCCAGAGGCCGCCCGCTGCAGGAGAGCTTCATTAAGCTGGTGGAAGCCTGCAACGACACCTCGATCAACATGGACCGGTGGCTGAGCCGGCTGGAGAGCTGCCGCTGGCTAAGCCACGTCAAGGCGGCCCTGAGCACGGCCTGCCTGGCCGCACAGTGCATGGACAGGTAAGGGGGGGCTGCCGCCCTGCGGCCCCCGCTTTTCCCCCTTGCAACGCTCTCAGTGTGGCACAAACCTCGAGCGTCATCCCGGGCTCGCTGGCACAGCCGGCATCGCCCCCACTGTCCGTGCTTGCCCGCAGGGAGGAAGCCAGCGTGCTGGTGCACGGGGCGGAGGGGACGGACACGACGCTGCTGGTGACGGCGCTGGCCCAAGTGATCCTGGACCCGTCCTGCCGCACGCTGGCAGGCTTCCAGGGGCTGCTGGAGCGGGAGTGGATCGAGGTGAGGCCGGCAGTCCTGAGGGGGCTGAGGACCCGAGCCCAGCTGGGCACCCCCTGCTCCCCTTCACCCCTGTTATTCCCCCTCGGGGGGGTCCCGCAGGCCGGCCATCCCTTCCACCTCCGCTGCGCCCGCTCTGCCTACTCCCACGCCCGGCTGAAGCAGGAGGCGCCGCTTTTCCTCCTCTTCCTCGATTGCGTGTGGCAGCTGAGCCGCCAGTTCCCCTTCTCCCTGGAGTTCGGCGAGCGCCTCCTCCTCACCCTCTTCGACAACGCCTACGCCTCCACCTACGGCACCTTCCTCTGCAACAACGAGAAGGAGAGGCGAGTGGGGCGGGAGGTGGGGACACCGCAATGCCGTGGTCACCACCGTGCCCTTGGGGCTGACTCTGCCGTGGCCAGGGCAGGGGCTTACGCCGCCTTCACGCTGCCGGATGGGGCAGAGCGAAGCCCTCCCAGTCACAGCTTGGGTCACGCCTGGCCCCACGACCCCCGGCAGGGACTGAAACGACTCTCGACTCTCCCGTAGGTGCCTGTGTAAAGTGAAGGAGAGCACGCACTCCCTCTGGGCCTGGCTGAACCAGCCCGGGGAGAAGAAGAAGTACCTGAACCCTCTCTACTCGCACAATGCCCTGGTCATCTGGCCCTCCGTCGAGCCCCAGAGCATCCAGCTCTGGCAGGGTAAGCTGGGTCCAGCGCTCCCAAAAACCATCTTCAGCTCCGAGCTGAGCTGGGCGAGGGAAAGCTGCTCTGTTCTCTGAAATAACACGCAGCCCCTTCTCTCCCAGGTTTATTCTTCCGATGGATCCGTGCATCCCACTACCTGGACGAGGCCTGGGCAGAGATCCAGCGGTTAGCGGAGGGCAACGACCCCCCCGTCAAGGAGAGCGCAGGGAATAGGCTGAGCCGGTCCCTCTCTGACCCCGCTGCCTGGACGGAGAATGAAAGATGAACGGCAGCATGGGCAATTCGGTCCCCGTGGGCTGCCGGGCCAAGGTGACACTGCAGCTTTCCGTGGGAAGCGCTGTGCGGGACACGGGCCCCGCGGAGCCCGGAGGACAGCTCTGGGAGGGAGGACAGACTCCCTTTCGCAGCCTCTGGGCTGCACAGACTGAGCTTGTTTCAGTAAAGCGCGCTCTCTCGCAGCCCACGCCTGCTTTTCCGCTCTTACGTAGGGGCAGGAGCAGCCCTGCTCCCTCGCAAGCGGGGCTCCTTCCCGCTCTCTTCCCCAGCAGAATTTCAGCAGCGCTCGCACCTGGACCGCCAGCGGAGCAGAAGGGCAGGAGGTCGATGTGCCCAGCAGCATCGGCCTCTGGCAGCTCCCGCTGCGGCGTGCCTGGCTCGCAGCCCCTGCCCGGCTGCCGGGCACGGTCAGCACAGCAAAAACTAAGCAGCAGAACACACTAAACCCGCAGCACCCTCTCCACAAAGGGCACGCTGGCTGCAGTTTAAGCGTTGCGTCAATCGCTCCGAGCTGGGAGCCAGGCTGGGAAATCTGCCCTTGAACCCAGTTTCGAGGAAGGAAAGAGATACAAACCACCCCTCCAGACAGAGAGACACAGGGCGAGAGGGCTGGAAGGATGAGGATTTGCAACGCAAGCGTACGAGTGCAGGAAATAACTGTTCCGTGAGGAAAGTTGGCTCAGGGTCAGTCCAGCAAATAAACAAAACACCAGAACCGGGCGCGTGTGTGTTATCTGGAAAACAATGACTGGCTGCGGCACTTCCAGCCTGTTGACACTTCGGGGCCGGACCTGAGCCACAGCTGCAGATCCGCCCCGGGAAAGAGTTAACCTGGGGCGGCAGAGGCCCCAGGAGTAACGGCACTGCTGTCTGCCCACGGGTGGGGAGCAAGGCACTGCCAAGAGAGCCAGGAAAGCAAAGCGCTCAGGTTAATTTTGTTCCAGCCCGAAAAAAAAACAAAAAAAAAAACCCCCAAGGAAGTGCTTTTCCTTCTGTTTATAAAAGATTTCTATTTATTTCCTGATGATTTTTTTTTCTCCCCTGATGTATAAATATGCCCAGCAGGCAGGGAGCTGGCATCCCCAGGGGCAGGCAGGCAGGCAGCAGCCCAACTCCCTTCCTTGCCTTCACTACCTCCTGTGAAAGCCAGTCCTGCCCTTCTGAGCCGGCTGGGTTTCTAGTTCCCCACCTTCACACAGCCCCCCAGTTTGCTGCTAACTGCTTCCCGCTGCCTCCTGTGGAGCAGAGTAACTTCAAGCCTTACAACAGTTCTGCGCAGGAGCCGATGGATTGGAAGAGGAGAGGAAGCCCTCCTTTAAGCTTCAAATTCAAACTCAAAGTACTGGGGATCGAAGTAATGGATGCGAACGTAGCCGTCCTCACCCCCGCTGCTGTAACTGTACGGGAGGAAAAAGAAAATAAAGTCACCAATGTTGCCAGGAGCTCAGAGCGTCTAGGTTTACACCAGTATTGGAGTCTGTTCCCACAACCCCCTCTAAAAACTAATAAAGGAGTCACAGGACAGAAAAAATATCAGTCACACAGCCAAAATGTGCAACAGGGCATAAGTGACCCCCCCGGACAGCCTGGGGGGAGGCAGCAGGGCTGGAATAGGAGAATTAATGAAGGTGCTGGCTCCATCCCCGCTGCAGAGCTCCTGTGAGCCCAGCCATATCCTAACCAAAGGTGGGCTAGGCTTGACTGGGGCACGCTGCAAGACCCACAGAGATCCTCACCTCTTCCCGTCGGGGTGAAAAGCAACACTATTTATCGGACCGAAGTGACCCTTCACTCTGCCAAACTCTTCTTCAAAAGCCAAGTGGAAGAACCTGGGAGAAGGAAGAAGATTTAAATTACCACAAGAAGTCGAGAGCCTGGTTAGAGACACAATCAGGGTTTCCTCAAAAAAGCTCTGTAAGTTTAATGACTCCTCCAACACTGCCAGGAGCAAGATGCTCTGGGACAAGCACCCCTGGGCTGTCAGGAGTCCTCCAGGTGAGGACTCGACCCTGCCAGAGGAAAAGGACCAACCTCGCCTCAAATTTGCCGATCCTGGTGGAGGTCGTGGTCACATCCATGGCCTCTTGCCCACCACCAAGCACGACCTGCAAAGGAGAGAAGCCGCAACACTTCAGTGCTGCTTACACCACGCTCAGCGGCAGCCAGGAGAGGGAAGAGCCAAACCTTGGGGAAGCCTCCTACTAACGCAGCAGATCCCACAAACACATGAGCAGGCCTGACTCCAGCCCCAGAGAAGTTCCCGCCTCCTAGACACACTCGTTTGAAGATCAGAGGACACAAAGCCTCATTCCCTGCACCGTACCGCAGTAAAGTTCCCCAGACCCATCCTACAGTCACATTTTTTAGCTGGACTGGTGACACTCTGCCTTCCTGGGACAATGCAGGAGTCACAGTAAGACCGTTACAATGAGCGAGCTCATTCTTACATGATCAAAAATGGGGGAGAGGGCGGCAGAGTTCACCGGTCGCTCCGTCCGGAACGTCTTCAAATGCTCGAGTGTCGTGCAATCAAATAGCTAGGAGGCAAAAGGGAGAGAGTTATTCTGGCAAAAGGGCTGGCAGCCCAATTAACTCATGCAAATCTGGCTGCTAGGCCTCACCTGGGCAGATGTTAGCTCTACAGTCGCTCATGGGCACCCAAATCCCAAAAACATTTCCCCAGAATCCCAAAACACCGGCCTACAGTAAATCTCACTTCTATCATCTTCCAGAGGTAGCAAACTGCAGCCTTAATTTTGGCGATGTTGTTTCCAATGCCTGGCTCTTAATTTAACGTGGTGGTGCCTCCCCTTTCTCACTGAACTTTCCCACTAAGCTTTGACTTTACACTTAACTCGAATTCCTAAGGAGCAAACCTCTGTGATAGCCACAGCTCTGAGCAGAGGTCCTGCAAGCAAATATCAACAGTGCACTACTGCATTTCCAACGGGAGGCCTCACCTTGGCCGTGTTGTCCTTGGAGGCAGTGATGAACATGGTCATGTCCCTGGAGGTCTGAATATCGTTGATTTGCTTGGTGTGCTCCTTGATGTTTGAAAGCTGCTCCCCTGACTGAAGGGTAAAGGCGGCAGTTTCAGCGTGCTGGCAAGTGAAGCGAGCGTACACGCGACTTCTCCATTAAAACCAATTTAGGAGATGTCGCTGTCAGCAGCGGGACAGACATTGGTACATCAGCCTTGCTCAAGGGAGCTGCATACTTTAGTATCCTTCCACGAGGCTGCTGGTTTGAGCCAAAAAGCCCGTATTCTGTCCCATGACCACAACAGGAATGCTGCGATATCCTCCCCCAGGCACTGCTGCCCGAGAGAGATGCTGTTCCTTATCAGACTGACCTTGGCACTGAACTGGTTCAGCTCTCCGCTCTCATGTCCTGCGATGATGAACTCTCCCAGAGGGCCCCACACAGCACTAGTGATTTTGGAATCACTGCAGGGGATTTTCATGTAAGGCTCGTTGTTCTCTGCAGGAAGGAAGGAGACAGACAGACAGACACAGTGGCACCGGCTCCAGCGATCAACGCTTCCCCTTATTCCCTGGTGCAGGCACTGGCCCAGATTCCTCACCGATCTGGCTGGGGTCCCGGAGGTCAAAGAAGCTCACAAAACACTGATATCCCATCTGCTTGTCCGTGGAAAACATGATGATGTTTCCTCCAAAGTCGAAGCCACACGTCCTCACCGCTGAGCTGGTTTTCACCAGAGCGAGCTGCTTTCCTGAACACAGACCAGAAAGCGTCAGTCACTTCACCGGGTCTTTCACTGCGAGGTTAACGACAACGAGCAGCTGAACGGCAGGGTCAGAGGGAGGATGACAGCATCGGGCGTAGCTGACAAGCAGGTTCGGTGACCTGCAAGCACTAACCGCACGTCTTGACGACTTGGGCAGTAAAGCAAGTAAATTGAGTAAATATTCAATAGAAACCAGGCACAAAGACAAACCTTCCCCTCCAGCAGTCTGAGTTAGGATTCAGACTTCTTTCAGAGGGGCCAACAAGCACATGTCATGCTGCCGCCACGTCCTCCAAGCTTAGCAGACTTCACGGCAGGACAGAGCTGTGCCTCAAAGGCAGCTACGTGGGAAGAGAAGAGTCTCACCCGTTTCACAGTCCCAGAGCCGACAGCTGTTATCCGCAGAGCCGGTGAGCACGTGTCGTGTGTCCCCTAGGTCACCAGTTAGGGAATATCAGAGCGTTCGCAGCCCCAAAAAGCTACTGTCTAAACTCCCAGAGAATATTTATACACAAGATTAAAAAGCCGTATTACACAGAGATTGGACAAGTTCCATTCCAGGACCAGCAATACTCCAGTACAGACAGACAGACACGGAGCCCATTACAAAGCCCACAACTTTCCTCTCATATTAAAGAAAATATTATATTCCTCTTATATTAAAGAAAAAGGTTCCAGCTCTTGCGTTAACACAATCTTTGCACGTTTTTGTCCCCGCTAGCTGCTGCCCACATTGGAGACAGAAGACCTTGTGAAACTCGGACACCTTCCCTCAGCTCCCAGGGCCACCACAGCAAAAGCAACGAAGCACAAATGACAGCAGACGGGGCACGCTGCACGCGTTATTCCAAACAACAGCCCGGGAAGAAAAATACCCAAAAGATGGAGTAAGGGAAAGACAGCAGAAGAGTTAAATGTATTGCCCCCGTGCTCCTCTTCGAGAGGCAACAGCGCAGCAGTTGGGAGGAATCAGCTCAAATGAATCATTGTAAAGAAAAATATGGGACAGACAAAGGGGTTTCTGCCATCGAAGGATACAGTCGGCATCCACGCACCAGACGGCTCCTGTGTGGCCGTTGTAGGTGCCGAGCCTCTCTCCATTCACTGAATACCAAACGTTGACAATCTGGGAGAAGAAAACAACCGAACACCCCTCTTACCTGACGGATTAATTAACGGGACTGATGAACAGCCGGGCAATTATCGCGGTGGGGGCCGGTTTGCACCCGGGGAGGAGGGGGGGGGGGGACGACGACACGGGCAGGGCCCGCCGTACTCACGGGATCCTTGGCCACGGTGAAAAGCAGGTCTCCCTCTCGGTTGTACTTGATCTGCGTGATGGAGCGCTCATGGCCCTGCAGCAGGATCGGCTTCTGCGAGGGGGGAGACGCCATTTAATGCCTCAGGCGAGGCGCGGCCCAGGGGCCCCGGGACCGGGGGCCCTGCACCGCCCGACCACCGGTCACTACCCCCGCCCCGGCCCCGGCCCCGGCCCCGGCCCCGGCCCCGGCCCCGGCCCCGCTCTCACCATGGCGGCAGCGCTGAGGCGAGAGAGCCGCACGATCGCTTCCGGGTCAGAGGGTGCGCGGGGCGGAAACGCGTCACCGTCGCTATGGCGCCCGTGGGTGAGCTTCCGGGGATGAGGGGAGGCCGTTCACCGGGCGGGGAAGGGTCTGCTCTGAGCGGGGAATGGGGCCTTCCCTTGGGAAGGGAAATAGGCACCGGCTGGACCTTTGTGGGGTCTGCCCTGAGGGGGGATGTGGCGGCAGGTTGGGGGCTTTCCCTGAGGGTGGAACAGGGCCATGGACTGGACCCCTGTGGGGCCTTCTCTGAGGGGGGATGTGGCCTTCCCTGAGGGGAGAACATGGCCACAGGCTGGGCCTGTGTGGGGGGAATACGGCCACGGGCTCGGCTGGCTGTGGTGCTTTCCTCGAGGGAGTGTGGCTGCAGGCCAGGCGCTGTGAGGGGCCTTCCCTGCGGGGGATGCGGCAGCAGGCCCAGACTGGGGTCCTTCATGATGGCAGACAGCAGTGAGCTGGGCTGGTGAAGGCTGTCCCTGATGGGGGATGGCAATGAGCCAGGCCAGGTCCTCTGCGGGGAGATGAGGACGGGCTGAGCCGGCGCGGGGCCCTCTGAGGGCGGTGATGGCAGACCGGGCCGGCGTTCCCCTGGGCCTGTCAGGCCGCTGAGCCAAGGCTGTGCCGCAGGAGAGGCAGCGGCGCTGGTGCTGGTGGCCGTGCTGTGGGGCAGCACCGGGCCGTTCCTGCGGACAGGCGCGGCGGGGCTGGAGGAGGTACGGCGCCAGGGCCGCCTGCAGCAGCTGCTGGCCGAGATCCGCTTCCTGGGCCTCAACTACAAGGTGCGACCCCGTCCCGGCTCCCGGGCCAGGACCATTCCTACCTGTTTACTTCTGGACTCAGTACTTTTATTTAAACTGTTAAATATTCCATCTATCATCAGAATTATTTATCCTCTGTAATACTTCATTTACTTGCCTACAGCACTGCTCTTCCCATGCAGAACTGAGACCGCTTTTGTAGACAGCAGGTCATTAACCCTCATATTTTGCAGGAAACAAGCACGGTCTGCCTTCTGCAGATTGGGGAACTGAGACGTTGAGCAGCTTGTGACTGGCAGCGGAATCGCCAGCGTGCCACATTTCCGCTGCCAAACACGGCACAGGGCGAGCGGGTCTGGGCTCCTTCGCTGCCCGCTCACCGGGGGGTGCACGGCAGGTTTGCAAGCAGCAGCTGACAGGCTTGTGTTCTTCCTGCAGTACATGGTGCCGTTTCTGCTCAATCAAGGTGGATCTCTCCTCTTCTATCTCACCTTGGCGTCCGCAGGTTAGTTCTCATTGCTTTCATGGAGGGGGTCGATCAGGATTTTGGGAGGGGCAGTGTTAGCGATTAGTCTGGTGACCCAGCTAAATGTCAAGGAGCTGTCTGGTAATCATCACCAAGAAAACAAGTGTCTTATGATTTGTACAAGATTATCCATTTTAAACTGCTGGTGTTAAAACTTCAATTTCAGATCTATCCCTGGCAGTACCGCTCTGTAACTCCCTGGCTTTGATAGTCACGCTGGTGACTGGGAGGATTCTGGGAGAGGACATTGGTGGTAAAAGTAAGTGACACTTAAGACATTTCCTCACATTGTCTCCTGCATCTATTTGCTGACTTAATAGTGCGGGCTTCCCTCTGGTCTCCTGAAAAACAGCAAATACCCACACCAGTTCAGTAGTAGCTCTTGCTACAGAAGCTGAAAAGGAAGTGAAATGGACTTGTAAGTGGGCAGGGCTAGTAAATTTGAAGATAGAACTGGCTAAGCTAACAGAGTTTACAGGCCTGAGCCTTTACCTAACTAGATATTTAACCATAAGAGAAGCACTAAATAATAGGCCCGCCATGGAAGAAGAGTGCCCCATGAGCCCCCAGGTGTCAACACCCGTCCTTCTTTCCTTCTCCTACGTCCTACAATAACATTACCCTGCTCAGAAAGTCAGAAAATGACAGGAAATTTGAAAGCTTAAAAACACCAGGACCTCTTAAAAACACCAGGACCTGGGGCAATAGCTGTAGGAATACACTAAAGTGGTTTTTTGTTGTTTAAGCCTGGTTCTCCCTTGCCAGCCATAGAGCATCAGCAACACTTTCTTAGACGCATGCTTTGCCCAGTGTGCACGGGCAATCCAAACATCCAGACCCCTTCAGAACGCGCCTGGTCCAGGTCATATCTATCCAGACATTTACGCTATCCTGTTTATCATGACATCTGAGCATCGGGTGTTTACCAATGAGAAGGTCTGACTGTCTAGCGTTGAATCATGTAAGTTCCCAATTTATTGTTGTTCATTCCTATAGGGGCTGCGGCAGGAATGCTGCTCACTGTCCTAGGAGTCACGCTCTGCGTAGCTGGTTCGTGAACGAGACGCAGTGAGAAGCAGAGGAAGAGAACCTATTCAAAGGTAACCCCCGTGGCTGAAGGGGGGCTTCTGGCTCCGCAGCCGACCATTTGGCTCAGCTGGACCTAGGAAGCTGTATTTTGACGCATGGATGTCAAAAAATGTGAAAATGTGGACTGTATTCCCTGAGCACCAGGGTGGAACAAGGCATGTTGCAAGAACAGCCTCTTTAATGTCTTGAGTTAAGGAATTTTTTGTCTGTGGGTGTTTCAAGGCAAGGATGATTGAATTGTCTTGTTCAGCACTGGAGGGATAATAAATGGTTAATAAATAATTCAACGGGAACTTCTGGGACCAACTGGTTTTTCTGTAGAAGGAATCTGTTTAGGAACTCTCCCTTTCGTGGCCAAGCACGTGAAAGGGGCTTCCTCCACTGCACTCAGCTGGTCACGTTACACAGCCCCTTACACCGAGGTTACGATGTCGCTTTTCTCCACTGGAGTCTTGTAGAGCGCCTCTCCTCTGTAAAATACCAACAGTGCAGTTTGTCCCTAGGGAAGGAAGGGGGTTTTTCTTTTCAGTGAAATTATCAGTCCAAAATACAAGGTAGATCACAGAAGAAAAAATCTTTGTTACCCTTGTAATTAATCAGGAACACTCGGGAGGGAAATACAGAAAGCCTCGCACAGAGAGGGTTACTACAAGAGCTGTTTATGACTTTTCCTAACTCAGGCAGATGCTCCTAAAACAAGTTAACAGAAACAAGATGTATATATTTTTGGGAACAGGTTTGATTGCTGCAAACATTATCCAAGCATTCCAAATCAGAGGGACAACGATGCGATGAAATCTCTTTATAAGAACTATCTGACATAGAACAAACTTCCTGGCAGGCATTTTGTTATAAAGGCGTGTATTCTATTTGGTAATTCTTCCTTCCCAAGTTCAGACACAAACCAGTTTAATTAGCGTTCAGAAAAGCAGCCATCTCCTCTGCCACATCATCACACCATAGAGATGAGGAAAGGAGGAAAATTTTAATTATTTGATGAAATTGTGCTTCTGATTCATTGCTCACTGGTATGCTGCTTCTCAAGCTCAGATGATGAGGGTGCTTAAATTTAGAAGAGTTTGTTAATTCATCAAAAAGCTTGGCCAGTCTGTGGTGTCACAGAGATCTAGGATTCACATGCTTTTGTTATCTGCAGCTGTGGAAGTAGCCGTGTACCTAACTGTCCCTCTCCCATCACGGTCCCTTTGTGAGCTCTTCAGAGCTCTCTGCTGCCAAGGGAAACATCATTCAGTACTTTCCATCCTCAGAGTCACTGGCATCCTTTTTCCTTGCCACAGTCTTTTGTGATTTCTCTGTAGGCCGTGCCTTTTTGTGGTGAGAAAGAAATACAGTTATTAATGTAGCACTTCGCTATTACAGAGAGATTATGGGACTAAATTCCTGGATTCCATTTCCAGTCTTACCACGGCTTTGGTATGCAAACTTGGGTCTCTACGTTAAATTCAAAGGTAGTTTATTTAATGCCTAATGAGTCTCTCCCACTGCAGAGGGGAGCTGTGACACTCAAATAATGACAACTGTATAGCAGTGCGATCTGGGGGGAGACCAACAGAAATCAGCGGCATCAGAGCGCCCACCCCATTGAAAAATGCTGGCCCAGCCTCTAGAGCAAACACAGGACATCAGGCTCCCCCTTGAGCCAAGAAGTCAGGAACCATTAGCTAATTCTTTTCTCTAATTTAAGTTCAAAGGAATTGTTTTCCTTTGAAGTTCTAATTAATCCAAAGAGACTACCTAGGCAGAACTGTGCATCACCTACGATATAATGCATGTCATCCCATTACATCAATTCCAACTGTCCTTATAAAAAGTTTAAAACATTCATATGCCACAACAATAAGCATCTTGCAGACATTTTTCACACAGAATTTTGTTTTAAAAAGAACTACTTCTTTTCCCTTTTAAAAAAAGGGTTTACATTTGTTACTATCTAATAAATACGTTCAGTCATTTTAGGAATTACATGTTTATTCCGTGCCAGCTTCTAAGCTTCACCTGGCTCCAGGCAAGTTCTGCTTAACAAGTTATATTTGGGGGTACTGAATTTCAGTGTAAGAAATCCAAACACAGCCAGGAAGGATCTTACACACTTCATAGAACCATTAAGTGGAATAAATACCTTCCTGTGGTGTATCGTTTTGGCTTTTGGTCTAAGTTCTTCTGCAACTCTCTAGAACAGGAGTAAGGATGGAAGTAGCACACACAACAAAAAAAAAAAAATCCAGGAAAGCCTTTGATATCCTTACTGCAGTGGGAAGCTGTAACTCTCCCATTCCAGAAGGGAAATGTTCATTACCCAGATGACAATCTCTCGGCTTTCTAAAAATGCAAAGCCCTGCAGTTGCGCACTGTCCTCTGGTTTCTGAAGTTCCCCCTGGTGTTTACTTTCATCTTTACACATTGTGAAGAGAAGTGCAGTACTTCGTAAACCTAACGAATAGGACTTAAAACAAGTGAGAAAACCGAAGGACTTCCCCAAGCAATTGCTATAAACTATTGATGGATGTGTTCTCACAGGCTGGCTCTTGGAGTTGGCCTCCCTGCTGTGCAAAACCTGCAGCACCGATAAGATTCTAGGGGGACCATGAGTACTTCCCTGCAGCAGTGAGACTCCTAACAGGGCAGAAAATAAATTCTCAGACCTGATCAATAGGTACGTCCACCCTTGTGTGTTCGTCCTCTTTTACTTCCTGGGCACCTCGCATCTCCTTCTGAGGATCTCTGGGTTTATAGACACTTTCTTCTGCAAGGAGAAGAAAAGAAAAAAGCTGTTCAGTGGGTATTGCAGATAGCCATGGCCTGGTCTTGCTGAGCCTACAGAAAGGTCCTCGTACGTGTCCGATGAGGAAAGGAAAGGAGCAGAAATACACAAGTTATTGGATGCATCACTGCTTGCTTTCCGTGCATCTGCAGGTATTTTGTCCTTTAGCATCAAAGTAAAGCCAGTCTTCCTCTACACTTATAGCAGTGTCCTTTACCTTGATTGGGCCAGGGCTGCACATTCCTGTTGCTCCTTCTGTTTTGTCCTGCACGGACAGGTTTAGCATGGAAAATGGACTCTTCCTCTTTGAGGCGAGATCTCCTGGCTTGCCTTTGCAGTTGTGGAAAAGCAGCTGGGATCTTGTCTTTCTCTGCAGCTCCTGTGGTCGGCACCCCGTGACTGTCCAGCTGAAAGTATTCATCACACACTCCTGATAGGCCTTCTTCATAAAACAGTTTATAAGACAAGAGAAGTTTTGCCGGGCAATCCCCTAAACGCTGCAACTTTCCCCTGTGACCCTTGATCCTGACTGGTACAAAGCCGTAACACTGCATTCTCTGACCGGGGTTTTAACTTGATACTACAAGTGAAAGAGATACAGGGAGCTCATGAAACACTTCTTGCAGTCACTGCTACCTGTTGAGGTGGTTCAGCAAGAGCAGAGTCACCAGCTCTGTCCTGGGAGGTGGCACAGAGTTCACCAAACTGAAAGCAAACAAAAAAAAAAAGGAAAAGGAAATTTTAAAAGCAAATAGCACAGGTCGCACAGATGCACATTTCAGCGAACAATCTAGGACAGCCCAGCTGCTGTATCTGTAGTCTCTGTTGGGCATTTTACCCACACAGTGAGCAGGAAAGATATCCTAGCTCCAGAATGAATTCTCCCTACCCGTCAGCCAAAAAGGAGAAGAGGTAAATGAGGCCACTGTAAGGAGTTTTTCTTCAGGCAGTGAGATTTAATTCAAGTGGGATCTGGCCACATCGCTGTCTCTAGCTCCTCTCCTTTGGGAACGGTGCCAAGCAAGGATGCCGTAGGCATGGCAATTGGGAATGGAGATGGCCATACACATCCACTGCTTATGGAGGGATGCCTGCACAAAAGCAACTGTCATCGTAGCCCAAACAGTCCCGCACCAGCCGAGCCACCTACCCTTCTGCGGTACTTTTTGCGCCTGCTATTTGGGTGGTTCCTGTAACAAAGAGGAAGCAGATTCTCAGCATCAGGTAGAAGTCAGCTGTAGGAGGACACGATCTCCCCTTTTCCCATAAAAGAGAGCCCCTGGAGGTGTTTTTTCTCAGCGAAGGTAGAGCATGCTCCACAGTGGCACACGTTCCTGCCCTCAGTGCTTGATGAAAACTTAACTGAGAAACAACCAAACCACTTGCTTTCTCTGGCGCTGAACTCTGGGTTTCAGGGGCTAACCCCTACACTGAAAGCTTTGAAAACACATTCTTTCTTCCTAAACTTCCAACACATGAAGCAAAACTCAAGCCTTGAAGCAGGCAGCACTGAACAGGAGGGCTACAAAAAGGATGGCTTTAGCTGAAGACCACCATGGAGAAGATTCTTTAAACCACTTGGCCACAGTCTACGTACCACAGCGTCCTGCATGCAGAATCCTGGGGCACCAGCAGCTCAAAGTAAGGCAGTTTTTTGTACTCCTCATTTCCCACTGCCACATAGTAATCGCCATTCACCAGCTCCTCCTCAGCAGACACCTGGGTTCCATCCAGCCTGCAGAGCCTCGAGGAAGAGACAGCAAAGGCTTTAGAGCTGTCACAAGACAGTGAACCACCCCTCAGTGTGGAAGCAAACACGTGCAAAGTGGTAAACAGGACTGAGACAAGTCAGAGAGGATCAATCAAGGAAGTATGCTGAAATATTACACCCAGTGATCAGTGAGATGCAGTAGATCTCAGCTTTCTCCTTGGGTGTCAGTAAATAGATGTATGAGGAGAAGGTAGGCAGTATTTGTTGGATAAAAGCCCGTCTCTCTAGACATAAACCCCTTTTTATGCCATGCTTTACTGTTTGCTTATTGCTTTTTCACCAGACCACCAGCAACATCAGCCCTTCTCACACAGCACCCAGGACATCGGGGTTATCCCTGATTTAAAGATGGGAAAACCTGAAAAGCAAATGAGATTGCACAAGCAGACCAGAAGTGGCTGTCTGAACTCCGAGTCCTCTGTGCTAATCAGAGCTGCTTATGTTCTGGACGTAAGGAAAGAGGAGCCAGCAGTGCCTTATCTGGATACCCACTTGTTAACAGCTCCACTGCGCAGGTCAGCTTTCTCTGTCAGCGTGGCCAGGAGTGCGTCCCACTGCAGTGGAGTGCTCTTGGAGAGCGGCAGTGGGAAAGGAGGGCTCAGCAAATCCCCATTCCGGAAAACACTGCAGTAGAAACAACCCAGAGCATGCGATGAGCCAGTATTCCTGCAGCTGTGGAAGGCGGGGAAAAAAGCCAGCCACTGGTGTCTGGACAATATTTACAACAAATACTTCTGGTAGAAGCTGGGAATTGTCCCTGTGGGGCAGCATTGCCAGGATCTCACAGAGAAATCCCCTCCTCCAGCCTCTGAAAACATTCCCAGAGACCCTCCAAGGAGAAAACACCGAGGCACTTACTGTATCGTGCAGGGCAGGTGGGTGTGCTTCTGCCGTCGCAGCGAGATGTTCGACTTCCAGGGAGCTGTGCGGAACTAGAGACCGAGTTCAGTGCACAAGAACAGTGACAGCCCTGGTACCGAGCCTCCAGGGCTATTCCCTTTTCTCCATCAGGAGCTGCCTGCCCTGGGACACCGCCTGCCCTGCCTTCAGGCTTGCTGCTGCTAGGTGGAGTTTGTTGTCAGCAGCACCAAGGCTGGAGAGGCTCTTCACATAGCTGAGCGCATTCCAGAACTGCCAGCGAACCTCTGAGCACAGATCCTTCCCCTGCACCATTAAGGGGGACGGAGGTACACAGCAGCAGCCCCTGCGCCGTCTCACGTCTTACCAATTCCTGTGGCACTTTTGCCTGATCTCCACGGGGCGCCTCGCAGCCTTAAACCTCAACTTGTTTCATCAGTGCCGGCCCTAATGTCTCTCACACCTCCCCGCTCATTCTGCGCTGCCGCCTGCGCCCACTCAGCTCAGGGACTCACCTGCAGACCGTCGCTGTTCCTTGTCCCACGGAACTCCTTCCTTCCGTGATTTAAATAGCTGTGAGAACAAGACGACGACGTTGCCACATACCAGCTGGGCCGTGGCTGACTAAAGAGCAGTGAGGAAATGACCGACTGCTCTGCCTTGGAGCATCGCCACCAGATGCATGGGTCACTTCTGAAACGATTCTCCAGGTAACTCACCTCATGGTCTCCCAGAACTTCAGCCTAAATTGAAATCTGCTACATTGAAGAAATTCCCAGCCAAATACAGACCATTTCAGATCCCCATGCTAAAGATAACCAGAACATTTTATTCCTTTGTGATAATCACTGATCAAGGCTCCAAGGGCTGACCAGTGTCAGCGCAGCCTGGACTACCTCCTCAACAAAATGCAATACACACCAGGGAGCCAAATTCACCTTGCACACACACACACACACACATCCCCTCAAGAGTCAAGCGATGCCACAAAAACTTCTTTAACCCTCTGTATTTCAGGGTGAACCAAAACAGCTCTACTTTGTGCAGGATTAGAAAACAAAAAACCTCCATCAAACCAAAGCAAAAGTATTTGTCAGTGGAGACAGCGTGACTGCCAGCTCTGCCAAGGAAGCAGGCAGCAGAACCTCCCACACGCCACAAAACAAGGTACAGGGGAGGCAGAGCAGCACCAATCACAACATCCTGCCAGAGGACACATGCCTCCCCCAGCGTTTTCTTCTGAGAGTCCGGTGACCTTATCAGGAATATTTGCATTTTCCAAGTGATCTGGAATACGTCCAGTTGTTTCCCGTAGGGAAAGAAACTCATCGGTCTGTTTTTCATTTGGTTTGTACCCCTCTTACCTCTTTTTTCCATTCACACTCCAATACATTCCCCACAGAGGTGATCTAAAGCTGCTTACCAAACCCAGAGACCAAAGGTCCGTCTACTCACTCAAGCCTTTTGAACTTTTCAAAGCCCGCAGCCACGTACTGGCACCCATCCTGCAGGTCCCCCAGCTCCGCGACGCGGTGGCCGTGCCTGAGCGTGTAGAGATTCCTCACAGCCAAGGGCGCACGAACACTCTTGGTCACCTCATTCAGAAATGCCTCAAAGGTCAGGAACCGCCGCTGGTTCACTACAACCTTCCTCCCGGGGAAGAAGGGGTCACCGTTGCGATACACCACCACATTCTTGGCTGGAGGTGCCAGAGCTAAGCCACGGGAGCTCATCCCCCGTGGGTCAAGCAAGCCCCGCTGACCACAGAGGCAAACAGACCAACACGGGGCACGGAGGAGAGCTCCAGCCAGCCTTCCGCTGAGCCCAAACCCTTCCGACCAGCCGCTCTCGTGCTCTGCCGTCCCTCCCCGGCACGGTCTGGCGCGACTGGCTGTCTCCATGGATGCGGGCCCAGCAGGAGGAAGTTCTGCGCCTGTCTGGAGGCCACATCAAACAACCTGGGGAGCACCTTTCTGTTTGAGAACCAGGAACCACACGGCTCTTTAATCCTCAGACGCCAAGTACTGCGAGCTCCCTCACCAGCCACTGTGACCACCAGGCTCAGATTGACAAGCTTGGAGGTACACTAAGTGCCAGTACCTTTACAGCAGCAGCTCCCGTCCCATCCAGAGCAGCGCTATCCAGAAGCTGTCACCCCCTTGCTATCGCTTGCTACCTGCACGAGAAGTGCAGTGGGTTTCTGTCCTGCGTGTATCGGACAAACACGCACAT
Source organism: Mycteria americana (assembly GCF_035582795.1). Lineage (NCBI taxonomy): Eukaryota > Metazoa > Chordata > Aves > Ciconiiformes > Ciconiidae > Mycteria > Mycteria americana. The sequence goes on from NC_134385.1 coordinate 2,957,985, forward strand.
CCCAGAGGACACACCACCCTTTGTACTGAACAGGTTGCCATGGGTTGAAACAGGCCATGGACTCACTTGGCTCTGCCCAGGAGAGGAAGGCAAGCCAGACAGGAACAGACAGATTCAGAGACGAGCTTCAGGAAAGCTTTTTATTCACAAACAAGTCAGCATGGTCGGGAACAGAAACATACATCTGCCATATGGCAAGAGCGACCGCTCGGTCAGCAGGAACACGGAGTGTTTGCACAAAAGACTGGGGGTTACAGTAGGGAACCACAGCACCATGTGCAAAGTCCCTTTCTGAGGGACCTCGAACGCCCCTGAACCGGAGCAACGTATAGACAAAGCGCCAAACCCCTTAAGTCCTTACTTGCTCCCTCAAGCACCAGTCCAGGTGACTCTGCCACACAGAGAGATATTACCACGGTCAGAGACGTGCAAGTCGGGAACCAAGCCTCATCTCCTGAAGGTCAGGTTTGATGTGCCATCGCCCCCCACCAACTGCACAGCAAAGTTAGGAAACTCTCCTCCCAACTCAGTACTTCAACTAAGGGTTCCCCAAAGCCTGCCACGAGCGCTTGGAGATCCCAGATATTGCAGAGCCATCCCAAATACACAGCTCAGATACCGATACGGGTCACACACAGTTCAGCGGAGAAGAGCTGGTTCCTGCAGGTTCAAAGCACCTGCTGCCTTCAGGCATTTTAGTTCCACCACAAGCAATCAGCTGGTCAGAAAGCGCCTTCTGTAAGTGACAGTCTTCCCAGCCTCCATTTTCCCCTAGGACCGTCCAGCTCAGCCAACAGAAATGGGGTTCTTGTGGAAGGAGGCCTCACTGGGACTCCCTCCAGGACACACAACAACCTCCCTGGCTTCACAGTGATGTTTAATCCCTGCTTTGCCCAAATATTCATTTAAAAGAAATAAAAGGCTTTCTTGCCACATTCATCTCAAGTGGAAAACGTCAACCCACAGAGCTGGAGTTCCCCTAAGCTGCTGCTGTCCGTGAGGTCATGTCACAACTGCGGTGCTGCAGCTTCTCTACACCAATATAGGTGCTCCACGTGCTCGGGAACGCCCTCCTACGGGTCGGGAGCCCCCAGCCTCTGTTTCAGCATCAAGTACTGCAAGAGAAAGAAAACCAAGCATTAACGATTAAATCCCAGAGACCTACAAGTAGGAAAGCACCTACCCTTGCAGATCAGCCAGCAAAATCATTGCACTTGGCCGCAAGATGCACGAGTCTCACCTTTCAAGCGATGCAAATAGCTCGCTAAGCTAGCCGGTGCCTCGGTATATACCGCTGCATTGCACAGACAGGACAGTTACCAACATAGCAACGTCCCTGTAGCAGGCCAGGAGCAAAGCTTGTAACCAGATCTAAACGGCTCCTGTTTTCCTTCATCATTCCTTTTTTTTTTCCCCCCAGAAAAGGAAAAAAAGAAAAGGGCACTGCCATCGTCCAGTCCAATCCTCGGGTAACTGAACCGTCACCGTTCAACCCCAGTCCCACCACGGACGGCTGCAGACAGGCACTGCTCTGACCCACTGCTTTGGAAGAGGCAGGGTCAGGCCCTTACGTTTTTACGGCTGACAATAGCTTGTTGCAACCACAGCAGCTCCATGATCAAGTGATTTCTGTAGGACTGGAGACCAGACCGAGTTCGAGGAAGCTCCTTTATGTCCTCAAGTGGAATTTCTGCAAAGAAACGGAAGAATAACCTATTATTAGAACCAAGATTCAGATTGCACCTACTGTCTCTCCTGCACCGAGTTGTTCTAACCTCTCCAGGATACTCAAGGTTTTGCTTCTCCAAGGACCAACGCGCCCCCGGCACCCACCACCGCGTCGCTCAGACCACGCAGGAGAGCGCCCGCCGCGCGCCCGCTCCCGTCTCTTACCCAGGCAGGCTTCAAGCGACTCTGCCTCCGGGACAGTGCTGTCCCACACAGAGGATACGCTGCTGCCGTTCTGCCAATCCTCGCTCTCTGCTGGGGCGCCGCACCCCTTTTCAGTGCCTTTATCGAGGTTTGGGGGGCTCACTCCACCGCCTTCGCCCGCGGAGCTCGGTTCTTTCTCGCTTTGCAGCTGGGCTGTAGGTTTCACACTGCTGCAGACCCAGTCCCGGTCTGGTTCACAGGCGTCCGGCTCCTCCTGCGGTTTTTCTGCGCTGGCCTCGTCACTCGGTACAGCCTCCCGCGGACCCCGACACTTCCCTTGCGCTGGCTTCTCAAGGGGCAACACGTGAGAGATTAAACAAACATAAAAAATAATCTAAAGATCTGAGAGGTGGCTCTGCTGCGGGCCAGAGGCTCTGCCCAGCCAGAGATCTGCCGTTAGCAGCACTCCTGCCACGACACCGACGTGCTCTGGTTTGAACCATTGCAAACTGTTTAAAGGATTTTTCTTCCAGAAGTGGTAAATACATTAGAGAGCGGCGCTCAGCCTCCGCAGGAGCGGGTCCGACCGTTCAGTACGACCGGGTGAGGTGAGTGCTCGGGGCCAAGACCCGCGGGAGGAAGAAATCCTCAGTCAGGGACGGAGGGGCACAAGTCAGGGAGAGTCTTACGGGCCTTGGCTGTGGTATCACCGTTTTTAATTTGGTAGAAATAGGGGTTCCGGGGACTATGCTGCGAAAGCATCGCCTGCGGTGCAGCTGCCCAGGCCGTCCCACCCGCACCGACCCGCCGTACCCCCGCGCTCCCCCCGTCCTGACCCACGGACCTCGGGGACAAACACGGGCCGGGGCAGGAACCGTCCCCTCCACTCCAGCCGGCTCAGGTCTCCCTCGATCTCCCGCACCGCCTCCTCGTACTCCGCCCGCAGGCTCCGGAAGCGCTTCCGCAGCAGGTAGCCCCTGACACAGGCCTGTGGGCACGGGCCGGAGGAGCGGCTGGAGCCACCGAGCCCCCCCCAGCCCCCTCCCCGCCCCCCCGCGGGACGCGGCCCGGCGCACAAGGAGCAAACGCGTCCCACGTCTGGCACCGAGGCGGGTTTTAATGAGGCAGCACCGGCTGAGCAGGGCCCCGCCACCCCCGCGGGAGCCCCCCTCCAGCTGTGCAGCCCCCTCCCTTCTCCGTGATGTCCCCTCCCAGCCGGGTCCCCCCACGGGGACCCCCCTCAGCCATGGTCCCTCACGGGCGTTCCCCCCGCCCCCCACGGAGACACCCCCCCCACCAGCCGGGCCCCACCGCGTCCTCCCACGGGCCCCCGCCCATTCGGGCCCCCCCCCCCAAGACCCCCGTCCCGGGCGGGCCCCCACCTGCAGGCGGGTCACGGCGCGGAGCAGCCGCCGCCACCCCTCCGCCTCCGCCCGCGGCCCCAGCGCCGCGGCCATGGCCACCGCGGTAACGGGGCGCCGCCTAATGGCGTCATCCGGCCGCGCCGCCGAGCCCCGCCCCCCCGCCCGTCAGTGCGGGTCCCCCAAGATGGCGGGGGGTGGGGGGCGGTGTTGGTCTCGCAGGGCCCGAGCGGCCCCGCTGTCCCCGCGTGGCGTGACCGGTGTCGCCTCCGTCGGCCCTTCCGCGGGGGGGTGGCCCCGGTGCGGGGCTGCCTTGGGGTCTCCTGGTGGCGGCCGCCCCCCAGCCGGGCCGGGCACGGGGTCAGGCGGCCGCGTCCTCGGGGTCGGGGCTCTCGGCCAGGTGCAGCTTCTGTCTGAGCGCGGGTCAAGGGAAAGCGCCCTGCCCCCGCCGTCACTGTCACCGCCGTCACTGCCCCCGCCGTCACTGTCACCGCCGCTGCCACCGCCACCACTGCCACCGCCGCCACTGTCACCATCACCGCCACCACCGCCCCCGCCCCGCGCCCCGCGCAGGATACATGGAGCTGCTGAGCTCCTCCAGCTGCGGGAGGCAAAGGCAGAGGCTGAGGCGCTGGCGGGGGCCCGGGGCCAGCGGGGGGCCCCGGCGGTGGCAGCGGGGCCGGGCAGGGGGCGAGGGGCGGGCGACCCTCACGTGTGCCAGCAGCTGGTCCAGGTTCCTGTCGGCCGCCACCTTCTTCTGCTCCTCGGGGAGCTCCTCCGCGCAGACGTCGAGGCCGAAGTGGAGCCGCGCCAGCTTCTCCTGCATCTCCCGCACGTGCTCCAGCTGCTCGAAGCAGCACTCCTTCCCTGCGCCCGGGCGGCAGCCGTCAGCGCCCGCCGGCCCCGGCCCCCCCAGCCCCGCCCCGGCCCCCCCAGCCCCTCACCGAAGGCCTGCAGCTTTCCCGAGTGGAAGTCGCTGAGGAGGCTGAGCAGCCCCCCCTCCATCTCGCAGACGTCGGAGACGTCGGTGAGGAAGCTGTGCTGCAGCGGGGCCCCCCGCGCCGCCCCCGCACCGCCCGCCCGCCCCCGCTCCTTGCTCGTCCTGCGTGGGGAGCAGAGAGGGGAGGGGTGGGGGGGGGGGCATCGCCCGCACCCGGCCGGGCCCCGCACCGGAGGGGCCGCGGGGGGGCCGGCGGTCACCCCCGCGCCGGCACTGACCGCCTGAGCCGGCCGCGCTGCCTGGGCGAGGGCAGGGTGGGCAGCGGCAACGTGAAGGACGCGCTCTTGCTGGGGGGCAGCGGCCGCGGGGCCCCGGCGGGCGCCGGCTGGGCCAGGCAGGCCCTGGGGCTCCGCTTCTTCCTCCGGTCCTCCATCGCGAAGGGGCGCGGGGAGGGGACCCTGTGCGGGACCGGACGCAGCTCTCGGCGGCTCCTTCCCCGCGCGGGGCCTCTCCTCCCCGGAGCGGGCGGCTCTGCCCCGAGCTGGCGGGGGTTGGGGTCCCCCCAGGGAGCGGCGCCGGGGCGATGCCGCCCCTCCTGCCTCAGCCTGTGGGGCAGCGGGGGGGGGCCGGGACCCTCAGCGCAGCAGCGTTGCCGGCCGCGGCCACGGGTGAGCCGCAGCGGGGCTCCGCGGGCCGCGCCCCGGCGGGAGGGCCGAAGCCGGGAGCTCGGACCCGGGCGCCGGCGGCCGGGCTCAGGCTGCGCTGTCCCGGCGTCTGCGCTGGAGCACCGTGGCGCGGAGCAAAGCCGGGGCCCGAACGAAGAGCGGCTGGGAGCTGCCGGCCCGGCCTCGGCTCTCCGCGTCTTCCCCAGCGCTGCAGAAAAGAGGATTTCGGCCACGCGTGCCCCGGGGCCGAGCGATCCCGGCTGCCCGCAGCGAGAGCGGGGCAGAGACCGGGGGGGGGGGGGGGGACGGACGGGGACCGTCGCCCCCGAGGCACCAGCCGAGCCCCTCCCCGTGCCCCGGGGCCCTTCGTGGCGGCGGGATGGGGGCTGCCGCGGGAGCCGCTTTGTCCGCGGCCTCCGGCCACCCTCCCCGAGCGCCGCGGTCGCGCGGGGGGGAACTGACCTGCGCCAGGCCCCGGTCCAGGCCTGCGGTGCCGACCCGGCCGCGTCCCCGAGCCCGCCGGACACCTGCCCCCGCAGCCCCGGGGCCGGGATTTGCATTTAAAGGGAAAGGGAACTTCCTCCGGCGCGTCCCCGGGGCGGTGGCACTGCCGGACACCGGCTGCCCCAGCCGCGTGCAGCGTGGCCGGGCCTGGCCCCAGCCTCAGCGCTGGCATCGGCTTCACGCGGGCGAGGGGGAGCGGGCAGGATCCGGCCCGCGGCCCCGCACGGCTGCGGCCCGGCACAGGTGGCGCAGCGAGGGCCTGGCGTGGGCCACGGGGTCCGTTCCCGTGTGCCTTCCCCAGGAGCGGCCCGGCAGACCCGGGGTCACCCCCTTCAGCCCCCCCAGGCCGCCGGGGTTTACCCCCCGGCCCCGTGGGATCCACCTCTGCGGGAACGAGCCTCCCGCCCTCACGCAGGGGCGAGGTTAGGGACAGGTCCCGGCCCCTCAGCAGGGGCAGAACTGAACGCAGCTTCTTATTTAAATCCTCGCAGGACTTTAAGCCAATCTCGGGCATTTTGGAGCCGATGCAGACGCCAGGGCCAGGCCGGTCAGGGGGTCGATACCCCCAGTGCCAGCACCCACAGGGCAGGGGGGGCCTGGCGCAGCACACGGCGCTCGGTGGCTGCCCCGGCTTGAGGGGAGAGACACGTGTGACATCTCGGGGGGCCCCGGGGACAGACCCACCCCGACCGACGTCCCATCACCTCCGCAGCAGAAGGTCCCTCCCAGCTGAGGCCCTGGGGAGCGGGGGAAGCCGTGCCCAGCAGAGCCTGGTGTGGCCTCCCTGCTCCCGCCCCACAACCCCATGCCCCAAATCTTCACTCCCAAACGTGGCCTAACGAACGAGAAAGAACAGAGGCAGCAGCGGCGAGGGTGGGTGCATTTCTATTGGATAGGAAGATACGTACAATAGCCCCCGCAGAGGTTATCCGTACCGTAACAGGGAAAAGAAAAAAACAAGGGGGGGGGGTGACTTTCTAAGAGGTTTTTCTTTTACTGAAAGCGGGAAGAGAAGTCCAGAGCCCGGCTGCAGCCCTCGCTCAACCCGGCTGCTGGGAACGGGGTGCTCCCCCCAGGCCAGAGCTACATTCACTTGCTCGGGGGCTCCTGCCGGCTCCTTCCGGAGGCAAACACGTCCCTACGCTGGAGGAAGCAACACTGACAGCGAGGGGCCGGAAGGCAAAGCCACGCTTGGCTCCGGGGAACGCGTCCCAGTGGATGTTCAAGACTGTGGCTCTGCGGAGGCTCGATAGACCCCGTCTCTGCGGCAGCCAGCCACGTTCGTTAGACCTGAACTCGCTGGAGTCCCTGTGGAGGAAAGGAGGCGGCGGAGGCACCTCCCGTGGGCTGCTCCCCCGGCAGCAAGGCAGGTCCTTCGCGAGGGCACCGTACAATTGCGGAGAGAAGACGCAAGAGCAGCTGTGTTGCCAGAAGAGAAACCAAAGCTGTTCCGCTGAACGCATCCACTGCGAGGAACGGCTCCGGCCAGCTCGCTTCAGCTTCAAGCAAAAGGAAGGCAATGCTGAAAATAAAGTCTGTCGTAAGGAGAAGCTGCAGCAAGGAGGTTTCCAAGCAAGTAGAGGTCTCCCAAGAGAACAGCGAAAAGAGTCTTGAGAAACTAAGGAGAAATCCCCCAAGCCCTGCGCCAGCAGGCCCCACGTCTGTCCATAAACACCCTCCCAGCACAACAGGGTCCTTCGGGCGAGGGCTTCACCCTGTGGGCAGAGGCCGCAGGGACCCTCCCAGACACAGCGGCACTTGGGAGATGCTCTTCTGAGAAAGCAGAGAGGGAAGGGAGAAAGGAGGAGCTGTGATAGCACCAGCACGGCCGGACTGGAGGGCCCACGGGGGTCTGATGCTGCGGAAGGGACCAGCCCACAGCACGGTCCTTGTGCTGGTCCCGGCGATTCAGCTTAAGCAGCAGGTCATGGAGCAGACGCAGGTTTTATCCTCCTGGAGCCCCTGTTCTGTGGATGCCTCCGAGACCGCCCGCTCGGCACCGAGGGATGGGCCGGGGAGGTCCTGACGCGGGGACAGAGGAGCTTGGGTGGAACCTCCCCGTCCCCTTGCACAACTGATCACACGCACTTGTGCAAAACACTTGGGAATTAGACCTTTGGATTAACTGTTTAATACACTTGCGCACATGTGCGTATAGCAAAGAGGCAACTGTGAATCATAAGGCTATTGAGACATTGGCAGGTTCTGGGAAGAGCAAAGGCCCCGCGGGAGGCCTGGGTGAACCGGGCACCCCCTGTTTCTCTGCTTCTTTTTGTCCCCGTGCAATACACAAAACTCACACAGAGGAGGGGAAATGGCTTCTTTCCCCCTCGTTTGCTCAGCTCACGCACGAGAGAGCTGGTGCTGCCAGCCGGGGCACGAGGAAACAAGAGCAAGTCCGGGAGCTCCCTCCTGCCTGACGCCGAGGAGGGAGGGAGAATCCAGCACTGGGAAACGCTTCGGTTCCCCCCTGCTCGGCTCGTTTGCCTTCACTCCATGCGAGAGTCGCCGTGAAGGTGGAGGCGGCGATGCGTCCAGCTGTCCCAGCGCCGCGTGCCGGGGCAGATCCACGCAGCCGCTTTCCGGAGCTGCGCTAGATTTTCGGGGAGTCGCAGCCTGCCAATGACGCGGTCTTTTAGTGAAAGGGACGATCAGTTGAGTCTCCATATATTAGTTATTCACGCACACGCAGGGAGGTGGGTCATTCTAGTTTTCATGTATATCCATATATAAAGTGTACGTTGCCCTGCACATATTTTATATATCATATATATATCATATATATATATATATATATAAAATTTTAAAAACCCTCCAAAAACCTAAGCTACGAAATCTCAAATCCCCAGGAGGGCTGTCCTCTCGCACCTCTCCAAGGACCAGGAGAGGGGCATCAGATCGAGTCCGTGGAAACATTCACGTTACCCTCCCTCGCCCTACCTCTGCCTGCCGCACGACGGGCTCAGTCAGCGCCCGGAGCGCCTTCCTCAGTCCCACTCTGCCCCAAGGCTCCTATGCTCAGTTCTCCCAGGCTCTCCGCGGGATCCGTGCTGTGCGTCGGCTTTCCCGAGTGAAGGCAATCCTCAGCCAGGCGCTGCTCTGCTGGAGCACCTCCCGCCGCTTCGCAGCCGTCCCGAGATGGGTCCTTCAAAGGCTCCAACAGGTCGGTGTCTGCCCGGGGCGCGTGGGCACACAGGTCCTGCACCTTCTTATTGAGGTCGTTGCGCTCCGTTTGCAGGGCTCGGCACAATTTCTCCAAGCGCTGGATTTTCACCTGAAGCCCCTCTAACTCTTTGTCCCGAAGGGTTTTCTGCAAATAGAGAGGCAGTTCAGACTCTACCACGCTGGGGACAGAGAGGCAGGAAGGGAGTGAGATGAAACCTCAGGTGGAAGTTCAAAGGGAAAATACTTGTGACCAAGCAAACATTTGGCATTCAAAGAACCTGATGCTACCGTCACCGCTGCTTTCTTCCTCTGCCCCCACAAAGGCCAAGTGCCGCTGAGACTTCTGCACACCTCTGCACTAATTAACCATCGCGTCTGCCACGTGACAGAGGGCTCCTACCACCGTGTACAGGGAAGGAAATCAAGCTGAAGGGAAAAACGCAACCTCCCACCCAGCCCGCCTGCAGTAAGACAGGAGCTGTCCTGCTATCCCTCAGCTCCGGCCCAACACCACACAACACATCACCACGCTGCTCCAGCTGCCTGCCTCAGCACAGAGGGACAGCCAGAGCCTCCTCACCTCTTCAGCCATTTCCAAGAGAGCCTTGTTGCTGCTCTCCCAGCGAGAGCGGTACATAGTGGTCTCTTTCTCCAGCTTCTTGATTTTCTTCGTCATCTACAGAATCGCGGTGACAAAAAGGGAACAAATAAGCCACAGGCAGAGCGCTGCAGTCAGTTACATCTCACATGTCCTCATACAGGCACCCACTATCCCAGCGCAGGCAGTGAGGTTCTGCTGTCTCCTTGTGTCGCTGCAGTCAGCTTCACCAGAGGGAAACACTGACCAGGTAACCACAAACCAGGAGACAGGGGTAGCGCTGCTTGTTCTGACACAGGTGGGGCACAGCAAGGACAGAATCCATCTTCTACGAGCAGCCAGCTCGTGGCTGATTTTAATATCGGCAAAACTAAACAAAACTACAGAGCTGCGGCTCTTCCAGCTCGCAGAAACATCGAGGAGAGACAGACAGAGCGCCTCCAGCCCACACGAGCTCTGCTGGGCAGCAAAAGTGTTACCCACCTTCTCCATCTCCTGTTTAAACGTCGTGAACACTTCACTGCTTTTGGAGAGGGTGTTCTGGAATTCTTCAAACTTCTCTGTGTAGAGAGCCAGCTGCAGGGAGAGACAGGGTTACAGCTCCTCACTGCTCAGCACAGCACCTCCTGACAGCCTTCCCCAGGAGAGGGGAGATGTCAGCCAAGAGCTGAGCTGGTTATCTTGTGACTGGACTTTACAACAAACAAACCGGCAGCACGGAGCTGCTCTGCCAACATTAGGTACTGGGGAATGTGGAAAAATTCTTTCCTAGGGAAACATCCTCAGATGTGTTCTGTAAACATCTCCTGGCCTTGGCGGGAGGCACTTGCTGGGTCTGTCTCAGCAAGGTACAATCACTCCCAGCACTGGGAAATGCGCTGGTAAGAACCAAGGCCCCTTTCTCCCCGAAGGCAGAACTGCTGAAGGAAGTCTCAGCTCACACCACGCTGACACAGGCTCACCAATACCAAACCCAGGAGCAATCCTACCCCTGTGTGTTTTCCAGATTAAGGAACTTTGGGTTGTTCCCTGCTTAGAGAGGAAGGAAAAAAACCAAACAAATAACCAGGCTGAGCACAAAGACCAGGTAACTCACCTGCTGCTTGAGGTGGGTCTCCTGCTGCTTCATCAGCTCACACATCCTCTGCGATTCCACAGCTTCCTTCAGCAGCTAGGGAAGAGCAAAAGCAGTTACCTGGCTGCCGCCAGGGAAGGCTCTCAACATGCCCCTGCAGGGCTGGCGCTTTGCCTGGAGACAGGAGCGGGCTGGGAGAAACACAAAGAGCAGAGCAGGGCTCCAGCCTTGTTCCTGAAGCCGCTCGGGAGCGGTCACCGCTGGGGACACAGGAGGCCTGGGATGGCCTGATCTGATTTGGGCTCAGCACTCAGGGATCTGACAGTAACAAGCTTCCACAGAGGGACAAGGCAAAAAGCGAAGTGCTCACAACCATTAGAGAACTGCTCTAAGACTTACAAAGTCCTTCTCCCGCTGGTGTCTCTCCTCAGCTTCCTTCAGCATTTCCTGTGCCTGCTGGAGCTTGGCGTCCACCAGCTGCTGCTGCAGGTCCTTGTGTTTGAACACCTTATCAATGTGCTGCCAAGGGAACACCGCCAGTCACTGACATGCTCAGCCCAGTCCTTGCTGCCCAGGCAGCGACCCCAAGGGAAGATCCCAGAGCCCAGAGGCCCCTCTTCTCCCCTCCAGCAGCAGAAACACGCTTCACTGGGCAGAATGGATGTACCAGAGCAGCCCTACACCAGGTCTCCCACCCTGACCCACCTCTTCCCGCAGCTCGTACTGCTCGATGAGCTTCTTGAGCCGCTCTGCCAGCTCCATGTTCTCCTGGCGCAGCTTGGAGTTCCTCTCGTTGTGCTGCTCCATCTGGAGCTGGATGTCGTTCAGCGTCACCTGGAAGTGGGATGTCACCTCCTTCCGCTTCTCCTCTTCCTCCCGTGCGCGCTGGACGCCCTCCTCCTGCGCGAGAAAGGCAGAGACAGCAGGGACATGTTATCCGCTGTGCTGGGCAGGTGAGCAAACCCACCCAGCCTCCCACGATTGCTTATATCAATCAGGAAGGGACTTTGGGCCACTGCCTGACAGCCCCCTTCCTCAGCCTGCTTTGGGCCTTTCCCCTCCCTTTCTCCAGTGAACAAACCCTGAAATAACACACAGGCACGGTGGATAACAATGGCTTAACAGTAAAATTAAAGCACTGCCCTAGACAGGAGACTGGGCAATCACCGGTAAAGGTAAGTTTGCCAAAATGGCTCGCAGCCCTGCAGCAAGTGATCCAAGCGCTTGGTGTGAAGCAGCTCCTGAAATAGTGCCCAGGAAACACTTGCCTTGAGGGTGCGGTTGTGTCTCTGGAGCTCGCGGCACAGGCTCTCCAGCTTGCTGCGGGCCAGGATGGCCTTGCTGTGCTCGCTCTGCAGGTGGTCCTTCTCTTGCACCAGCTGCGTCTGCTTCTTCTGCAAGATCTTCATCTGTTTCTGGGAGTTACGGTGCTCTTCCAGCTAGGACAGGGGAGCAAAGGGCACAGATGCAGGAAAACAAACCAGGGCAATATGCTGTGCCCCTTTGAGGGGACTCGGGGATCAAAACAGTGCTCTCTGTGCTCTGAGAGGAGGACAAGAGTTTTATAACACAAAAGATGCCACTTTTGAGCAGAGCAGGACTGACACAGAGCCCAAGATCCCCTGGACAGGGCCTTTCTCCTTCCTGAATTGGTGTCCTGCTAGAATCCAAAAGACCTGCACGTTCATCCAGCACCTCCACGCACACGTGGCTTAAATGCAGCAGAGCTCTGGGCACAGGGAAAACCTGAACACGGCCAGTTCGGACACGCACAGACAGTCCCACACCTCTCCTCTGCATTGGATCCACACACAGAACTAGATCCGTGCCTAGAACTCCTAGCTCTGGTTAAATGTGGCATCAGACTTTGCGTGTGTTGCATGGCTGAATGTGCACATGCAGAAGCATGGTGACTCCGCCAAACACACATTTCTTGCTAGGAAATTATCAACAGAAATGCAGCGACTGAGCGGTGCAGACAGGAGACATATCCATGCGGTCCTCTGGCACAGCTGGGCCTGCCAACGCACAGCTCAGCCCTGCCTGCAGAGAGATCAGGACACGCAGGCTCAGCAGAACAGACCTGGCCACAGTACACTCCTGGGACAGGATGGGCAAGAGATGCAGCTTCCACATTAGAGGAGCAGAGAAAAAACAGATCTGAAGTCCTCTTAGAAGCAGATTTGCCAAAAATACTCCTGTCCATGCTTACGCCTCTGCAAACAACAACGCCTGGCTGGACCAAACAATGTCTGTCCTCTGATATTTGGACATCCAGCACTGCAGAAATCCCAGAACGCACACTGCAAAGCTACACGTGTGTTTCTGGACTGTCCCTCTCAACATCAAGAAAAAAAATAAATCTACAGCCATCTTCCGCCATCTTCCGCCTCGTCCAGCAGCTCCCGTGCTCACTGCTGCAGTGTCCTCCCCCAGCCCTAGAGCCTGGAACGAAGAAATAAGCACTCACCAGCTCAGCGTATTTCTTGCACAGTGCTGCTAGTTTCTCCTCTGGCGTGCTCAGGGTGTTCAGCGTTTGCATCAGCAAAGTGATTTCTTTGCCTGGAATGAGACATAGAATTAAAAATAAAATAGAATAAAGTAAAATCCCTTACACAGAGTTCTGGCTCATAAGGGCAAGGACAGGAAAGACAAATCAGGTCTCACAGCCGTGCCTGCCCTGGGCCAGAGCTACCATCTCCAGTGCCTTCTCAGGGCCCTGCCCCACAGATTTCACTGCATACAGTGGGTGAACAACTGAAGCAGCTGGGCAGAGACCTGGTTTTCAGAGCGGGAAACCACCACTGGGCTGGCTAGAGAGAGTTGCGTCCAGCAGAAGAGAAATCCACAGAACTGAGGCTGCAGCAGCACCCAGGAGCAGCCGGTGCCTTTGCAGCACTCGGTACATTTCCTCACATACCACAAAACAAGACACCGTATCGTTTCCAAATACTGCTGCACATCAGGCACCCAAGGCACTTATTTCACTGAGGGCAATTAGCGCAGTAGAAAATCAATGTCTGCACCGAAGTTCTCAGGCTGGCAGCACAACCAGAGCAGGGAACCTCTTACCTAGGCCCTTGGCTTTCTTCTTTTCCTGAGCCTTCTTCTGATCCCGCTCCCCACACTCCTCGCCGGGTCGAAACTCTTCAGTCCCCTTCGTGCTTTCCTTCTCCCCGTTCATCTCGGGGCCGCCCGGCTCCTGGTCACCGTTCCTCGGGGACTCGCTACGACACTTCTCGGCTTCTTCCGGCTCCGCGGGTTCACTCTGCCCACTGTCCTCGCCTGGACCCTCCTGGCTGGCATCCACACAGTATGTGTTCAAGATGTCCTCAAGCTGTCTGCTTAGTTCTTCAGAGACGTCACGCACGGCAGGCCGGGAGGACTTGGTGTCCTCCTGTGCAAGAGGAGCTGTGGGAGACGGGAACACAAAAGCATGATACTCCCCCACACCGTCTATTTTCTGGTCTCTATAAACACACGGCAAAGGGAAGGTTTCCCAAGCACTCCACTGCACCAGGGCTGGCTAAACTTCCAGCAACATAAGCTGCTTTGTTCTGGCTGCGTCTCCAGCCAGCTGCCCTGACAATGGAGGTGCATTCCTAACAGCCTCTCTTTTGATCACTAGAGCATGACCAAGCCCCTGACATCTGTCAAGAGCAAAAATTCCCCCCCCCTCCCCACCATCCTTTAACGAAAGCAGGTTGTGTGTGAGCTTTTCCTCACAGGAACTGCCTGCTAACATCCCCAGAGCCAGGCTTTTTTACATTACAATAGATTTTTAAACCTGAGTTAGCCTCTCTCCTCACATATAAGAGCAGCTGTACTGTCTCAGATCAAATGTATCTTGTCCCCAACAGCAGGCACTTAGGAGAAGAGCAGGCAGCACATCCTTCAGTACACTTCTTTGCTTCCAAAGTTCCTCCAAATGAGAGACTTACAGCAGCTGGTTATAAAACTAACTCTACTCGCTGTGCGTTTGCTACATCTCACATTTACTAGGCATCAGAATACAAGGCAGGGTTAATTTTAACCAAGCACCTACTCGATTAGACCTGGTTTTCATCTTCCAGAGAGTTCTTTTTATGAACTGCCAGTAACAGGGCAAGTCACTCAACACAACGCTGCCCCAAGGAAAGAGCTGTCTGACATTTTCTGAATGCCTGAACCCTTAAGGTCTAAGCAACAACAAACTACCCATCGTTTCCAGGTGAGAATCAACTCCACGCTTTGGTCAGGGAGCGGTAACTACTTCAGAACTGTACACACACACAAATAGGAAGAAACCAGGATTTTCTGCCCTGGAAATCACAGCTGCTCTTTTATAAGTCAAAAGAGCTGGATACAACGGCCCACCCTCATACAAAGAAAGCACCAGCCTGACTCTTTCCAGGCCCGAAACCCACCCTCACGTGTTTCCCGTGCCTCGCCGCTCGGGCTGTCAGCATCGCCATCAGCTGCGGGCAGGGAGCGGTGCACCCCAGGCCCCGGGGACTCCCCACCTTCCAGGGGTGCTGCGGCCTCCGGTGAGTTGCCTTCCTCCAGCACCAGATTGTTGCTCATTTTGGAAGAGCTTGCAGGCCGCGGGGCTGCTTTGGTCTCCCCGCCTTGGTTCTTCATTGTGACTCTTCTTCCCGCTCAGTCTCAACAAACCCTAGAGAAAGAGAAACGGCAACTCTACTTAATTTTAAGAAGTAACAGTCTGGGGGATTTTAGCAGTCATCAACCTGCACTGGGAAGGGACTTGCCCTCAGCAGAGGCTGCCACCTGCAGCTCCGCGCTGAGGAAAGCATAATTTCGTTTCCAATTTGCACCTCACCGCAAAAGTCTCCGTATCAGGATAACTCCTCTTCCAGCTGAGGAGAGCTGGAGCAGCCCCCCCTAGAGCAAGGCAGCATCTCCCGACTCACAGGCAGCACGCAGTTTTCCTAATCTGCTGGGCACAGCCTTCTCAGCCCTGGCTGTCCTTCCCCCTCACCCCCTCTATGTTTTACTCTTGGATTTCAAAACTCGGAGAGATCTGCGCACGCTGACAGAGAAACCCCCTCCCTGCGGCGGGGGACCCGGAGACCAGAGCCTCAACAGCAGAAAGGGCAACACCTACTAAAACCGCATACCCGGCTGAGGAAAGCCCGCAGCTCCCCGCCAGAGCTGGTGCTCAGCGCTGAAAAGATTAACCAGTATTGCCACGAGCCAACGCTAACAGACCGAGCCCAAATCCTGGCTCCTCTCTCCTCATCCTCTCTCCCTCCGCAGGGTATGTATGTTCTCAGCCTTCCCACCCGCAGCCTCTGCTCTAGTTATGACGCTAATTAGGGAGCAGAGGCAGCCGATGCTCCTAGTCTAGAGGCAAGGGACTGTTCCACGAGAAGCAGAGAACAGCTTTTCTTGCCGTTTTGCAGCAGTTACACAGAGACCTCGGCCTTTCCTCAGAGAACAGCCCAGGACAGGGCTTACGAAGGAAAAACACAAGAGAAAATTAGCAGTGGCAGCAGCCAAGCACATGTGTCATCCACCCACGTGCAGGCTGGAGGCCGTGCCCCCTCCCACGGCGGGCCTGGCAGCACCGTTTCACGCCACACACATGCTCCAGAGCCTCGGGCGCTCTTTTTCCTCTGCTGCTGTGAATAGCGTAACTCCCGTGCGCTTCCCAAGGCTCCGGCGGGCGATAACCGGCTCCGCAGCACCCCACGCACCCTCCGCGTCTCACCCCGGGCTAGAGGCGACCGCTCTGACCCTGTCTCGGCCCTCACCCCCACCCTGGCTCCCCTCGCAGCCTCCTGCTCCCCTCTGCCCCAGCCCATCGCCCCTGACGTGGCTTCCTCAGCAGCCCCTGCCCTTGACACCGGCACCCCTGGCCTGCCCAGACCCCCCCTCCCTGCCCCCCAGCCAATGCCCCCGCTCCTGCCCTGCCCCTCTCATTAATCTTTCTGCCCATCCCTAATTAACACCCACCTCCCAGTCCGTATCCCCGTGCCCCCCCGGTCACTACCCCTCTTCCCGGTACCCCCGTGACCCCGGTCCAGCGCTCCCACCCTGCCCCCGGTACTGCCTCTGCCTTCACCCCCCTACGATCCTCCCACGACGTTAAAAGCAGACATGCACCGCCCCCGCCCCCCCCCCCCAGCACCGCAGTGACGTCATGCACGCACCCCCGTGGCGTCAGCACCAGCGGTCTGACGTAGGTCTCCCCTCTCTCCTCAGCCAATCAGCGCGCAGGACCCGGCGGCACCCCGGTACATCGGAGGAAAGGGGGAGGGGAGGGAGGACGGAGCGGCCCCCTCCCCGTGCGGCTCGTACCGGTGCCGGTACCGGTGCGGCTGCCCGCGGACGCCCCGGCCGGCTCCCCCGCCTCCCGCCGGCCTCTGCGCTGAGGGAAGCGGCTCCGGCCCGGGCCTCCCAGCGGGCACGCACTGCGCATGCGCCGGACCGCGCGGCCGCCCAATCAGCGACGAGGCGCCGCGGGGCCTGCCGGGAAAGACCGAGGAGAAGCGGCAGCCGCGGCGGGAGGCCCCGCGGACTACAGCTCCCGGCATGCCATGCGCGCCGCCGCCCTAGGGACTACAGCTCCCAGCGTGCCCCGCGCCAACGCCAGCTCCCGGCCTGCCCTGCGCGGCGGGCCCAGCCCTTAGCGGCCCCGCACAGCCCCGGTCCCGGGAGCTCCGTGTTCCCGCTGCGGAAAGCCTCGCCCGAAGCACCGGGGAGCCCTCCCGCCACCCCTGAAGGAGGGGGAGACACGGCAGAGCCTCCCGTCTCCACACGAGAAGCTATCCCAGCCGCCCCTCCCTTCACCCCACCCCACCCCCCCTCCCGGAGAAGGCCGGCCCAGCCCAGGGGGACGCACCGAGAGAGT
Organism: Mycteria americana; assembly: GCF_035582795.1. NCBI lineage: Eukaryota > Metazoa > Chordata > Aves > Ciconiiformes > Ciconiidae > Mycteria > Mycteria americana. Next base: position 2,975,018 of record NC_134385.1, read on the forward strand.
TGTGCCACAGCCACACCTCAGTCAACTGCACAGATGTAGTTTATTCGTTTCACAATAAAGGACTCGTCAAATCAGAGCTCCGGCCGGTGTGCCAGCAGCACCACGCCTCGCTTCTCACCCCCTGGAAGGCCTCTGCACAGCAAGGGGCTCGCACACACCAGCAGCCAGCTCTCCCCCCTGCCCCAGAAGTGTTTTTGTTCTCCACAGCCTAGTGTGTTCGCTTCTGTTGAATGAAATCTTGGCTAAGTAACTCAAATCTGATAGAGGAGTTTTAAGACAGCTCTATGTTCGCTTATACAGTACGTGAGTAAACAGAGGAAAAGAAGCAGGACAACCAGTGAGTGAGTTAGGGCCATCGTTTCCAGGTATGCCTGCCTCACAGCGCTCTATTTACATAAGTTACAGAAATTTCATATATATTTTTCTCTGAAGCCCAATTAGACAAATATCTACCTATATATAATATAAAAAATACAGAGATTTGACTTTTTTTTTTTGAAGTAAAATGTACATGATCCAACTGTGAGCAGGAGGTAAACCTGAAAACTCAGGCCTGTTGCTACTGAAGTTAACACCGCACACAACACCGCTGTCAAGTGTAGCCACGTCCTCTTCCTCCAACCCATAAAATGATACACCCCAACCCAAGTCAGAAAAAAAAAAACCCTCAGAACTCAAAACATGTTCTCATGGAAAAAAAAAATATTTCAAGTAAAGATGAAGATGGGTTTCACCATTTCAACAGTTCTATGACTTCAGTCAGTAGCAATGCAAACAAAGCCTGTGCAACAGCAGCTGTGCTTCCTGTTTCAAAAACCACCCAAGCAGCCCACCCTCTTCATAGTTACCATCTTTGGGGTCTTGTTGCCTTTTTTTTTTCCTTGTAAATACCACTAGCAGTTCTTCAAAAAAACAAAACCAAAAAAAAAAACCTAGACAAAGGGAAGAAGCCTTCCCCCCAGAAAAATCTTCCCAGGAGTGGGAGAACTTCCCATTTCTCTGTCCATTTACAGTATTTCAGGGGAACTTGGCCCAGGTTCAACAGGACTGTCCACTGAAGGAGGGTCGCAGAAAGGCCAGGGCTAAACTTCGCTCTTGGCAAATCAGAGTCTTTAATAAAGAGTAACATGTGCAAAAAAATTAAATAGATCAACCCAGGTTTCCAGAATTATTGTTGTCAGAATGCTTACTTTCTATTTGTGTTCTTACCCAACCCAATGCTGAAATCTCAATTAAGTACCCGAGGTAAAAAGTGACATTTGGGAGAGATCACCACAAAGAAAAAAAAAAAACCAAGAGGTGCAATCTGTTACCTCAGTGTCCTTCCTCCACCCAGATGCCTGCTTTAAAGACATGTATGCAGCAGCAAAAAGAAAAAAAAGTGTAAGAGTATCCCCTTCTCTCCGTGAGGACAAAGCACTGTTTCTAGTTGTTTGAAGGAAGAATTGTTTCCTAACAGGTGGAGTGGGTGTTTAAGCCTTCCATTTGCAAGAAGGGGATAGGACGATCAGCTGCTCCCAGATGCTTTCTGGCAAGTTTGTGGTGTTCTTTTCCTCCAGGCACATTATAGCTGGAAACCTTCCATGGGGGCTTCAGGCTGCTGGAAGATGAATTGCTGCTGGTTCTCATCTACCTGGGGAGCTAGAGCGGAGTCATCCTCTACTCCAAAGTAGTGCTCAATCAGGTCAAACGCCTTCTGGTAGATCTCTTGGTTCTCATGGCTCTGTAGGAATTCTATCTTATCCAAACCTTGGAGAGGGAAAAAAAAAGTGGAATGCGATGAAACAAGGAGATCCTGATATTTACACTGTCCCACATCCATGCTCCACCCTTGCCCCTATTCACTGCAAGACCTTTGTCTGTGTTAGATTTGCATTGTGAGCAGCACTGACATCTAAAGATAACTATTCCAGAGCTACTTGTGGATTTCATCTGTTTCAGGCAGCATTAACATCTTTTCAATAGTAGGTTTAGCTGACACAGCTAAAGCAGATGTGCTCCCAGCTCTCTGCTGGAGACTAAACCAGATTTTAGTGAAATTAAAACAACTGGCTGTGAACAGTTTGGTACAGAGGGGAAGGAAGCAGGGCCTGTCCCAGTAGCCTTCAGCAGAAGGGCAGCAACAGCCTTAGCTGTCCTAATTAAATCCACTGCTGAACAGAAAGCATCCAAGCACAATATACTCTCAAGAATTTCAAGAATTATTCTTACTGGGAGAATCAGGACACACAATGTAACAGTCAGTGAGAGGGCAAATCAGACACTGTCAGTATACAGGGAGTTTCAGACCAAAATAGGAACTGCTCCTCAAAGCATTAAGAGCAGGACAAAAAACCCCACCAAATTAAGTCACTCCAGGGAAAAGCTTCATCTCTCTGGATTTCCACTCTACATCTCCAGTGTACAACTGGGTACAGTGAGAGCAATCTTAGACCCAGAAGTGTCACTGTTTACTTAGCTCAGCTTATTTCTGATTAATACTCCCAACTGGTGCGAGCCACAACTATCAGCTTGGCCTCCAGGTGTAGAAAGCTTGGATCAGAAGTATGATAGTTTTTACTTCCAAGTATTTTGTCCTATGCCCAATCATAACAGCCTAGAAAGACAGACTATTGGAACAAATATTGGCTAGTTTGGAACATAGTAAATCCCTTAACACAGCAGAAGATCAACCAACAAAACTAGCAGACACTTTCAATACATCCTGTGGTGTTAAAGTCAAAGGCACCAAGGCCACCGGCCACAACCTACCATAGGCCTCCTCAATAAGGCTACAGTACGGGTTGATGCCTGTCCCACTCTGGTTCGCTTCCTGCTCTCCAAGCCTCAGGATGTTTTCCAGGCCGTTCAATGCTACCTGAACAATCTTGGAGTCCATGACAGTCAGCAGGTCACAAAGAGGCTTGATACAACCCAAGTTTACCAAGTACCTGAAGAGAGAGCACCAACATACACTTGTTGTTCAGGATCTAGCAAGCATCACCTTTGCTCAGTTAGAAAGAGCAAGGGAAATGAGTCAAACTGAAATACAAAAAGTTGCCTTAAAATCTACTTGTACTGTTCTGCAAGGTTAATTTTTATCTACTTATTTGCATTTGTATACACACCCCTTTAAGAAACCTGCTAACTCCCTTTGAAATCCAGGTGCTACTCAAATTAAGTCCACACTGGAATTTGATCTGTCATCAAGTTTGGACATTTAGGCTAGTCTAAGCTATCTAAAGGGGCAGGGGGGGAAGTATGAAACAGCTTTGGACTACACTATCCTTATTCAGAAGGAAGCTACAATTTACAGCACAGTATATACAGATCCAGCTATAGCTTTGCCTGTATCGCAGGGACTCTCTCGGAGGTTCTCCAAATTACTCCTTTGCTACGTGTCTTGCAGTTCTCAAAGACAAAGCTACCACACATTCAGACAGATTTCCCCCAAGAGGAGCCACAGGGAGTACCTGATCTGTTCGGGAGTTCCTCCTGACGTTGCATTTGTAATAGCCCATGCTGCCTCTTTCCTCGTGCGGAATTCTGCTTTCTGCAAGATTTCTATCAGTACTGGAAAAATGTTTGCATCTATGACTGCCTGGGGAGAGAGAGTAGTAAGAAGCATTTGAATTGGCAACATGGTTTCTAAAAGGCTATTAAGCACCTGAAAGAAACCTCTACCTCCATTTTCCAATGCAAAAGAACTTTCCAAGCTATACCCTTCAGCGATGATCCTCCATTTTATTCCTCAGCCAAATCCTATTAACATGAGATTCGATTCCATAACTAGCACAGTAGACAATCCCTATTATTGCATCAATACTGTAGGAATGCTTTCATCACTTATCTGCCTTTGTATGTAGGTCATTAAAAGGATAATTAAAACTCAACAAGCTCCAGCTTTTCAAAGGGGTACCTCTAATTGAGCATGGAGATATAGGGGCTGTATCTCCTCTTATTCCAATGATCCAACCTGTGGGACTCATTTCAGCCTAGGCTTTGTTGGTACAATTAGCAAGCTTTTTTTAGCTCTTTTGGCAGATGGCTGGGAGCAGCAAATTTGCAAATTACTGCAGAATAGGAGATGTGAACAAAACCAGCCTCTAAGTGTCAGATAAGAAAAAAAAGTTGCAAATCCTTAATGCTGTGCTTGGAATCTAGGATCATTGCAGGTGGGCTGGAGAAGACTGTACCTGTATTTGTGCTCTGTTTCCTGCTGTGATGTTCGATATAGTCCAGCAGGCTTCTTTCCTGATTGACTCCTTGGGACTGCTTAATAAATGAAGGAGACAAGGCAAGGCTGAACAGTTCAGAATCACCTTTTGAGAAAGAAAGCAGAAGTGAGATCACCAGTATCAGGTACAGAGCTAAATACTTTCAATTTTCACACAGTGAATATGCTATATGGGCACTGCATTTCCCTCTAAGACAGTGATCTGCCCTCACCTGGGTCTGGATGTCATCCCCTGTCACAATGTTGCCAACTGCTCGCAAAGCTGGGGAGGCCACTTTGTAGTCATTGTGCCTGCAGAAAAAACAGTGCAAGGACAAAACCAAATCTATCAGATCACATGCACCTGGATATTCAGAAGATTCTCTCCCCAGTATCTCATCTGTATTATTTACTTAGAATTCCATGCCCTAGCATATAGAAACATACCATAAGTTGACCATATTGCCACTGGATAAGCAGAGACTGAAGACAAACTTGCAATACAGATGTGTTTTCATCCTTAACATCCTAACTCCATCTTCTTCAGCTTAATTACACAGATCTCACCCTTTACATGGCCTTCCTGAACAAAGACGTTAACCCAATGAGAACGCCCAGAATTTTTCAGGATAATTTTGGAAGCAAGTATCTTGCAGTTCTACCAGTTCTGAAGATGTTAAAGAGAAGAGGCCCATTCAAACTGCAAACATTTTTGTCCAAGTTTCCATACAGATATCAGAGAAACAAAGCCAAGCTGACTTTTTCTAGACACTACTCTTGCCATCTTTGATTTGCCTAGTAACTAGGCTTCCATAAGCATATTTAAAGTTTGAGAGCACAAGACACTCTGCAGTCCTCTCCGATCTCTCTTTAATAAGTTCTTCCTCGCACACAGTATTAACTAGCATTCCAGCACTAGAAAATACTCAGCTTCTCTCAGAAAGAAAAGCCAGTAAACTACAGCTCTCAACCTGCTTCAGACCCTCCTACATAACTGTTCCAAAGTCAGCTAAAGTACCGATTACCTTGATCCTCTGCCCACGAGAGGTGGAAAGAGTGCTCTGATGGGTTTTGATATGAACTCATGTTCAGTCACATGCTTCCCAGTCTCACTGGGCTGAAGGAGCAAGACAAGATACTTACATTAACAGCTCCACCAGTCGCCGACACACTCCCGAGTCAATAACTGCTTGAATTTTCTCATTGGGGCCATCTGATAAGTAGGAAAGAGCCCAACACGCATCTGCCAGCAAGTCAGAGTCACTGTTGAATAATAATCGGGACAACACTGGCAGGCAGGGAGATACCTACAACAACAGTCACCACCCCAGAAGGTTAGTCATGTTCTGTCAAGGACCACCACATTTGCATGCAAACACCACATGGCTACGCTGACTGGCAAGATAACAGGTCTTGAATGTCCACAGTTTCCTTCCCCAAAGTCAGCAGCTTCCTTGCTGGTTCACATACTTCATAATCATAGAGTCTAAAGTTACCTCACCAGCTTGATTACTAAAATTACATCCCTTCCTCTTGGACCAAAGTCTAGACTCCTGAGACAAGTGCTACTGTGCATGCTACTGTTTGGAAGCTCCTTACATTTCTTATGTAAGAGCACTGCTCCATTTCTTACTCTTAGTAACCCTAAATAGCTCAGTATTCAGAGCAGCAACCATCAACAGTTACACCCCTGAATACTTCAGTCATTTATAAGTGGTTTTACATCCACACTCAATTCAGATTTCAACCCTCACCACAGGCTTCCCAGCTTTGACACACAAGCTTTCATTTAAAAAAGTGAAACACATTGATCTTCGTCCAGGTTTCAGGGTTTCACAAACATTTTTGTTCTACTAAAGAAGGATGAGACACCTGAAAGGCCAGCAGAACCTTTTGTTAGTGCCAGCAGCACACCAGGAAAGGGAAAGAGGAAAGCTACCACAGCTCCCATACAGCTACAGGAGTCCTGTTTTGTAGCATTTAGAGGTCTCAGAATCAAGTTTTTAGTCACAATTTGAGTGAAATCACTAACTTCCAGAGTTCATAACAGGGTTCAGAGAAGCCCACAGTGTATGCTGCCTTGCAGGGAAGCCTGGGCTTACCCCCGTACTTGAGGGGTCCAGCAGATGGGCTGCCAATAGAGCCAGGGAAAAAGGTTGGCAGAAAATTAAACAGGCACTCAAACATCTGCTGAACTGTAAGATCAACCTCAGCAGGAAAAACCTCACCCTGTTCCCTCCCGGAATGACTTACAGAAGTCCAACAGCCAAAAATAATTTAGACAAACATCTTAACTGGGTGTGTCCCCATCACCTGTCTGCCAACAAGGCATTTATTCTCACCTTGTCAAATTCAGGTGGTGGACTCTTTCCTCTGCACAAGTTTGACAAGGCCCAGACAGCATTTCGTGTCATTGTCAACCTGGTGGACTTCGTAAGGAGCCTAAAGAGACAATTACCATGAATTATAATCCTTGATGTGGAAGCCAGCAAGGGAATCAAAAGAAGGAAAACTAGTATGATTTTAAGGAATTCAAACCACTACTCCACTTGCTGTAGCTCAAGGCATGCTGCCTGTCACTTGAGCCTCTCAATAAGCAAGAAGCGACATGCAACTACTTCTTCAGATAAATAGCTATTATTCCTAACAATGTCAAGTGACATGGGTCAGGAAGGCAAGTTCCACATTAGACAAGTTGCAGAAGGAAGGGCAAGTTAGTCAAATGCAGTTCCAAGTTCAAATTCAGCCCAGGCAGACACTTGCACCCCTGTCTGAGGTCAGATGGTCCTCACTAGAGACCAACTGACACAAACTGCTGTCTCAACTCTGAGGACAGCGAGTCCTGTGGGCTGAGGACTTCAGTCACCAATCGCTGCTGACAGGTGACTGACAGAAGTAGCAGCATAACAATCCAAGTCACTTGTGACAAAGCATCAGTTTGCCAAGGACAGGATAAAGTAAAGATTAATTCTTTCCAGAGCAGTGAACAGTCCTTGAGAGCACGCTCCTGACAGACAGATCTCCTGACTACAGTGGGTATGCACCACACTTAAGAGCTGCAGAGGCAAGGTGGTGTGCAGGGACCTGCTCCCTTTCCTTAGTCCTAGAGGAGCCCACTTGGACAAGCACCTGAAATCCATAGCATGAGCACAAAGAGCAGACATCTGGAGGGACACACAGTCAAACAGCAAGCCCTGTGACTTCAGAAAGACAAGCACACTACAACAGCACCCGCTTCAGATTCAGAGCAGTGTAAAGGTTTGTGAGAAGGCATGTTATCTACCAAGTCCCACTTTATTTATCACATACTTGTCTGAACTGCCAGTTTATCTGGTACCAATGGTTTGATTCCCAGTCAACATCACCACGCATTGCGAGGGAATCTGTTCACCCAGCTCAAATATTGCTCTGCTGTAGTACAATGGGACTTCAAGAACTGCATTGGCAAGTATTCATGGCTACTCACATTAATAAGGGAGGAAGAATAGCGCAGTTAAGGACATAATCTCTACACACAGAGCTGTCTCCAGCAATGTTCCCCAATGCCCAGACAGCCTGAAAGGAAACAGCAACAGTTTTAGCATTCACACAGTTTCTGAACAGAGGAAGAAAAGGGTGGTGTGCTAAGAAAGCATTTTCCTGTAATTCCAGGCAAATGATACTTCAATTTGTGGTCTGAAGCCAGTTGTTAGACACTGGTCACTCATTTTAAACACTGCATTTTATTAGTGTGAAATCCGCTGTGGTTCTCTCCCTAACCCCAAAGAAAGAAGTGAACCTTACCTGTTCTTGAACATCCTCAAAGTCAGAGTTTAATAGCTCTATAAATATAGGAACTGCCCCAGCCTCAATTACTATTTTTGTTTGTTGGGAAGTTCCTGATGCAATATTCGTCAGTGCCCACGCAGCTTCAAACTGAAACAAGCAAATAAATGACAAAAGTATGAATAAAATAATCCTGATTCGGCAAAATATTTGCCATTAGATTTTGGCTATAATTCTTTCAACTTCTACTAAAAAGGTTGTGAGAGGAAGCAAGCATATCACAACAGAACACCTCAATACTCAAAGGAAAGGATTTTATTTTCTTAAGCAATAAAAAAAGCCACATCTGCTAAATGCCTTCTCAGAGGCTACAGCTTCTCAAAGGATTAGCAAGTGAAGACATCACCGTCAGTCACACCACATCATTTCACCTACACAACCATTTTCCAGCAAGAAAAGTGAACACACATAGTGCATAAGCACACGTGGAGTAGAAAGTTTTTTCTATCTCGTGCAGACTAGCCAGTTCTAGCCCACCCTCATCTGACTAACACCATAAAGATGCCTTGAGTTCAAGTGAAGCAGAGCAAGTTCCCTGCTTTTGCCACTCATTCTTTGGTTTAAAAACAGATTTCCATTCAGTTCTTCTTGAAAGTAAGCCCCTATGATACATGGCCTTGGGCCAGAGGGCAGGAAGAAAGATGAAGGCAGTCATCAACTCGTATCCAATTCCATGTATGGAAGTATCTTTAACCCCTACAAAGTAACTATAGTTATTACCAAGCTGGAAGGAATCTCAAGAAGCCATCTAGTCCATCCTTCTGCCCCACGGCAGGATCAGCACTACCTAAGCCATTTCTAACAAACTCTTACCCTGTACTTAAAAGCCTCCAATAATGGAGGTTTTTCCTACACATTTATTCTGTGGCTCCACTAGCTCCCAGCAGAAATATCAGACACAGGAAGGCCAAATTCTCTTCCGCTGCAGCTGAACTATGTTATTTTTGCCAACATTCTTCCAAGAAGTTAATTTAGAGCAATTTATAATTTCCTTTTTTTGCCTAAGCATTACAGGCTACCTTTTTCTTCTCCTATACACCATATAACCTGCAGCTTTCAGGTTCAAGACATCACTTTTCCCTGATAGCACCTGTGGGTTCAAGTTCCTAAAGCTATGAAGGTTAAACAGCTACATGCCATGAAGAATTCATAACACAGTCTCCTTTACCTGTAGCGTGCAATTTTCACTTCTTTTCAGGAATTCAACAAATCTGTCCACCACTCCCTGAGTGTTTATCACTTCATCTATTGGAGGATTTGGCTCTGAAATAGCAAGGCAGTGTCAAAGCAGTACATAGGTCTAACGCAGGGGAATTACAAGCATGAACTATTACTGAATTGAATGATCTCAAACTGTACTGAACTCGGCAGGACAACTCTCCAGAATCACTTTCTGTACAATTCACAGAACCACAGAATGGTTTGGGTTGGAAGGGACCTTTAAAGGTCATCTAATCCAACCCCCCTGCAATGAGCAGGGACATCTTCAACATACAACTGTAAATCATTAGCAATATACTAGACTATCAAGTTTCTAGATTATAACTTTCTTTCCCCCAGCTCAAAGCTGCTAAGCTTCTGTATAGCAATACACATGCACAAACGCTTGCAAAAGAAAAGCGATGTCAGACCCTATGGCAGGAATAAGATGAGTTATTTTTACCTTTGGAGAGTAGCTTCCTGAATTTCTGAGTGGTTGCTAGCTGTAGGTCAGGGTCATCTGAGAAAAGCATCTCTACCATCTCTCTTGTGATCACTCCCTCCTGAAAAGATGCAAAGGAGACAGAACAATGGTTCCATTTCACACTAAGACTATTTAAGGCAGAGTCATGACAGCCTACCATGATTTTGTGCTTAGCTAGTAATCCAAAGATTCACAATTTGAGCTTACAGCACACTATTTACTTCCTGGCAGACCTTTTCTGTTCACTGTAGTAACATTTGCAACATTCTCAAAAGTGAGAAAACAAACATTGAGGTTTAGTCAGTTCTATGCAGTCCACAGCATTAAATCTCTCTGAAGGCACAACTGGAACAAGGAAAGGCACCTTACCCCACATGTTGTGGAACTAACATAGGAATCCACAAGGAGACTATCAAACATGGAGGCATCTTCATTGATCAACTCCACATTTCTTCTTTTAAAGAGCTGGCAGGGAACAAGACACACGAGTCATTATTAGAAAGCAATGATGAACAGTCTTCATAACTAGACATTCCTGTTCCTCAAATAAGATACCATCAGCTAGACTAAACGCAACCTGAATAGAAAAGCAGTCATTAATAACAGCTCTGCACTCTGAAGTCTAGTTTGGCATACAAACCCCAATAATAAAACATGCTAAGTCTTGCCCTCAAATATGCAAATGCCTAAGTCACTGAGACACTGGTACAGGCAAGTGCAGAATTTGACCTAACAAGTTAGGGAAAGTGGGGAGAAAGCAGCTTGTAGATGACGCACTAATAGAGAAACACTTAGTCTGAGCCACATACATCACCTGGGAATCACCTCTTACTTTCATAGACCTCCAAGCCAAAAAAAAAAAACAAAACAGCTCAGAGTTAAGAAATACACGCAGCCCACACTTTCACTTGCTCTTCCCGCTCCTTGAGGAAATAACCCCATTCACAAATTAATTAAAAAAAAATAATCAAAAAACCCCCTTAAAAACAAGGATCTGTGAACAAAAGCCTCTAGTACCCCAAGGACAAAGTGCTTAGAGAGCTCTTGATGTGAGCTACACTCTGTACTAGGTACAAAGAACAAGAGAAAAGCAAGATCTCAGAACAGGAAAAATAAGAGGACTGCTGACGAACCTTAATGCACAGATCCTTGAAGATTCCAGTTTGGCAGCAGCACAATCCTGGTTGTGTTAAGGCTGTACACAAGCTAGTCAAGATGACAGTTACCTGTTGCTCTCGTTTCTGTTTGCGCAGTTGAATTCCTTCCTCCTCTCTTCTCCGACGCATTTCCTCGGGATTTAGGGCTTTGTTCTTGTAACTCTTCATTCGATAGTTATCCTTCGCAGGACTCGCCATGGTTTCTGTGAAGAGAAAAAAATATCTGCCTCAGTTCTTGTCACTCTCTGTTCCTTTACCCACGTGTCCTTTCTGACACAGAAGTCCATGCACATGCAACAGCCTGATTAAACAGACTTATTTGCAAGAGCTGGTCCCAAACACTAAAGTAGAAGCTTCGAGTAGGAATGCGATCCTAACCTTAGTTCATGTGATATGCTGTTATGGCAAGAGCGTTACAAAGTTTCTAGGAAGCATAAGAGCAGATTTACTGTTCTGAAAGGAACCTGGACCCAACTTCACAATATTGAGCACAATACCCATATGAAAGGCTTCTACTCAAACAGCTTCACTGTCCTCAGGAGGTGCATAACTAAATTCTACTTTGGTTTTCAGCAGAAATTATTTCCCTTGTATCACCATGGCATAAATGACACCTGGACTACCTTTTCCCCCCAGACTGGGAGGTTCACTGTGTATGCATGGCAAAAATCCAACATAACTCATGGCAAACGGAGGCCTTGATTTTATAATAACAATAAAAAGCCTTGCAAAAAGCAGAGCTGTATACAACGTATAGGCCACGTTTGTCCCACCAGGTTACTGCAAGTGTTCAGTACCTGACCTACTTATTTTGCTGCTTCATATCTGACTAATGCAGTACTTCAAACCTGAGTACTTGTGTATTTGCCTTCTAGTCAGGGAAGTGACACTCCACTATTTGGCACAGTTAAAGGCAACCAGGGCCAAGCAGTAACCTGAGTACAGAAGGATATCAACTCCTCAGCTGCATCCAGCTGTAAGCCACTGCTTTGACCATGTTGATTCCTTTGTGCATCTTTCCAAACTCTCCCTTTCTCCCATTTATGGTACAGATTATTTGCTTCTATATAACAACTGTGCCTTTCTCAGGACAGGAAGGAAGCAGTCATGATACACAGCATCAGAGTGCCAATTAACCCTGAGACCAACTTACTTTTCTCCAGAAATCTGCTAGACACCAATATCTGCTTTCTTCCAACTGCTAAGTGCAGGTAGAAGCGTCCTGTGAAATTTTGCTGCGCTATCTCCTTACTCCTCCTCTTTCAAGCTTTAAGCACTCCTCAGCCACACCGCTTACAGAAAGTTTTGATCTGACTTATCAACTGCCTCCAGCCATTCTGGAGCCCTTCCAAGATCAGCCAGAGAAGTTTCAGACCTTACTGCCCTGCTACTAGGAAAGCCCATAGCCAAGCCAAGAAAAGACATATACAATGTACAAATATCCAACATTTCATTGCTATGGAAAGAGGAAACAACTGGAAGAATTCCTATTTTAAACAGGAGAGGAAACAAAATCCTTTCAATTCTACGATTTCCCAAAAATATCTAAAAAGACACCGAGCATTGTGGAAGTCAGACTCCATGTCACAGCATCTGCTTTCTAAGAGGGCATTCTCCTCCCTAGCCAAAACACCAAGAGGCCATTCTTCTGAAAAGCAATAGATAAAGAAACAAACCACCAAACCCCAAGTTCCTCTGGTCATTTACACTGTAATAGAGATGCACGTCCCTGGCAAACAGCCCTGACCCCACACTGCCCACAGTTGTGAAACGGTTTTGAAGCTCAGCAACCGACAGCTGCACGCGGAAACACCACCAGGCTTGAGGAGGTGCAGTGTGATGAGTTGCAAGTTTATTGGCACCTCTGAAGCTAAAAAGAAGCCACCAACCACAAGCCATCATCAATAAAAGCAGTATTCCAGTGCCAGGTTAGAAACCCTTTTCCAATAATTTGCTTAGGGCACAGTAAGTGGCCAGAAGTTATAAGAAAACGGGACTACATCACGCCGAGCACCACTAAGGAAAAGGCATACAGCCTCAAAACTGTAGCATTGAAGCAATCAAATTACAGTAGGTCCTGCAAGACCTTGAACTTTACAGAAGTTTACCTTTAGTCCCTTTCCAAAGTACCCCATTTTATAAGGTCTGTCCTCAATAAAACCAAGGCAAGACACTTACAACACTAAACATGGCAGCTGGACTATACCTTGCTGACAGCCTCACTGTGAAACCTGTATTAAACCATTATTTTTTTCCCCTCAGAGTTCATTCCTCAAGTCAGAGGTTCAGAGGAATAGCTGGCCTGTTTCTAAAGGTATTTGACAGCACTTTGCTCAGTCTAAAAAAACCATTTACATGGCAAAGAAAAGCAGATATTGAAGACCACAGGAACTATACAACTGTTGCCACTTCTCCATCCCTCTTCCCAGCAGCACTGTATGCCAAGACTGGAAGGAAGAATTTATTATTTTTAACTGAAAAGCAGCTAATTCAGAAGATAGAAGACTTTAAAAAATCTACAGGCTTTAGGGGTTTATATCTGATGTTACAGTAGCAAGGTGTGTCATCTACATATAGATTTTAATTCAGGAAATGTAATTTAACTACCAGCATTTTGTCAGTGTATTCATATTACTACCCCAACTCTAATGGCTGATACAGCCACACAAAAGAGTAAGAGTTGCTAGCTTAATTCTGAAGATTACAACAGAATCCCCAACAGAGACAAACTTATTACCTCCCTTTGGAAGGCTAAGTCTCCAATTAAAAGGTAGTTTTTAAGAAAAGGAGGAGAAAAAAGTTATTAAGCTACTTAACACTATACACAGGATTACCAGCTATTTAGTCATATAAATAGCTAAGTAACACGTGACAGTTCAGCTGCCTCCAAACTTGCACAACCCCACTCAGCTGGGCACACCCTGGACCCTCCTCCGGGTGTCCGGAAAACAGCCAGAGACTCTTGGCCATGCTGTGAGGTCTCGGAGCACACTCAGCACACCAAGCACCTTGTAGTTTAAGGCTTTGTATTTCCAGAGCACCAAGAGCACCGTCATACTGCAGGGAAACCCCAAAGATACAACTAGCCCCTGAAGAGTGATTTTTCACGTCAGCTGTGTAACAACAGCACATCACTGTGCAGCAGTCCCCTCTGGCACTTGGTTTTCTATTTTCTTACACACGTTTATCTCTTCAGATGATTTCCATTGACTTTTTCTAGTCCATCATCTGTGTCAATATTTTAATGACATTAGAATGCTAATTTGTTACATTACACCCCATTTCCATGGCAATGGATGAATGTCACAAATACAGGATTATGACTTCACAGTGAGCTTAGCAGATGCTGTAGGCACCACAGACTGCAGCAAGCCCAAACACATGAAACAAAACAGACAGCGGATGCCAGGCACGTACAAATTCTTTACTTGTAGCGTTTCAGTACAAGACATCTAGCTCTTCCAGTGTATCTGCAAGTCAGGCTTTGTCATTAACTATTAACTCAAATTCTATCAGTGCGAATACCCACAAAACAACCCCACTGAATTAGACAATTGGAGTAACCTGGACTGTCAGATTAGGGAAAGAACCATCTTGCTCAGATGAGTGATGCATAGAAGATACTCAAAGCCACAGATTTTCACTTCGCATCTTAACACTGTTGCTCTGAGAAGTTTCACTTTTACAGAAAAGCCCTTGACTGTAAAGTGGCAATGGAAACTTAACTAGAGCAAGTTCCTTTAACTGCTCTGAAGTTTTAACTACTGCATTTAGGCAGCCACCTTATCCTCTACAAAATGCTGTCCTACTGGGACAGCACCTTGCACTGCACCTCTCCTAGGAAAGATTTTTCTTCTGTAAGAACCAGCTGAGCCCTACCTTCAATGAAGATCGTATCAGCTCACACCCTAGAATTACAAAATTGTTCTGATGTTGTTCCAGCCAGAACTCCAAGCTTACCTGCAGCACTCCAAGGAAGCTGGGCAATAAGGCTTTTTTCCTTCTATACTACAGCAGCTCACCCAGAGCAATTTGTGCAGCCTGCAGCTGCTCCGGGTACCCCTTTTTCCCCTGAGACCACACCAAACAGACTGCACACCAGATAAACTGTTCTGGCAGTGCCTGCAGCCTGCTCACCACTTCTCTCTTCCCAGAAGCCACTCCCTTGACCATCCTCCTGCCACGACAGGTACAGGTACCCATTCACATGATGGGGAAAGGCTGCAGGCACCTACGCACAGGTGCCTGGGGCACGGTGCTGTGAGCCCATCCAACAACTTGCTGAAGAAAGGACAGGCTTACTGCACATCTTCCAAATATCTCAGTACATGGCAATGCAAGGGGGATATGCAGGCATTTGGATAGTACGGCCAGACACCACAATCCCAGCATTGTCTCTTCACAACAGGCATAAAACCATATTTTGACTCCCAGAGATGCTCAGGCAACAAGCTACACTCAACCCTGTCTGCCCAGGTGCAGAAGCACGCCTGTGTGGGAGCAGTGCCATTAGGAAAGGGCCAGAGCTTGCCCTGCTCTGCTAGAATATCAGTACGGCGTGAATATGTTGTTAGAAAAGAAAGGAAAACATCAAGAATTAGGATTGAATTAGAATGAGGCACCTCCTCCACCAGTGGAAACAGAAACATAGCTCTTCCAAAAACAGCAAAGCCAGCCCAAGCTACTTATGTTTCAGGCCCTTGCTTATACTTCATTCCTACCATCCTAACCTCATGCAGCAAGAGACAGCCTAGTTTTCTAGGAACCTGGTTCCCTCCAAGTTCAGCATCCCTTGCATTACCCAGGAACAGTACAATCTCTACCTTTTCCTTATTCACTGGTCAATTAGAACTGACTACTGGAAGTCCCTTTGAAGTAGCCATGTTTCCTCAGCAGCATATTGCCATTCCTGACCACTGGTTACAGAGGGGCTCAGTGTGCACCACCCTTACCTCGACCTCTCCAATTCACCTTCCCTAGGACAGAACTTAAAAACTGCAGAGGTAAAAGCTTGTACTGTATTAAAAAACTGAGTCTGCAGAGCTTTGAACCCATCTCCTCCCAACACCTCTGCAAACCAAACAGTTCCACAAGTCTACAAGAGTTTTAACACTGTTTCCTAACATGAAGAACACTTGAGAATCTGCTGTTTACACCAAAACCTCACAGAATTCACTCTAGAAAACAGTAAACTTAGACTTGCAAGATTGACTCCATTTAAAATAGTGTTCTGACTGAGCTTGGACAAAATATCACTTCTGCTCTAGGAATCCCCTGACCTCACAGTTCCCTAAGTCAGTGCCTTTTGTAGCCAAGTACCTCCCAGCATTAATGAACTTCATTCACAGCAGCTCCACAGAAAAAAGTGACAGCATTTGCATTCCAATAGTTCTCCTATTAAGCATCCAAGCTCTGCACCTCCAATCAGATCTGCCAACTATTAGTCCCAAGATGCCAAATCAGATATTAAATTCAGTGCTAACATGACACATTAAATAGATGTAAGGATTATCAGCTGCATATTTAAAGATTTATTTCTGTATCCTGAACACATAGCAGCAGGTAACCCTGGTTCTGCAGGCCAGATTTTGAAATCCATTTGTACATGTTTGATGACTTGCTTTAATAAAGCACCACTATGTAAAGCTTTGCTCAGGCACCTCAGAGACCAGGCAGATATAAGGCTCACTAAAAAGCAAAATACTTGCTAGTCCTGGCTCAGAGAGACTCCTCTGTCCTGAGGAAAACAGCAGCAATTGGAAAACTTGGCAGAAAGGCCAAAAGGGAACATGTACTAAGTGTCAGAAGCGTTAGCTTTTCTTTCTTAGCTATGCAAGTGGCTACGCAGGGTGACATGCTCAAGGGAATTCTGTAACTCCGGTTTAGTGACAGCCAATGAAGCCACTGCCTGACCAGCTACAAACAAGGACTGAGACTGAAACAGCAACACCACTTTAGATGCATCTCCATCATCCTGAGCCAGAAAGAGACAAGGCCAATATCAGACATGGAACTCTGCTCGCAAGGCACAAGTAAGTTGCTGCAATGATCTGCTAAGGTCATTTCAGAGCATGAAGCAATGAACTGCCTTTCCAGGTCCATGTTAAGCATCCATGTAAGCCCAATACTGATACACCTTTCAAGATTGCAAAGCATCAATGAGTTAAAACACATTTTTGTAACTTCTTTTAGAAGACTGTTTGCCTACATCCTCGAAACTCACACTACTAAAAGCCCACATGAAACCAGTCGACTTCTCCATTATTCTTCCCTAGTCTCCCCAGAGAGAAAAATCACCTAAGTGGGATTTTAAAGCCACTGTGAGATCGTGCCTCCTAGCACATAGCACATCTTTGGCATAAACATTAAAAAGTCCCCATGCCAACAGTTTCTGAAAGCTAACACCTTTGGAATCAAATTACTGATAAAAATTGGTCCCTTAAAACCAAAGCAAGGCTTTATTAAGCTAATAATTCATACTGGGAATGACTTCAGGTGTTCTGCGAGTTGAGAATCCTCTTACAAGAACTACAGGAGCAGTCAAACTTAGGGATGAAGCCTAACTGAGCAATACCTTTTTAATTCCTTGTGCAAAGGAAACTCCCTCAGGACATGGAAGAAATTTGGCTCCTGCCATAGGTTTTGGTGACAATGGTTGGCTTCACTGAGGAAAAAAACTCCTCCAGTTGTCATGTAAACCAAAAAGTTACTAGTACAGGTCACCACACTCATCCTTTATATATATATATATCGAATGATGAGAAGGTATTTACCACTCAAAAGAAAGGAAAAACAGTGTGAAAGTTTGACCTTGAAGGCTCAGCAGAGCACTCAAATCCTGTAAGCATCTGTGTAAGAGCCAACATAAGCTACAGCAGTTCAGTCAGAAAACTGTTAATTCCAGGGTGGTTACTGCCACACCAAGATTATAACGGCTTCTTAACGTTACTGGATCAGAAACCCAGCCTTGCATCTTTCCAGATGACACTCTTCCCATTTCTCTGCATTACAAAAAGCATTTGCTTCAAACGTTTTTTCAGCTGCTGATTAAAGCCTCCAAGCCGAGTCACTGCAGGGACTCACATGTCTAAATCAGGACTTGTGCTGCTGAGTCAGACCGAAGTGAGAGAGCAGAGAAACAGTTACGCTGACAGATCTGACAAGGCCTTTTTTAAGCCAAAACACCCTTTCACAAAGCTAATCTTCATAAGATATCTATTACAGTTCTGTTGCTGAGCATAAGACACATACCTAAGGCGAAGCCTGGCCAGCCAGGAAGGCTGACAGCTGCATGTTTGGAGTGGAGAAGGGTAGCAGAATTATGCAAGTGTAAATGAATACACTTGATGAACTCCATCAGCACTGATCTGCCAATTAGTGCCCACCGGGTACATTTCAAAGCTTCCCAGCTCTGAGCAAGCACTGGGCCAGATGACCTCCAAAGGCCCCTTCCAACCTAAGTTTTCCCTGTGATAGTATAAACTTGGTCACTTACAATTACCCTTACTGACTATATTCTCCTACTCAGCAGGAAGTTTCCCCATTTCATATACTTACCTGAAAACCCAGAGGAACCCCCCATCTCTTCCTGCCTCCCTGTTTGCACAGGCTCTGAGCTAAGTACCTATTCCTACAGCATCACACTCCTGCACTGCTGCTGCAAGAAAATCTACCAGCAGCACAGGAATGGTTACTGCTCTTTGCTGCCCTTGGCCTCCTTGTATTTTCTCAGACTGAGTTGCAGGGAGATAGAGATAAACCACATCAAATTCACATAAGTCACCACCCGCCTCCGGGGTGCCAAGGAGGTTCAGAGACTGAAGAGGAAACACAGGACTCTTCTGCAACAGTCACCAGGACAGCAAGCTTGGTAGGTGTCTTTCTCTGCAGGATCCGTGTTTAACAAAACGCCTGTGCTTTTGACACTGTGCCCTCCAGGAGCAGAAGACAGTTGAAGTAAACTGATTTAGTAGTAGTAGACAGAGCAGTTCGGCTCACACAAAGAAAGTGAACCTTACTTTTAGAAGAACAAGCTAGCAGTGCTAAATCAGAGGTTTAAGACTCTACTCATCTCCCCTGACAATGTTAAAAACTACATGCGATAGTCAAGCTATCTCCAATTACAGTTACTGAGGCATTTATTTAAAAAAAATCAAAGCATTTGTGATATTTTTGGATCTGGGGAGGAGGGGCCTGTAAGAATATGCCAATCATCTTCTGAGGCTGCACACATGAGTCAATAGTGGGCAGTGGACATTAGGCTGACTACATGTTATTGCTTCATGATCCCGCATTTCTCCAGAAGGCTTAATAGTCAACATTTGTAACTCAAACTCTTGTTATTTTTGCAGTCAGCTACTCAATACAGCTCACAAGAACACACCGACAGTGAAACCCTGGAAACTCAATTCAGCATTTAGGTACAGCATGTCAGTTTGGAATATCATTTCTTATTGCTATCACCTACTTACAACTGAAAACAAAATCTCTGGCCACTTCTACATTCAATCCTCTCATTGACTTTTACTTTGTCAAACTATCACCAAAGCCGCTGCTTTAAGTGAACAAAAAAACATTCAATGCAAGAGACAACAAAACAGTGTTAGGCATTTCTGAAGTGTTTCAAAATCTAAAATCACTCTCTTCATCTAGCCAAGTACATCAGCATTAATCTCTGCTTTCCTTGTAAATGTAGAGTGTCACTTTACAAGTAGCAGCGCTTACAAGAATTCTGTTCCTTCTATCTCCCATTTGTGAAGGAGTTCCTTACTTTGAGAACAGAAATAAAAATTCTTCTGAAACTCAGATACGTAATGCATTTCACAGCACTCTATACATGTGTCTCAGTCAATTCTTAAGAGCTCAAGCACTCGCTTTACAACACAGCATAAAGGCTCTTCCTGACAGAACCTGCAGATATGGACCTATTAAGATCTCTAGAGGATTCTCTTCTAGAAAAAGTGTGTCCAGGACAACTTTATGATTTCAATTGAAACCACAGAAAGAGAAGCCTAAATAATCTGTACTTCTTAAATACAAATTAAATGAAGTTGGTTATAATAAATACATAAAAGTAGTTGAATTACTTGCACACACTGTATAAAGAGACAACTCTGAACTGCTACCAGAAGTTAACCAAGAACAGATTCTTACATTGCACGTGTCACTTTTATAGTGTTGCAGTGAGTAAAAAGAAAAAAAAAAATCACTTCATTTGCTCAGAAGACAACAGAGGGAAAAGGAAGCTAAACAGTTGTGCTTGCAGGAGAAGAACTACATAAGAAGTCCTGTCAAATAAGCAGCGACTCAAGGCTTTTCCTCTACAGCCCTGGAGTTACCCCAGCTGTTGTTAAGCCCTGGAAAAGTGGCCAAGTTCTGTCATCCTGTCACTTGTGCAGATCTGTTTCACATGTTTGCTCTGCTGCTTTTATGTTCTCACACAGGTTATTCGAGCGTTTACTACAAATAAGCACAGGCAGAGCCAGTTCTCTTTCAGAGCTGTCTCAAACCCAGCCTGCCACCGTCCCCTGGCTGGGTGCTTCGCACCCAGTACATGCTGTGCTAGTAAAACGCTTATCCATGCAGCTATTTGGCTGTCTGGTGCAGCAGCCACCATTGGCTCATTCCCTTCTGTTTTAGCTACCAAGAGCCAGCGATGTGATATCACTACTGGAATGTGCGACAGCTTCACTGATGGTGCTGGCTGTGGAGGGGGAAGGGAAAAGCAAAAATTCTCTTTGGGGAAAATTAACAGTCCTACAGCATACTTGTTCTTCACTAGGGTCAGTCTAAGATTAGGATTCCTTTTAGGCTGTCCATGCCTTGATGTGAAAAGAACCCACCTACTCCTCAGTCAAGTTCTCAAATATACGTTAATTTCAACTCTACCTCCTCCTGATCTTTTCACCCCCAAAAATCTGAGGTTTGGGGGCTTTAAGTCCTCTTCAACTCAATTTACATATTCTGAGACATTCAGATTTCCTTAAGAGTCAACTGATCAAGTACAACAGTCTGTCACCTGAGGTCAGCATCTCCTTTGTAACAGTTCTTAAAACAGGGATTAACTCCTCAACTAAGTCAACTCAAACTCAACCCACAAGAGTCATAGGAGGTTAAAAACAACCAGAAATAGTCAATTAGAGAGAGCTATAAAATTCCAACAAGCTCATCCTTCCCAACATGTGCTTTGCTCCAGAAACAAACAGCACTGTCTGATTTGCTAAGCAAATTTGAGTTTAGCTGGCCCTCACTAGCACAATAGCTGAAAGGCTGAAGGAATTAGAACTTTCACTATTACACTATTTTAATGATCAAGCTCCCCTTCACAAAGTTCATGTTTGCTCTCCTGCACAAGCAAACAAAGCAAAATAACCAAATAACTAGTTAAATTCATCAGCCACAAAAGTTTTCTTAAGAATCGAGCATTACATACTGCTCCACAGGCTAAATAGCACTATAAAGGCATTTAGACATGTCATTTGCATAGCAAATGAAGAACAAACTGAGGAGCATTTCTAACAACACAGGCAAGACCAATATCACAACTGCTTACGAACACTACAGCACCCTCAACCTGCACCATACAA
Source organism: Mycteria americana (assembly GCF_035582795.1). Lineage (NCBI taxonomy): Eukaryota > Metazoa > Chordata > Aves > Ciconiiformes > Ciconiidae > Mycteria > Mycteria americana. The sequence goes on from NC_134385.1 coordinate 2,996,465, forward strand.
CAAGGGGTAACAACATTACGCTGCCACCATTTAGTCCTATTAACCTAAAACAATGGAAAAGCAGTCTTGGTTTATTTAGAAAGTTAAGAAAAAGTTACATTAGGATAATCTGAATGAAGGGATTATTAAATTCTCACTGTCAGAAAAACACCTGCTTCAAACCCCAAGAAGAAACAGGTAGGCAGTGGTGGGGAAGGATGGGAAGCTCCTCTGCACGAACGTCCTCAGCTCCAGATAATACAGCAGTTGTCAGACATTCACCAACAGGCCCGAGGACATTTTTCTACTCAAAGTTGCCAGTCAAGATTTTACATCTCAGGCTATAAATTAAGCTTTAAAAGCTGTTCTGGACTGGGAGGTGCTGCAGCCGTTGCATACACAGACTTGCGGACACTGACTTTTCCTGGAACATCACAGGAGGGGTTTGAAGACGGCAGGAAAGTTTCTGACGAGATCATTTTGATCAAGCAGCATCCCACCCCAAAGGACATTTTTAAAGACTTCTGACGGCAAGTCTGGTTAAAAGACAATATTGCAGGTGAAAACTGATAAGATCTTAATCCTTACTTCCCAGAGGATCCTTACTCTGCTTTATAGAGAACATGCCTGCTACAGGCCTGGCTTTCCCATTCGCCTCATCCATTCAAACCCTGTCTTACTACTTGAAGCCTCAAGAAGCAGGCATCTCTCCTCCCTGAAGAGGCAGCTTCGATTTCAGACTACATCAAAAGTGACCAAAAAGAGCCCAATGTTATTAAAATACCTTTTGAAGGGCAATGCTCAGTTATGATTTATTTGTAGCTGACAGAAAGAGCTATCTGCTACCTCTCTGAACTTTTAAGCATATTTAGTTTGGTTATGAATATGAAAACAGACTCCCCCACTACACTCCTTTCCTACACAGTGTCAGGAGACACATTTGCTTATATTGTGCATGGCGACAGGCTGCACAGGGCCAGCCTCAGTAAGTTTATGTGGACACTGCTGCTGAAGTTTTATTTTATAAAACCTACAACAGCCAAGGCCCTGCTGGGTTATTAGAACAGCAAATGGTTTAGGATTTCACCTGAGCTGGGTTCTAAAACTCTTACAAACTTCAGCATTTAAATGAACCATAGATCAGAGATCTGACAGGATGCCACACTGTGAGGAAGCTTCAGTCGCAGCCATTCCTTTCCACCGCCACTGCCTCTCAAGGCTTCTACCTTGGTGTCTGCAGCAGAACCGGTCCCAAATACCCGAGAACCGGAATATTACAGCATTAAATAACCCCCGCTGCTGCCTTTACTCCACCCCGGAGCAGCCCAAAGACCGAGCTGTGGATCACCGACCCGCCATTAGCCCTGCTTAGAGCGGGCAACAAAACCCTGCAACAACATCCCCGTTCCAGCGGCCTGGCTATTCGGCTGGGGCAGAACCCAGCCCCTGCCCCGGGAAACCCCCTCACCAAGAGCCCCCCCCCGCCGCAGGGTCCACCCGAAGGGCCGCCCCGAGCCCCGGCTCCGCCGCCGGGCAGCAGACAGCGGGCACCTAGGACCCTGCCCGCGGAAGGCCCCGCCGTGCCGGGGCTGGCGGCGGAATGACTCAGCGGCGGCGGCCGGGCCCGCAGCCCCCCGCCCCGCCAGGCCGGCCCGCCGCCGCTGAGGGGAGGCGCCCGGAGCCCCGGTGCGGGGCGCGGGCGGCGCCAGGACGGGCTGTCCCCCCTGCCCGGCCGGCGGGGCGGCTTGGCTTCTCTTCTCCTCCCCTCTCCGCGCCCCCCCGCAGCCCACTGCCGGAGAGTCCCGGCCGGCGGGACCGCGCCCGCCCTCACCCATCGCGGCTCCTCAGGCGGCGGCTCCCGAGCTGCGGCGGCCACAATATGGCGGGCCCGGGGAGAGGGAGAGGGAGGGCGAGGGGAGCGGACGGCGGCCGGAACGGGACAAACCTCCTCCACGCCGCGGCCGCCCCGCCCCTTAAGGCGGCAGGGGAGGGGCGGGGTGGGGCGGGGCCGCTCTCTCCCGCCGGGCCCGCGGCGCTCGGGCGCCCCCAGCGGGCGGGGGAGGCGGGGAGGACCGGGCCTGGCCCTCGCGTCCCGGCACTCGTGTCCTGTCCCTCGTGTCCCATCCCCTTGTACTCCATCCCTCGTGCCCCATCCCCTCATACCCCATCCCTCATGTCCCAATCCCTTGTGCCCCATCCCTCACGTCCCATCCCCTCACACCCTGTCCCCTCGTGTCCCATCCCTCACACCCCATCCCTCACACCCCATCCCCTCACGTCCCATCCCTTCACACCCCATCCCCTCACGTCCCATCCCCTCACACCCCGTCCCCTTGTGTCCCATCCCTCACACCCCGTCCCCTCGTGTCCCATCCCCTCACACCCCGTCCCCTCGTGTCCCATCCCCTCACACCCTGTCCCCTCACGTCCCATCCCCTTGTCTCCCCTCTCACCCCACAACCCTCCACAGCCGACACACCACACACAGGTTTTGAGCACAGAAACGCTCTAAGATGTCCTTTTATTATAAAGTCCGTCACCAATCTGTGTCCTTGGCAGCTCTGCAGCTCCGGGGCTGGCTGCGGCCAGCACGGCACGGACACGGGGGCCACTAGGTAGTGCGAGGCCTGCCGCTCCCTCCCATGGCGATGAACACATCAATGGGGACGTTGGGCAGCGTCAGGCAGTGGCTGCCGGGGCATCGCCGCAGCTGCCTGTGGGGAGAGAGCGGGGTGAGCCCAGCAGCACGGCACGGCACGGCATGGCCTGACATGGGCCAGCACGGCCTGACATGGGCCAGCATGGCATGGCACGGCATAGCATGGCCTGGCACAGTACGGCATGGCATCATGTGATAATGCATGGCATGGTGCAGCACGGTATGGCATGGCACAGCATGGCATGGCATGGCACGGCACGGCACGGCACAGGACGGCACATCACAGGACGCTGCCTGCCCAGATAAAGCCTGCCGGCAGCAGCAGGCAGGCAAGCAGGGAGCCAGCCTGCCCCGTCCCAGGGCAAGGAGAGGTTCAAGCCATCAGACGATGCTTTTGGGAGCAAAATAAGCCGCGTTTGCCAGAGCAGGGAACCAGTCTGTGCGATCGGGACACGGCATGGCTGTGCCCGGGCCAGACCCGCACCCCACGGGGTGTCCTGCTCCCCCTTACCTTCCCACAGCCCGCTCGGCGCCTACCGGCTCCTGCATTTCGGGAGGCACAGCTGAGCTGGGACAGTCGCCTGCCTCGATGGGGAACCTCCGAGCCTGCGGTGCCCGCTGGGAGCTCATGTCCGGGTCCTGGATGCGTCTGACCGGAGAGGAGCGGGTGGGTGAGCCGGGCGAGCACGGACCCCCCAACAACGGCGAAAGCACAGAGGGAACACGAGGGGACCCCAACCAGCCCCGTAACATTCACACTGCCCACCCCGAGAGCCCCCGCTCACCGAGAGGGCGTTCCAGCCTGTCCCGCACCTCGCTGTGCATCTGCCACCCGACTGACGTGGCGTCGGCTGTGTCACAATAGCAGCCCAGGTTTTAAAAGGTCCCTCTGTGCTCCCCGGGGTGCTGCGGGTGCCCCCGGGCGCTGAGATGCTGTTGTGGAGTCGCTGCGGGATGAACTGAGGGAGCGAAGGTTCCTAGCCCACGCGAGGACATGGAGGGGTTTCTGCTTGCCAATGGCTACCAGCTCGGCAGGACCATTGGGGAGGGGATGTACTCCAAAGTGAAGGAGGCTTTTTCCCAAAAGCACCAGATGAAAGTGGCAATTAAAATCATTGATAAGAAGAAAGGCCCAGAAGGTAAGAGTTGACCCCAAAAGAGCTCCAGGCTGAGGCACTGTCCCTCCCTGGTGGCTTTTAATTCCCAGCAGAAAACCACTTTCCCAAACTCGCCAGCTGAGGGCAGATGGGGGGGGGGCAGTGCTGGGTGGTCCAGCAGAACAGCCCGGGGACCGTGGCCCGAGGATTAGGACCTATTTAGGTGGCCGCCCCTCTGACCGCAAGGACGGCAAAAGTGCTGGCAGATCCAAGCATCCCCCCTCAATGAGCATCCCTCGGGGAAGGGTGCCAGGCCGTAAGGAACGAGGCACCCCAGGAACAACCTTCCCTCCCTCTGCCAAGTCCCGGAGGGGTGCCCAGAGCCAGCAGCTCAGGGACAGCCCCGCGAGCAAACCCGCCTCCGCTCTCGGCAGAGTTTATTCAGAGATTCCTGCCCCGGGAGCTCCAGATCGTCACGCACTTGGACCACAGGAACATCATCCGCGTGCACGAGGTGCTGGAATCCGCAGAGGGGAAGATCTGCCTTGTGATGGAGCTGGCGGAGGACGGGGACATCTTTGACTACGTGCTCCACGAGGGTCCCCTGCCCGAGCCCCGTGCCAGGGCGCTCTTCCGCCAGCTGGTCGAGGCCATCCAGTACTGCCACGACTGCGGGGTGGCCCACCGCGACCTCAAGTGCGAGAACGCCCTGCTGCAGGGCCGCACCTTGAAGCTGACGGATTTCGGCTTCGCCAAGCTGCTCCCCAGGGAGCGCAGGGAGCTGAGCTGGACCTTCTGCGGCAGCACGGCCTACGCGGCGCCCGAGGTGCTGCAGGGCACGCCCCACGACAGCCGCAAGGGCGATATCTGGAGCACGGGCGTCATCCTCTACGCCCTGCTCTGTGCCCGCCTGCCCTTCGACGACACCGACATCCCCAAGATGCTGCACCAGCAGCAGAAAGGCGTCGCCGTCCCTGGGCACCTGGGGATCTCCAAAGAGTGCCAGAACCTCCTGAAAATGCTCCTGGAACCGGACATGACCCTGAGACCCTCCATCGAGGGGGTCAGCAGGCACCCGTGGCTGGCTAACCCCTGAGAAGGACTCGCCCTGCTCTCCCCGAACAGAACAGATTGTTTCTAAAATGATGATAAATTTGGAGGTCAGTGTTTCCCATCTACCCAGCCTCGCAGGTGGTGTGCCCGGCCTCTGGCTGGCAGAGGCAAGGTCTGGTTCCTACTCGGGCATTTTTATCGTCTCCCTCAAAGCCCTCGGCCGTCAGCGGTGGGGAACGGGGCAGAGACGCGCTCCGAGCAGCCCGGGCCAGTGCAGGTCCACCTTCCCCTGGAAGGGAGCAACCCTCCCCTGAGGCGGGTGGGAGGAAAGGGACATTTAAAGCAGCTGACACGCAGACCCTCTCAAGGCAGCTGTCCCCATCCCGCAAGCAAAGGAAATGAGAACACCCGACACAGGCAGAGACTCTGTAGAATTCCTTTAATTGCTGTTAACTGCAAGTCTGTAAAAGGTTTGGAGAAAGTCATCGTTACAAAACTACCAGCTGTTAGAATTGTTCCTGGTTTTCACCCCAGCTAGAAAAGGCTCAGGGAGATGCAGAATAGTTGAGAACAGAGAATATTGCACAGACAACCAAACGGTTAATTTGACTAAAGAAAAAAAAAAAAAAGTGACACAGATGAGAGCACTGCACCCTCAGAGCGCTGCCGCAGGCCCAGGGATCCGGCCGCGACTCATACCATCAAACCCCGAGGGAACACAGCCCCGAGCCCCCCGCCCTGACACCCCCACTGGTGTCACCTACCCACAACAGCTTTTCCTGCTACAGCTGAATTTGAGCCCGGGACAGGGTGAGGCTGCGGCACATTTCAGAGGCTCTGCTGGGCGCAGCGACACCAAGCATGAGGAGAGCTGTAGCTCAGTCCCGGGCCCTCGTGGGCTTTGCAGGACAGACACGCTCTCCTGTAAGCGCCTGAAGTCACCACCAATCCACCTGTGTGGGCAGCTGCATCTGAGAATCTCCCCAAAGGAGGGAGGGGGGGAACCCAAAACCAAAACCCCAACTCCTCCAAGTGGAGCTAGGTTAACACTATCCAAAACCAGAAGGAAACCCACAGCTCCAATGACGCCGCCCTGGAAGGGGCGGAAGGATAAAGGTAGCAGGTATAAACCCACCACCTGAAAGGCCAGAGACGGCACCGAGGGCTCCGTCCCTTCAGGATAACTGTGTATCACCAACATCCACCGAGGAGCATCCCGTGACATTAGAAGGGAACTGCCCCAAAAAGAGAGGCCGTGGGTCCAAGGGAAGCATTGCAAGCAGTCACAGGGGGCTTAAGTGAAGGAACCTAAGTGAGCACAGCAAAGCTTGTGACGCTGGTGGCCGTGAGGCCTGCCATGGGTGGGACATGAGGGGAGTCGGATGAGCGGACAGACACAGCCTCAGCCAACAGGTACCACCGCGCTCGGGCGCTTCTGCCTCCCCCCAGGCTGGGAGAGGGAAGGGCCGAGCCTCGGTGCCAAGGCAGAGGTTAAAAGTGGTCAGTGGGCCAGACTGGGGCTTTGTGAGGGCTGAACCAGGCACCACAATGGAGGGGTTCTGCTCCCAGGGTGACCCAAATCACTGCCTGCCCAGAAGGGCTCAAGTAAGAGCAAGCCACAAGTACTTTGCTTGGAGAATTTAACTAGAAGTACACAAAACCCAGTAGAGGAAGGCAGTGCAGCTGCAAAGGGGGAAGCAGCAGGCCTTGGCTCTTAGAGGAGCTGCTGTTCTTGCAGCAGGAAACAGGAGTTTCCATTAGAAAAAGCTTCCAAGACGAAAAGCCAGGCAGAAGCTCAGGGTTTGGCAGGGAGTTTGGCTCCTTCCAGCATGGCCCAGCTTTGGGTCAAAGCCACAAGCCAACTGCCTTTCCTTGCAGCAATGAGCAGCACAGCAGAAGGGACTTCTACTGCAGCACCTCCAGCCCCAGCCGCCCCCTGCACAGGGGCTTTCTCCAGGGGTGGCCCGGCCAGCAGTGCAGAGCAGCGAGCGAGCAGGCACAGCTTGCATCCAAGAGCTTTTGAACTGCTGTACTGTAGATTACACACGCACACACAAGCAAACAATCAGCCAGCTGGCAGTCTGGCGGCACCAAGCAATCCTGCCAGGTGTCCGAGTGCCCAGCTCGCCCCGGGGACCCCTCGCTGCATCTCATCTGCCTCTACCCGACACTTTCGGGGCAGTCAGTTTTGGCTTGGCCAGTCTCTAGGACCTACTGAGAAGATGGGCTCCCTAGCAGCTAAGTGTACGAGTGAACTCCTGCTTCCTCCTCCTCCAGGTCTGAAGGGGTCACTTGAGTTGCCCACAGGATTTAGCAGGAATGAAACTCCTCCAGCCTGGAACTGCAATCCCCAGCACAGTTACACACAAAGGAACAGCCGGTCCGTAACTTAATTCACATTCGATGGTGGAAATGAGCCTGTGACACACACTGGAAGCAGTCGCTTTATTCCCAGTCTTCCCACTCTTCATCTTCCAGCTGCAAACAAGAGTAATATCCCTCAGTTTGTTTCTGTAACTCAACAGCCATCTATCAACAGATCCTCCTGCCCAGGGCACCTGAGTCAGCACAAAGCCTGAGATATCCTCACCCTCCCACACCCTCACAACAAGGATTTGCTTGCTCTGCTCCCCTTGGGGAACTCGCACACTCATCCCTCTTTAAGCACATCCACACAGCCACTCTCTGCTCCAGCTAACACCCATGACTCCTACGGTGAGATCCCAAGCTAAGCCTGTGTCCTCAAAGAGCAAGTCACGCCTTTGAGAAGCCTCCTGCGAGCTGCTCTAGGCAGGCAGCTGCCCACCATAGCACTGCCCTTCCAGGCCAGCAGCAGCCACGTCTCGCCGAAACGTGCCGCACAGCCTCGGCTCCAGCACAGGGGCTGGAAGCGGAGCTCAAGCCGAGGGATTTTCCCTCTTGCTCTGAGGCACTGCAGTCTCTCTCCACCTCCCAGGGGAAACACCCGGCAACGGCAGAGCTCAGGCAGCATCACCCCAAGGAGTTGCTGATGGTTTCTGGGAGCAATCTTCTTGCCTATTTGAGGGAGCACCTCCCCTCGACTCACCTCCCCAGACACTTCCACCTTTGAGAGCGCCAGCTGCACCTCCTCTTCAGTCATGTCCAAATCAAAGTCCTTTTCCCAGTCCTCGCTGATATCAGTGCTGGAGCCTGTAACCACAAACATCACCACTGAGCCATCAGAGCTGCACGTGCTCTCCAGACACTCTGGCCAAAACACACAGCTGCCCAAGCAGGCCCACAAAGCCCTGGCATTCACGAGGCTCGGATCTACTGCAGCCTGCCTGAGGAGAGAAAGCCTCCCGCGTTCCCAAGAGCAGGCTGTCAGCTCGCTAACTTGCGGCAAGGGCTGGTTCAGGACAAGTGGGAGAGGTGAATGCTGAAACGTGTTCTCCTCTGGCCTGGGAGAACAAGAGTGTGTCACGCTTCAGTCACACAGAAAACACGAGAGATAAGGGATGACAGGAGCGGCTTAGATATGGGGACTGTCATACTCCCAAATAGAACAAACAACCTCCTGGGGCAGAGGAGCGGCAGGGACGCTCCTAGGGGCGACACGCAGAGGGAAGGAAACACCACATTCCCTACACAGACCACAGCCTTGCCCCGGCACCCAGCAGGCCAAGGAGCAAAGTTCTACCCTGATCAGCTGACAGACTTTTGATTTCTAATTCTAATTTGATTCTGCTCAACACAGACGCAGTTCATGATACTTGGCCATCTTGCTGGATGTTGGGTTACTTCCAGTGGCTTTATAAGCCTATAACCAACATAATCATTATTCTGGGAGACCTGCAGCAGGCTCTGCTGAAGGCAGAACCCCTGCAATGGAAGATTTGTAAATAGTGTCAGCCAGAGCTGCGACACATCCCTCCTCAGGGTCGTGGAGGAGTCTCGCCCTCCGTTCTCCTGAGGGAGCAACCAAGAACGGGGCTCAGGAGAGGGCTCAGGCCAGAGCCAGCTGTGGCACCAGCCCAGCCGCCTGCTGAGAGCAGATTGTCACCGTCTGATGTGACCAACTTGACCCTGCCCATAAGGATTTGCTTCCACTTTAGTTTGGCCATTAGACAGTCTTTGGATCTAACCTTCCTGGGTGATTTTGGCAAAATCCCTTTTCTCTTGCCCCACCATCACAAAGTCAGAACCCTTTCCCCAGAAGCTGCCACCCCCAGCAGAAGGTTTCCAGGCCCTGTGCTGGCCCCCCCCCCCCACGCACCTTTTTTGCCGTTGTTGGAGGGAGTGGATTTCCCGCTATCCGAGTTCAGCTCAAAGACTCGTAGATCTGTCGGTCCTTCCTCTTTCAGAGTCTCTGTCCTGCCCTGGGCTTTGCTCTCCACCTCTCTGAGCTCTGTAACAGCCGGTTGCTCTGAGGATGCTGCTGACTCCCGGGCAGGTGCAGAAAGATGACCAGGTTGTTCTGGGGGCTTTGGCAGGGAGCTCTGCTCTTCTGAGGTGGCCTCCAGCAGCCTCTGAGAGAGGTCTCTGGTCCCAGCTGGTTGCACTCCAGTCTGTAGCTGCGCAGCAGGCACAGAGGCAGGGTTTGCAATCTGAGTCACAAGGGAGATGCTCTCACTGCTCTCAGAGGGGCTCCCCTCTGCTGGGGCCGGCTCCGGAGGGAGGACGGCCCAGCTTTCCTCTGAGGGTCCCTTGTGAGCAGTGGGGTGGCTTCCCTCCAGGGCTGCAGGAGCAGATTCTTTCTCTGCTGCTTCTGGAAATTTCACGTTTGCACAAGGCAGGGGTGACATCCCCAAGAACTCCTCTGTAGGAAGGCAGAAGAGAAGCAAGAGATGTTTCAGCAAGCGCAGTGGCAGCTGACAGTGCAGCAGGGTTGGCTGCAGCTGGGCTGGGAGCTGAATTTGTGGGAGCAAGGAGGAGCCACCACCCTCTCTAACTGAGACCTGCCAAGGTCTGCACAAGCCCTCCCACAGATCCCCAACCATCTGACCCACCTTCATCCTCTTCCCAGCCTGGCTCCTCTTGGTGAATGCTCTGCTCCGCTCGCTGCTTCAGAGCCTCCCTCCGGGCTTCATCCTGCAGGGAATTCAGTGTCAGCCGTGACTCACATCCCCAGTCCTTTCTTCCCCCAGGCATTTCAGCGTCAGTGACAACAAGGACACAGACAAGGCAGCCCAGATCCCTGCTTTTCCAGGAAAAGTATCTTCTGCCTCTTTGGTCTGCATTAGAGACCTCCTTGGCTGGAGTGCCTGCCCGCTGGGGGAGACACGCAGCTCCTGACCTACCTGTTCCAGGCGATGCACTTTATAGAAGTAGCGCTGCCAGAATTCAGAATGGGAAACAGCCACCGGGACCTGGGAGCGACATGGGAACCACCATGAGTCACTTCAAAGGGAGGACTGCCTTTGCTGCCTTGCTCCCCTCTCCTCCCGAGCCTTGCAGCTACCCTCATAACCTGCACAAGGCACCTGCATTTTCAGGTGCACAGACCTGGGACCAAGCCTCAGGTACGCACCGGCAGATGCTCAGACACACATCAGCTACAGAGGAACTTCTGTTCCAGGCCCGTGACAAACAAGCAGGGAAGAAGAATACAATACGCTGCCTAATATCCCCGTGCCAGTTTATCATGCAACCACAGTCCTTTCTGCCACCAACTCCAGGGCCCAAGCAGCTCAGGGCTTCCCTGCACCATACCCCAAGTCAGAACTTGCCCACTACAGGAGTCAGGCAGGGCCTTACCATTTTGGTGTAGAGAGCCCGGATGGAAGGGCTGGTTGCCAGCAGCTCTGCGATCTCCCCTTTCTTCTCCTCTAGGTTAAACTGAGAGAGCCAGGCCTCAAGGAGCTCAGCAGGGCCTGTACAGGACAAGCGCAGACATAACAGTGCTTGGCACAAATAGGGCACGAACAATTTTGGGAAGTTTCATTGGAAAAATACTATGAACCAGACTAGCTGAGGTGAGCAAGGGGCAAAGAAGGAGGGAGACATGGGTCTCTGAGCCCACCCCACATTGCGGGTCCTCTGTCAGTACAAGGCCACACAGCGCCTGCTGTAGCGGCAGTTTAAACCGACCCAGCAAACTCTCAGTCTAAGCTAGTCCCCAATGCAACAGACAGATCTGCTCTCCATAAACGGTGACCCCATCTACAGCCAAGCCAGCAGGCCCGCTGGCGAAAGGCTCTGGGCAATTCAGGATGGCCCACAGACCCCACGCAAGGGCCAGCTTGGCTCGGCAGCACCGCCAAGCCCCCCCGTACCATCAGGTTCGTTGCAGTAGGTGGCTGGATCTGACTGGAGGCTGTAGAGGCGAGCCTGGAGGAGAAGACACACAGGGCAGAGCTGTCAGTGGAGGGGCAGCAGCAGAGCCCCGAGAGGAGAGGGCTCGGGATTTCACATCCCGGAGAGAAGCTCAGGGAACGGGGCACTCACCTTGGCGCTGTCATAGGGCTCTGTGGTACCTGTGGGTGTTGCCATCAGTGTTATGACATCGCAGTCAATGGTCTTATCCGGCGAGGGAGCAAATGTGTCTGAGATGACACCCAGGAAGTCAGAGAGCCCTTTCCTCACCTTTTCAGTTGCACCTGAGGAACCTTCTGTCCTCTTGAATAGAAAAAGCAGCACGGTGTAAGTAACAGTACCTGCAGCAGCAGGACAAGTCTCAGTCCTTTCTGGACAGGTTCCTTTAAGGAAGCAGGATGTCTCTCCCTTCAAAGAAGTGCTAATGAGGTGATTATGTGGCCAGGGCTGGGCTACCAGAAGGGTGTGGTGGCAGGCACTAGCCTTAGGTGGCGGTGGAGCAGGCAGGCCTTGAAATAGGTTTGTCGGGAACTGAGCCTAGGCTTTGAGGGGAAGGACACAGCCAGGTTTGGGAACTGACTGGTTTGGGGGTTGGACTGTCACAGCGGCAGCTGTGCAGGACTACGGCTGACAGCTTGTGCAGAGATCCGATGTCCCACTACAGCAACACTGCCAGTATCCCACCTACATGGCACAGTGGGAGAGGGAAAGCACAGGGAACTTGTCTCCACTCGTCTCCAGAGGTTCCTCACCACTACAGCAAGGAAATGCCACACAGTGCTCAGCACCAAATCTGCACTGGGGAGAAAGTCTGAAACCTGAAGCTCATGGTTATACGTTGGGGTTTGTTCAGAGGATCGCGTCCTCAGAGGCTATTCACCCCCCGCTTTGCTTTCTGCAACAAGAACCCCAGCTCTCTTGCTCCTATACTCACTGCCAGCTTGTCCTTGACCACACTGGCCGTAGCAGCGATAGTGCAGGCTGTGTCATGCTGCACTACTTGAGTGAACTCAGCCAGGTCCCGTTTCATGAATTCCAAAGCTTCTGTGGACTGTAAGAAGATGACAAATAGATTGTGTAATCTTTTTGCTCTCCACAAAGCCACAGTCACTCTAGGAACACCTGGCATGTTACAAAGATTAAAGTGCAAGAGCCTTTAACCCAGCTGAGCCCTTACCCCAACTCGTGCAATGGGTAAGACTGTAATAACCAGGTTAACGACGGGATATAGCTATGCCCAAAACACATTACAGTGGGTTTTTTTTAAGCTAAGATAAGAAAAATACAGGTTAGGAAAAGCCTTGTTCTGAGTTTTGTGTATAATTAACATAAGCAGTGCTGTCACAGGCAGGAAATTACACATCAGAAAGCGATGCTGCAAGCACATGCCCTCCCTGATTTTCACATCAACAGAGAGCCCAACGCTGTTCCCCTGAGCCATAAGATCCCAGCGCAGCGGTCAGGTCCCCGGCTCCCGGAGTTACAACAAATACATTCGAACTCCCTCTACGCGTACCGACCGGTGCCCTTCCCGGGGTCACGGGCTGCGCTACAGCCACACGCCCTCACTGGGCATCAAGCGGTCGCTAAGGCCAGGCTCCGAAAGGATCAGAGCCGTCGCTGACAAAGTCGCTATCGCGGCTCCGGCCCAGCCAGCGCCGCAGCCCGCAGGGAGCGCGGCGCAGTGCTCGCAGGGATCCGGCCAGCGCCGCGGCTCCCTCAGCCCGCCGATCGCTGGGCAGCGGGTCCCGGGGCCGCCCCGCAGGCCCGGCCCGGCGGCTCCTACCTTCTCCTTGACGGCTTGGTAGCTCTGCTGCAGCCAGCTCCGCCACCAGCCCGCGTCCTCCCTGCCACGGACACGCGCGTCAGGCAGGCCTGACCCCAGCCCACAGCCCCACCACAGCCCGGCCCAGCCCGGCCCGGCCCTGCCCTGCCCTGCCCGGCCCGGCCCGGTGCCCGGCCCGGCCCGGTGCCCAGCCCTGCCCTGCCCCCAGCCCGTCCGCCCGCCCCGCGCCCGGGCCCCACCGCGCCGTCCCCCGAGGCCTGCCCCTCTCCCGCCACCCCGGGCCTGGGCCCGACCCCTTCCCCGCCAGCCCCATCCCCGCCGCCGCCCCCTCAGCGGTGCCGAACTCACCCCTCCGCCATCTTGGCGGCCTGACGTCACCAATATTTACCGACCCCTCACCCCGCAGGCCCCGCCCCCGTGGGCCGTCACTCCCCGGTAACGTCACTTCCTCCTCCTCCTCCTCCTCCCGGGAGGGCGGCCGGTGCTACGGCGGCCGGGCGGGAGCGGAGGTGAGGGGTGAGCGGCCCTCGGCGGAGGCGCGTTCCGGGGGACGCCCGGTACCGGGAAGGAAGAACCTTGGCGCAGCGGCAACGCCGCCCGGGGGCGGGGAAGGGCCGGGGGTCTGCGCGGCGGCGGCGGTGGGGAGGTGGCGCGGCCGCCTCCGGCTCCCGGTCTCCAGAAGTTACCCGCGGCTCTGGGGAGAGGCTGGCGGGAGGCGGCGGGTCCGGGAGCTCCGCGGGAGCCCTCCTGCTGACGGTGCCTTCTCGTTGACTCTGGCAGCGCGGAGAGGCGGCGGCGGCGGGAGCGATGGAGATGCAGTCGTACTACACCAAGCTCTTGGGAGAGCTCAACGAGCAACGCAAGAGGGACTTCTTCTGCGACTGCAGCATTATCGTGGAGGGGAGGATCTTCAAAGCGCACAAGAACATTTTATTCGCCAACAGCGGTTATTTCCGAGCCCTGCTGATTCACTACATCCAAGACAGCGGACGCCACAGCACTGCCTCTCTGGACATTGTCACCTCAGAGGCCTTCTCCATCATCCTAGATTTCCTTTATTCCGGGAAGCTAGATCTCTGTGGGGAAAATGTTATTGAGGTGATGTCTGCAGCTAGCTATTTGCAGATGACCGATGTGGTCAACTTCTGCAAAATGTATATAAGGTCGTCGTTAGATATTTGCAGGAAAATAGAGAGAGAAGCCGCTTTCTATCAGGCCGATAGCGGGAGCGCTGGTTCTGCGAGAGAGGGCACCTCCTACAGCTCCAAGAGCCAGTGCTCTGCCTCTGCCTCTTCCCTGCAGGAAAAGGAAAGGATTTCGGATTGCCAGAGAGATCCTCCCTGCGGTGAATGCAGCAGCTGCCATCCCCTGGAGCTTGTGGTCAGAGACCCTGTAAGCAGCGACTCTCCGGACGAAGTTAATTCTTCGCTGCCCAAGGGGGTGGAACCCAAAGTGGAGTTTGACTCGGATGAAGTAGAGGTAGAAGTGGGTGAACGGCTGCCGCAGTATCCGACTCCGTTGTCCCTCGAGCAGATGGAAGAGGGGCTGCACGGCGGGCAGGCGATGGACCTGGCCTGCAATAACTATCATATGAAACAATTCCTAGAGGCCCTGTTGCGCAACAGCTCGGCTCAGAGAAAGGATGATGTGGTTCATCACTTTGTCCGGGGCTTTGAGGGTAGGCCAGAGGACGCAGGGGTAGCCATGAGTTCCATGATGGACATTCACAGCGACTGGTATGGTGAGGACACAGGTGAGAGGACGCGAGGGGGGTGTAGTCTGTATAATTGAGGAGGAAACGGCTTAGTTGTGCGACTTCCTTTGTTATTCTCATTCTTGTTCAGGAATATATTGCTGAATATTATGCCGTAGCGAAATAAACTATTGTTCTGGACTTCAAAAGAAAGCTGTACTCGTTTATTCAGTGCAGCACTTGGGAGGTAAGTATTTCTAACAGCTTTTACAGTCTCTTTGAAACAGATCCTGGAGCTTGGTGTTGGTGACACTGCTTTAATAAACAATCTCACTTGGGACCTTATTGAATGGCAGGCGAATTTTTAAAAAGAATCTTCCTCTCATAGTGTTAGTGTTATAAAGAGCAATCGGAAAGATAAGTTGAGCTGCCACAAGAGGGATCTGCTGTAGAACCTGACAGACCAGAAGTAGCTTACTCCACGGGAGCTCCTGCCAGCGCATCAGTTGCTGGATGATAGTCTGTTTGCTCTTACTTTGAACTTCAAAAGGGCAGAAATCGGTTTTATTCAATACTGAGTGATACCTAGAAATTCTTTTAAGAGCACTGAAAGCTTTAAACTCTGTGGTATTGCATAAAGACAAGACATAACTTTTACCTCTAGAGGCAGACTCGCTTTTCAGCTGCTGGTCACCTGAGGTTCCGCTGCTTTCCCAAGCCCAGCGCCTGTTGGGATGTCTCCCGATGGCAGGAATGTCTCCTAGCAGCAGCGTCAGGGACCTGGAGAAGAAGAAGGTCACGTCCATACGCATTTCTCCTGAAGTGGACAATAAGGATTTGGGCATTTTATCTGCTTATGGTAATGTTGGCGCACAACTTGCCTCGTCCAAACTGCCTTACGAAGATGGGAGGTGGCTCTGACAAATGCTACAAGTGCCATAGCTGTTCAGGATGTGACAAGTACAGTAACGGTGTGGGCAACAGACAGGAAATCTTTCACTGACTATTCTACTCTAGATAGCAAGCTTACATTCATGTCATTTCCAGCTCAAGCATGCATGTGTGATCTTAAAGCCAATAAAAGCAATATATTCTCTCACTGCTTTAAAATAAGGAGTCTGATAAAATCACAAATCCAGCCTTACAATCACCAAAAGACTAATGTTATCAGAACAGGGTGCTGTCACCAGATCATGCCTATGTTTTTTGACGTGTAGCAAGAGCATCTAACACACAAACTTTGCTTACTTTTTTTCCCTCTTAAAACCTTCAGACTGTTAATGTATCATTAAAAGGGAAATGCTTCTAGAATTTGATAGGGAACATCAGGTGTTAGGACAACGTGTTAGAAATGTTAATGGTAGATGATGTGCTTTAAATAGGAGTGGGGCAAAACCCCCAAACCTTGCATCCAGTTATGTTTCTCTGCTAAAACAGAACATCGTAAGCATTTAGTAGAATGGGAGTATCTCTCCTCAGCTTTTAGTGCTCCTGCTAGCTTAGCATTTTCACAAGACACCAAGAATGAGAAATACAAAGTCCTGATGAAAGAATGGTTCTCTCGTGCATCCAGGCTAACAGATGAGGTAAATGCCACTCGCTTTCAAGTGTCCACATCTGTTCCAGTCGTCCTGGTCCCCTTTACAGCTGATGGAGGGTGAATGGGCACCTCTAGAGAGCCTGGAAGCAAGGCAGGGCTAAGAACTGCTTTTCTTTTTTTAAACGGGATTGCTCTAAGCGTCCAGCAGGGATTAGCAATACCTTGTGAAGGTCCAAAACTGGCTGAGATTAATTTCACTTGATAGCCTTGATAGCCACACGTTAATGCTAGATACTCCTTTTTTTGAGACTTTGCTGTAACTGTTAAAGAGCTCAAGGCTTGATATGCAAACACTTTCCTGACTCAGTACCTGAAACAGGGAGAACTAATCTTTTAGTATAACATCTCAACCTTTATGCCAGAAAGGAAGCTCATATCTGGGCTGATGCTGAAAAACTTGGCAATACCCATGTTTATGTAAAATGTGATCTTCAAATTTAATTCTCTATTTTTGCATCTGAGTTAATGAATTACCTATTACTTGTGTGCATATAGTCTGATTTTAGAAAAAGTAAAATATCATCAGCAAATGTATTGGAGTCCTTCATCTTGTTATTTCCAATAGAAAGGCTAAAGTGAATGGCAGCAGAAACAAGCATTCGTATTTTTAGGTGGGTTCCCCACATCTAAATTTATGCACGTTGTAAAAGCATGTGGGAAAGATTGCACTACTTCTACCAGTAATTTGTGTCAAAGATTTTAGTTTCTAATGCTGTTTTTAACACTAATGGTATCCTTAAAAAAAATAAAATGTAGGAGACTTTCTATGGCTGAGAGTGCAGAGACCCCACTGCACTAAAAGCAAATCTTTAGCACTTAATTAAATGGCTTCTTAAAATAAAATTAATTTGTTTTTCTGTTGTGAGCCAACTCCCTTAGAGTATCAGCTCTGTAAGTATAGACAAGCTGATTTTCAAGGGACTTGATCATCTGCAGCTGCATGAATGTCTTCTGAAATTGCACAACCTACAGAAAGTCCAGGTAAGCCAAATACAAGAAGAGGGAAAAGTCGATGATCTTGACTCAGATTCGCAGCAAGGAGGATAAGAAGCCAACATAGCTAACATTGGTGAACTGCCTAATCTAATGCACTGTGTTTTCTTTCAAAAGGTGATGTGTTAGTTGTGCCAATCAAGCTTCACAAATGTCCGTTCTGTCCCTACACGGCTAAACAGAAAGGAATACTAAAACGGCACATTCGCTCTCACACAGGTGAGAGACCCTACCCCTGTGAGACGTGCGGGAAACGTTTCACTCGGCAGGAGCACCTTCGGAGTCATGCTTTGAGTGTAAGTTTGAAAGATACCTACCAGTAAATTTTAAAAAGTTTTTGGCATTTCCCGATCGTATTTCCCAAAATATGTTGGACAAAATGATTGTTGCCAAGGTGAGATAAACTTTTCTAATAATAAGTTTAAGCCACTGTATATACATTGACAGTTTTTCAGAATTAGAAACCAAATCAGCTCTTAGAAATTCTTAAAGTTCTTCAGTGGCAAGGCTTATTTTAATTTTTAGCTGCTGGCTTCTTTTTGGGTTGGAGGGGAATTATGTGAACTCATTAGTACTTATGTAGCCCCAAATCTTTGTTGCTGGAAATGTGATGGGATCATCTGTCCTTTAGCTTAAGCGTAGATGTTTTTCTGTTCTAGGAATATATGCAAACCAGCACCTCAGAAAGAGCTGAAGCAAGAAGGCAGATTGCCTTTTTTACCATAGTGTTTTATTTTTAACTTCAGGTGCACCGATCAAACAAGCCAATTATCTGTAAAGGTTGCAGGAGAACGTTCACAAGTAGCCTGTCTCAAGGATTACGCCGCTTTGGCTTGTGCGACAGCTGCACCTGCGTGACCACTACCCACGAGGACTCGATGCCCATTAACCTCAGCCTAATGGAAGCTTCATCAGAAGGCCAAGAGAAAGGTGATGCTGATAACGATTGGCCCATATATGTGGAGTCCGGAGAGGAAAACGATCCAGCTGATGATGATGATGCCGATGGTGATGACAAGCAGGAAATCCACAGGAGCTTATCAGACCGAGAAACGCTTATGTAGCAGTGAGAGGAGAGTGGGAGCATTTAAAGTGTCTCCCTGGCAGTGGTCAGTGTGCAACAGAAAACTGTGTATTTGCCCAATTAGTGAGACTGTGCTGGTTTTTATTATTCCTTTTTTTAATAGAAGAGTGGGGAGAATTGGAATTTTTAATACTTTTAAGTTTTCAGTGCTGTGCACCAGAAATCTGTGAAGAATCTTCTGTCTGGGGTTCACAGAGGTTGTACTTGAGCAATTTCCAGTGGTGTCTCTGCCTCCTAGTTTTGATTTTGCAGGTGGAACATCTCTGTTTTGTTTTGATAACAGGTTTCATCAAATAATGCTGTTGTGGTCCTTAATCCCTGATCTGAAAGGGGCACCGTCGTCTCTCTGAAGATTACATTAAAAGAAATGTAGTTTTCATCCATTACCTTGGACTTTTCTAAACTAAGTTGCGATCCTTCTGTATTAGGGACAGTATTATCTAAATTGTAAACCTTAAGTGTTTGCTTAGACTGGATTTGACTTGGAAACCAGGGCAGACAAACTGGGATAACAAAAATATGCTGCTGCTGAAAGCATAGACAGTAAGAATAAATATATTTCACATGTCTTTAATTGCAGGTATTTAGAGAAGAAGCTTCTCTTTCTGAATTGTTTTTACTGCATCTTCCTCTCTTAAGAGCTCGGACTACAGATTGTCAGATGTGTCTTTAATGTCATTTAGACATTAGTAGTCTTGGCTTAAGAAATACTAAGCACACATTATGGTGTCTAGTGTCCTGGTCTCTCAGTTTAGACTAAGTGAATTGCCCAATTTCCTTCAGCTTTTTACAGTAGAAGTTAAAAGCTGTCAGCCAGGTTACTTGGGAATTCTGATTCTGGTAGATTAAATAGCCAGATTCACAGCTGGTATAGCTGAGGGGCAGCTAAATATCTGAGCTATGCATATAAAACAGCTCTGAATACCCTTTTTGAAGCAATTGGGTAGGAAATCTCAGAAATTTTTACTAGCCTCTTTGTACGCAAATCCTTTTCTTTCTCTTTTACTATGTTTTCTTTTAGTCTTTGGTGATCCTTCTCGTGATTTATGTTGTTGTGTGAATTTATCCAAGTACTGTTTGGTTTTGTTTTGTTTTTTTTTAACTTCAGTGTGGACCTCATGTTTCGTTGCTGGGATAGATAAAGGTTGGCTTTCAAAAGAGGTGAGATTTTTTTTTTTTTTTTTACCTTTCCAGTACCAAGTCGATATAAGCTATCAAAAATCAAGCTGGGAAGCTTTAGAAGAAAACGCACCAACAGAAAGTCTGTTTGTTATGGGTAACCTACTGTTTCCTAACAGAGAGACAAAACTGAAATATACTGTGAAATAAGACTGTTAATGCTTCTTTACTATGTTGTTCATAAGAGTTACATGAAAAGGCAAATTGTATGAGTCTCTTCTAGCTGGAGTAAGTGCTAGATCAGAAGCCTGTAGACAGACATGGCTGACAAAGAATGAGCAGTTCCTCCCACTTAACAAGACAGCGCTTCTTGAGGTATTTAGTGTAAAGAACCTAAAACACGAAGAGCCCTCTGATTTAACCAGGGGTTTTTTTGCATACCTTGTGCTTTTATTTTACATACTGAAAAAGAAAATTCAGCTTCTCTGTCTGCTTCATCCTACGGTGAAACAGTAGTCCTATAGTGGTGTCACAATTTACTTGTGAGCGGTGATTCTGCTGTCACAAATGCAGTTAAGAATTCCTTGCCAGATCAGGTGGGATGAGGAAAGAAGAAACAAGCTGCTTTTTAAACAAGTCACTTTACTGGTGATTCCTGAAAACAGCAGAAGGTAGAGAGACTTGTTTTGAAATGGTCTGGTCTAAGTTTTTCATGAGTGCCACCTTCGCAGGAAGATACTGGCATCACGTGTTACATTTATTTTCTATAACTTAAGTTGCATAAGCTTTCAGTAGTCCCTATTCCAGGTCATCTGTAATTTGAGTTTGCAGTAGCTGAACAGTATCATAGTGACACACATCATCATAGAAAAATCTCACTGGGACAAGATCTTTAAAAAATTCAGGGCTCTATAGCCCCTATTTTAGTCATCTAAATTAAGGCCATCAAAGAGACAACTCATGTAGATGCTGGATTTGGAGCTGAGCTCCTCTGAAAATGCTGGTGTGGGTTTGGGTCCTTAGCACTTTTGAAAATCTGAGCAAAACATGGGCTTGTAAATCTTGCTGGCACATTTGGAAATGCCACCTCCAGCCTACCAGGGCTAGTCTTTTGGACTGCTACTCTATTTTTGTTGAGTCCATCCAACATCAAATTTTTTTGGTGTCTGCTTATCTGATAAAGGACAGACTTCTGCGTGTGAGAACACCTGAAAAAGTCGTGGATTATCTGTGTTTGTTGGGCGACTAACTCGCTAATGAAAGTGGGGTAAGAATGTAAATAGGGATCCAAAATTATATTTAGTGACCAGGCATCCCAATTTTGGGTCATTCTAGTATGAAGATGCCACCTCATTGTAAATATTGGTAGAAGCCACTAGACAGGGAACATCAGCTGAGCATGGTTCTGGCTAGCGTGCCACAATTAAACTGTCAGAAGATTTAGCTTCTGACACGGCTGAGCTGTGCTGAGGTGCGGGCTAGCTAACTCTGAAACTGCAAAGACATTCAGAGTAGGGAGAATTAACCTCTTGCGAAAGTCTGTATGTAATAAGAGCTGCAGGAATGACTGCAGAGACCTTTGGCGATTTTACTTCAACCTGCTTTCTTTGGTCTTAGAGATTGTTCTTGTGTGTCTTGTGCATAGAGAATGGAGCTGTGTTAAGGTTTGTGTAACACTGGGTAAAGGGTGTGGGTGGGGGGTACGCTGTTCATGTTCCAGATTGAAAGTGACCACCAAAATCGGTGTTTCCTGTTGAACTGTCATATTGTGCTGCTTTGTTTTCAGTGGAGTCCTTCAGCCTTTGTATTTAGAAGAGGATGTAATTATCCACATTCTTGTGACCAGATGTTCATGTAAATCTGTTTGCTGTGCTTTCCACTTAGTTTTTGGATGTTTTTCCTGAAATCTTCCATTGTAGATCCAGCCTCTACAAGCTTTGAGAAAATGATGTAGCTGTTTTTAAAATATTCATATGGTGCTTAATGAAGAATCAAAAATAATGTTTTTAGGAAAGTTATTTCTAATATAATCTCTTTCTCAAAGTTTTTTAAAGGCCATGCAGACTACATATCTTGAAGTCTTAGCTCTACGTAATTGACTTTGTTTAGGAGTATACGTTTTAACGTACTTTTGCACATAATTGCACTGTGTTTCCCTGAAGGAGTACATGCTGCACTGGTATTCGTAGTGCATTTAACCTCTTGGTGCAAGACCTTGTAGATCTTCCAAATGTGGTTATTTAATTTACTGATGTTTTGTAAGGCAGTTTCATAACTGAAGTCCTTTAGTCTAGTTTAAATGACAAATTCTTATAAACCAAACCTTATTTGTAGAAGTGACTTAACTATATCTGTGGATCTTGGAGCATTCTGGAGCTTTTTGATTGTCTAGAAAATAAAACTCTCTGAGAGGGTTGCTTTGATTTTTTTACCGTTCAAAAGTTGACTGAGTAAACCTGAGAGTGTCTAGATTAAGACTCACATTTCAATTTCTGGGAATTAAAAAATAATATTTCCATTTCTGGTGACAGACACTTTGCAAGCAAGAATCAGATTCTTAGTAGGAAAGGATTAAAGGGATACTGTCAACTTAAAACCCAGCCAGCTGGTTGTTTTTTAGAATTTTTTTATATTATTAACACTACCTTTGTTTCCTTACCAGTTTTTGTAGCTTTATAATCATCTTAACTTTTTAAACTCTTTTTAAAGCTTTTCATTTTTCATGCTGGGTGAGAAAAATCCATGCAGCTGGGAAGCAGTCACTGCTCCGAGCTAGAAGAAACCACTCTCAAATGCCTACAGTGAAATGCATGCGGGCGAGGGGCTGGGGGGAACAAACTCCCAAATATTCTTTCTAGATAATTTTGAATTATATTGGATATTTCACAAACGGACTTCTTTAAACCTGCTTTTACAGACTATGATATTTACAACTTGTATTTACCTGTTGATTTAGAATATACTGAATCAATGAAGAATGTAATAACCACTTCTTTCTTTTCACTGTTTTCATTCAAACAGTGTAATCTGTTCACTTTTATTTTATTGGGATCTTTAGGTTTATATATTTTTGTTTCAGAAGTGCCTGGGAATTATTCATCTTTCAAAGCTTGTTTATTTTTTTTTAAACATGAAAACATTTTTGTTAGTACTAAAGATTTTTGGATCCAACTTAAGTCGACAGTGCCCTTTAACGTGCACATAAAAATTGCATTTCTTCTCTTAAAGGCCACTGTTAACATGTCAACCAAGTGACTGAAGGCAGTCTGGTTTTTGCCTTTTGTTGGATTGTTTGAAATTCAGATTTTCTATGTGTCTAGAAATATTAGTAACGTGTATGAGAATATAAAGGGCATGAAGTCGTTAAAACCTTGCCAGTGGCTCCATTTATACATGTACGTGTGGTGTGCATGCCCACACAGAGCTGCTTTTAGGTCTGGAGTTAGTTAAGATGTCATCATCTCTGCCATGTAGGTCTGCGGAGCGCTTTTAGTAAAACACAACCAGTGACTCTAACAACTTTTTTAATTAAATGGTTATATGCAGGTGTCTGGATACTAGTAAATTAAAAAGAAAAAAAAACAAACCACCAAACAACCAAAAATCAAAACAAACCAAACACCATCCCTCTCCCCCCTCCCAAAAAAAGTCTCTCTCAAAACAGTGTGCTGTACATAGCAACTTTAAATGCATCCCCAGATATCCAGAGGCAATATACTAGGCTTTAAACTTTGGACTGCCAATTGAGATGCAAAATATTTTAACTGTCAAAGTATATGACTCTCTACTTCTTACCTGTTTTTAGAACAACCAGCTAAGCCCTGCGAAGGCTTAGACACACGTGATTGGTGCCATTGATCACGAGACTAGTTACAAGGGTAAAATTCAAGCATACATTGACAGTTTTTCAGAATTAGAAACCAAATCAGCTCTTAGAAATTCTTAAAGTTCTTCAGTGGCAAGGCTTATTTTAATTTTTAGCTGCTGGCTTCTTTTTGGGTTGGAGGGGAATTATGTGAACACAAATTCAATTTTAGAGCCAGTGACTGTGCTACTGATTTTTCAAATTCTGTTTTGTTGTTTGGTTGTTAATAACTAAGGGGTGTGAGCTCTGATCCAAACCAGTGTGTATTACTTAAACAAAAATAGGAAGCTTGCTTTGAAATAGTTTTCTTCTTGTAGTTATTTGTGTTTCTGATACAAGAAAGATATATTTTGTTGGTAAATAACAGCTATTGGTAGCTCTAACAGCTGTTTCTAGATCACAAAAAAATTTGAATACCTCAGTCTTTGGAGATTTGGAGGATTCTTCTCTCCTCCTGTATGAAACTGAAAACTAGGATACTCACTGAACTAAACAAGAGTTAACGCTTCGGGGAGAGGCCCTGATTTTAGAACCTGCTTATTTGAGATACCATCATGCAGATGGATTTCTGGGTAGATTCAAGGACCTTCATAAATCTCCAAGCCCATTCCAGCATCTGTCCAAGTGAAAGCCAGTGCAGTAATAGCACTGTATTATTAAACCAGGTGCTGTATATTTGTTGAGGCAGGAGAGGAAGATTTTCTTTTTCACTTTGGAAAACCAATGTGCGACTGTTGCCAGTTAATGCAGCATCTCCAGACAGATCAGTGGAGTGGTTCAATCAAAAGTAAATTGTCCTGAAATACTAATTGGTACAATAACATTTTCATTTGTACCATCTGAATCTGATGTATGCGAAATTCAGTTACCCCAGCTTTCTCTGAATGTCCATCTCTTACATTTTTTACTGTTTTAATTCTTCTTTTGTTGTTTACTGAACTTGTAAACATAGCAGATTATGACTTTTTAAAAAAGTGCTCCAGTACAAGCAAAATAAGGGTACTTTTTGCTTTTTTTTAAAAAGAAGAAACAGTATCCAATGTTAAGCAGATTACTTTGATGAGAAAGAGGAGTGCTAGGGAGTGAAAGAAGGGACTGATATCTGGTGCTCTGCTTCCACAGGTATTTGGGATCAATAGTTCTATGTGGGAAAAAGATCACGTAAAGTTCTGAATTGTGGGTCTTTTATAGTATTTTACAAAAGATGGCTTTGCAGTGTTCCCAGACAATTCAGAGTACAATCTGGGTAGCAGTGCGAACCCAGCAGACCTTTCCAGATTTAAGAACTGGATGTTTTCCACAGATCATTAATAGAGAAGTTGCACTAATGTTTTACTGCAAGCTGCCAGATCTGCAAGTGTACCTGTCCTGATGTCGAGATGTCTGTGGGTGTACGTATTGGCATGGAAGAGAGAAAACCAGATTGAACCAAAGTTGAGAATTAATGTGCATCTCCACCATACAGGTAATTTACCCTTTTTAAGGGGTGGGGATCAAATATTTAAGTGCTTTTTGTAACATTTTTTCTACAGTGGTGCATTACTGAATTTGTCTTTATTGTGTTATATTGTGTATGTACTATATATGTTTATATTGTTGTATGTAGTCTGGTTCTTTTATAGTTAAATAACAGAAAACATTAAATACTAATCTCCTAGTGAGTATACATTTTTTTCATTTTTGAATGAAAGATGTGGGGCACTGAAGCACTCATCCCCACTCTTGTCTCCGTGGCTCTAAGGGCCACGGGGTTGTTGCCATCCTTGGTGAAAAGGCCTCTCGCTGTGGGAGAAGGAAAGCAGGAGCGCAGGGCAATCAAGGGAGATGAGACGTCCTCAGAGAGCTTGCTAATGATTCGGGAACAATGAATTTAGATCAAGGTCTAAGTCATCAACGTAGATGAGCTGTATGCAAATATGCCACAATTTTAGGTGTTAAGGGAAGCTGGGTTGAAGATAAGAATATGCCTCACAAGTATTTAATTTAAGTCTATTGGTACAGAATTAGGAATTTGGGTTCCAAGTATAGATGAAGCTACTGACAAGTTATGCCGAGATGCTTGTGCAGCTGCTGCATCTGTTAACACTGCCATCAAATCTCGGACTTTTCCCAAGTTGTAAACTTTGGTTAGAAGGTGGCCTGATGGGTTACTGTTCAGTGTAGTGGCAGATGGAAGATTCCTCCCTGTACTCAACATTTTAGGACAGTGTATTATGATCTTCTTTTCATTTTCAAAAATGAAGCAATCTCTGGGTGACCTGGAGGCTGAACAAGCATTTGTATTTGTACTAGAAGACAAGAAGGATGCAGCTCAGCGTCTTCATGAAGATAACTACAGAAATCGTGGATGAGTCTACTGGCTTTGTCATGGCAAAGCTGATGACAGTAAAGGTGATGCCGAGGCAAATGAGCTAAAGCCAAATATAAGCTGGTAGTGTATTAGATGAAAACTGTAAACTCATCCTTAATTAATTTCCAGTGTCTTGCTTATTCCCCTATCTCCAGACCATGCCTGTGTAACTTAAAAAGCTCTTTCATTATGACAGGGATATGGTCTTACCTTGCATGCTTTGTATTCCTCAAGGCATTAGGTCCTGTAACACTGAAAAGTTGCCTGACATGGAACAATCAGCAACTCACCTATGAACCACTAAAAATATATATATTTTTATGTCACACAAAGTTTCTCAAAAGCTTTTAAGCAAACAAAATGTTCTCAGAAAATTACTTTTCCTTTAAGAGGTATAACACTATTTTAAAAGCAACAATTTTTGCAAGAGCATGCATTAAAATTCCTGCTGTTCACATTTTCTCATTAAATGCATTTTTAGATCCAGTGTAAAAAAAAAAAAAGCAACTAATTAATTCCCCAAGTGTGGTATATTTCTGATCCAGTGGAAAAAAATTGCAGCTTTCTTCAATGGTAGAAAAAGGAAAGAAATTGTGTTGTTTTAGCCCAAGGTTATATGCAGTTTTACTTATATTTTCAAAATTTAAAATAAAACCCTCGGTAAATGCATATTACTTTACTCACACATTTGGGAAAAATCTATTGCAACTCCAAGAAACTAATCTTGTGAATAAATTTCTAAAGTATTTGGAGAAAAGCACTTGCAACATATTTTAAAATTCTAATTAAGCTACGCTAGATACCACTGCATTGTTTTTTCTACTTTTTAAATTCGATTACCTGTTCCTAGCAGATGGAGAACCCTTGAAGTCCTATTAGTATTGATACAAACTACCAAACAGAGCACTCTCCAATACACAAGTGAAAGTACCAATTACCTGAGAAGTCGGTTAAGTCAAACAGAGCAAATACCTACAAATAGTTATTTTCAAAAGTTATTTTCTGCTGAAATTTTCAGCAGATGAAATAATTTGGGCATGGATCTGAAAAAATATGTAGAATGTTATATAAAAAGAGGTGCTACTTAGTTGAATTGATAGGCAAAATCAAACTTTAGAGGAATGAATTCAAGCAGTATTAAAACCTGATACTGCCAATAAATTTTCTGGTTGATATTAAACAATCTAAGTGATTGTTTAATTGTCTTCTTTATTTCTCAATACCAGAATCGGCAGTTGAAAGTTTATGTTAGGTGGCAATAAACTAAATTCCATGAAATTCCTCAACTCGAGAGTTTTGAGTCAAAATCAGTTGCTCTATGGAAGAATACAACAAGCAGTATTTTTACCTGAGTACTCTTCCAGTCTCCTACAATTTGTGACTTGGGGACTTCTGAAGGCACAGGACGTTTCTGTATGTAGCTCTCTCATGTTACAGTGTACCCCTGTAACACTGCAGACATTTTGCATCCGCAACAGCCTATGGCAAGCAGTTCCAGTGCCTAACTACGGTGTGCATAGAACCACATCCTCTGGTTTGCTGTGCCCCTGTCACCTGCTAGCTCCATTTGCCTTCCTTTTATGCTGGAATAAGCGGTGAACAGTCCCTGTTGATCCTGTCATGATGTTACAATTATCTCACCTGCTTCATTTTTTTCCTAGTTTGGATCTCTCTCTCTACAGACAGTTGTAGAAAGCTATGCCAGAGTTGTATCATTTCCCTTTTCCCTCTGAACCATTGCAGGTTCCTGTACACACTCTTTGAAATGAGTGACCCCAGGGCTGCACACAGTATTCAACATACAGGTATGCACTATTAAGCGCTGTGAGAAGCTGGGTACTAGGGTTGTGCTGCGTTACCCTAAAAGGGGAATGATGAGGACAAAGATGCTAATGGTCCTCTGGGCTGACTTTGGAATCAGTTTTGCTAATACACTCTTCAGACTTTGATGTAAAAGTGAGAGAAATTACATCAAATTTGCAGGTGACACTGATCAGAGGATGACTACGAACCAGCAACGTGACACAGCTGGGAAAGGCTGGTCCATTGTAGGTACATCAGATTGACATGTTTTCAGTTGATAATTAACAACGTTGCCCAGTGGACTGAAAAGATTCATGTGAAATACTGTGTAAATTCCAATCGCTTTTGTGTTCAAGAATGACTAATTTAAGCTGGTCAGGTACAGAGCAGAGTCCTACGCAAGCAGAATGGGTCTCATGAAAGATTTTAAAAGCACAGCCTGCATTTGAAGGGAGACGGAATCTACAAAACTATGGATATTGCTTAAAAAGGGGGAATTAAGCTAGTGAAAAATATTGTTAGACTATAAATGGATATAAATTGAATATTAATAAAATGTGTATGATATACTGGGAGAATGTTTTAACTATCAGAGGAAAGAGTCTTTAGTTGTCTTTGCCATTTTGCTATAGTGGGGAAAGGAACGTAAATTGTTTCAAGATGGAATGTCTTAAGTTTATGGAAGGGAAGGCTAAAAAGGACACAAAGGATACGGCTAAGGCAGAATGGCTCCCATGGGAAAACAAGTATTTATGAGAAGTAACTGGGGTGTCAAGAACACAGAAAAGACCCTGGTGGCAAGAAGAGGATGGAGAAAGATACCAACCTTCGAGTGAGAGAAGGTGAGGGGTTCAGGTACTAGGAGTTCAGACATGTTTTTTCAGAAGATAACAGATATGAAGAGGGGGGAAAAAAAAAAAAAAGATGTTACATCTCCTTTTGAGGAAGCTGCAAGCGCGTTAAAAAAGGATTTGGGTCATCAAGGCCCCTGCTATGCATAAAGGTTTGAGAAGGAAGCATCTAGGGCATCACATCCCCTCCCGGGCAGCATGTGGGTGTGGGAAGAGGCGATCAGGCAGAGGAAGCCGCTGGGCTGCGCCTGCAATCGGTGCGTTGCCCCTTTAATTGTGTCCCCAGCCCTCGGGCGTCTCTGTCCAACGCCCACGTCAGCAAATACCTTTTGTTTCTCTCACGTTCGGGCTTCCAGGGCTCGGGGCTGCGGGACCAGCGCGTCGCCTTCAGCCACCGTGAGCCCCGACGCGGGGCCGGGGACCCCGCATCCACCGCCCGCTCCTCTTGGCTCAGCGGCAGCCGCCCGCAGGACCCAGCCGGTAAGTGGCGGCTCTAGCACGCCGGCAGGCCAGACAGGGCGTTGGGATTTGGGGGCGGAAACGGCCCCGCAGCGAGCCTTGCTGCCAGGGGCAGCGAGGGACGTCCCCGGGCTCCGCAGCCTCCGAGGGCGCCGGCGTCCGTGTGCGACGGCCCGCTGGCAGCTGCCGCTCGGAGCCGATCGTTCCTCGGGCTGCACAGCGTCCTACATGGGCGCCATTTGCAGCCCCGGGCGCGGCTGTAAGGAGCCAGGCGCGGCAACAAAGGGCTGCGCGGGAGTAGGAGCGGGCGGCGGGTGCGCGGCGAGAGGGGCCGCGCAAGGGGGCGGCTGGGGCGCTGCCAGCGCGGGGAGGCGGCGGGCAGCCGGGGCGGGAGCGGCTCGGGCCACGCCGGGCGCCCGGCACCGGGCGGCGGCAGCGTGGCGGGGAGCTGCCGCGGAGCCGGCGGAGCGGCAGCCGGGGCTCCGCTACCGCGGGCGGCTCCGGGCTGCACGCCCGGCGCGGCCCGGCCCGGCGCGGCGGAGGGGAGCGCGCAGCCGGGCGGAGCGCTGGCGGGCGCGGGCGCTGCGGTCCCCGCGGCGGGAGCGGGGGCGGCCGCCCGCAAAGGCAGGAGGCGCCGCCGCGCTTTGGCGGGCGGGTCCGGCGCCGTCGGGCGTCCCGGGCTCCCCACGGTCGAGCGACCAATTCGGACGGGCGTGCGGGTGAGTGACGGCGGCCTCCGCCAATGCCGGGGGAGGCCGGGCCGGGCGGGCTGCGGCCGGCGGGGCTCTGCCGCCGAGTCCCATTTCTGGTCCCTTCGCGGCGGGGGTTTGAGCCCGGGCCGAGCGGGGCGATGCGGTAACGTCGGTTCAAGGCAGGGACACGGTCCCCAGCCGCAGCTGCTGGAGGGCTCCTCGTCCCGTTGGAGAATGCCTGAAGACTGTGCGGCTGCCGGCGGGCTGCACACGCCTTCTCCTGCATCCCGAGGAAGGAGATGCTGCTGTCCGAGCTGTAGCACACATGTCTCTGCCAAGTCTGGCTTTTTCATCGCTCCTTTCTTCTTGGAAAAAGAATGCATGGTTGTGGATATTGTAATTTAAATATATTTATAGATTTAAATAAATAAGATTATTTCTAAAGATATCCATAAAATTGGGTCTGACATCTTTGGCTGAGTTGCACAGCGCCGAAGTCAAGAGTCTAATTATTTTCTTTATTTTTTAGCACGACGCTTCATTTCATCTTTTCTGGAATGGAGATTTCTTCTCACCAGTTTCACCTCTTGCAGCAACTAAATGAGCAGCGCAGGCAAGACTTGTTCTGTGACTGCAGTATCCTGGTTGAGGGAAAGGTCTTTAAAGCACATCGCAATGTGCTGTTTGCCAGCAGCGGCTATTTCAAAATGCTCCTTTCGCAGAGCTCGAAGGAGACGAGTCAGCCGACGACAGCTACTTTCCAGGCATTTTCTCCTGACACATTTACAGTTATTCTAGATTTTGTGTATTCGGGCAAACTGTCTCTCACTGGTCAGAACGTCATCGAAGTCATGTCGGCTGCTAGCTATCTGCAGATGACTGACGTTATCAGTGTGTGTAAAACATTTATTAAGTCATCGCTGGACATCAGTGAGAAGGAGAAGGATCGCTACTTCAGTCTGTCAGACAAAGATGTAAATTCCAATGGCGTGGACCGATCCTGCTTGTACAGCACTGGCTGGAGGGCAGAAAGCAGCCCCCCGCATTCGCACTTAAGCCCAGACCAAGGGACATGTATGATGGGTGGAAACGCTTGGAGCAATTTCAGCTACTATCCGGCTTCTCAGAGAAATGCCCAGCAACAGCTGTCCAAACACGAGCAAAGGCAGGATTCCATAAAGAAATCCCGGCACCTGGGCCTGCAGCAACCTTCTGACATTCCTCACTATAAATCAAGCAAACTGGAGGACAGGGCTGCCGAGCCCGCTGGCCATATCACTCAGTCTGAGGAGCAAGTCCAGATTGAAACAGAAGTTGAATCTCCTCACGTGGGATACCAGTACGGCCAAGGGTCCGATGTGATACCGAGGAGCTTGGCTGTGTCACAGCAGGAACATGAATCACCCCGTTCTTCCAGTAAATCGAAGTCTTCAAAAGCAGACGAGCAGTACGCGAGCATGCCCTCAATTCTAGGTGTCATGGGAAGCTGGGCTGAAGGTAAGAGTTGGTTTTAACGCTCTCGGTGCACAGTCGTCTCTGAATCATCTGTTCTGGCTGTGCTTTACCGAATGGGTGTACAGTTGCCAAAAATACATCTGTATTGCCCAGAAATGTAAGTTTGGGAAGTTTAACTCTTTATTTTTTAATAATTGTGAATGACTGAAATATCTGGTTTATTAATAGCCTTTCAAAATACGTAATCTTTAGTGTCTTTGCTGCTTCATCTTGCAAATTTAAGTCGTGATCTTTTGGGATATTTTTAAGCTCATTTTAATACAGCTAACGTCCACTCCTTTTCCTTTGTTGCACTCCTGTGTAATTTACAGGAAAACACAAGATCTTCCTGCTCGAAAAAACCTATGATAGTTTTTTTTTTTAACAAAAGCAATTTGCTCTTCCGCATATAAAATGTATTTTCCTAGTGCATTAAATGACTAGACGTGTTCTGACTTAATTTATTTTTTTTAATCACGTTATTTTCTAACAGACGATCTGCCCCGGATGAGGTTCAAGTGCCCATTCTGCACTCATGTGGTGAAAAGAAAAGCAGACCTAAAGCGTCACCTTCGCTGTCATACAGGAGAGCGCCCTTACCCTTGTGAGGCATGTGGGAAAAGATTTAGCAGGCTAGATCACCTAAGTAGCCATTTTCGAACAGTATGTATTTTTAGTAACTGCATGATTTGTTTAATGTGTAAATCTGTCTCAGCATAATTAAACACAGTACAAGTGTATCTGGTTGATATATTGACTCCCGTAAAAGAAGAGGTAATAGAAAATTAATCTGCTTTTGTTGAAGTCGATTTGAAGCATAATTTGTATGAAAGGGGATGAATTTCTTGGTGAATTGATGGCTCGCAAAGGGACTGCTCTGTGCAAGTCCTGTAATAGAGCTTAAGTGGGCAATTACAGTGCCTGCGATGGTTTCATTTTAACGTTTGATGACTGTCTCTCAAAATGAGTTAACGCTACCACTTGATGCTACTCCAGCCCTACTTTTTGTCGTCTTAAACCCCACCTCTTTGTGGTTACATTATCAAATGTATTCATTTCAATTTTCCCAGATTCATCAGGCTTGTAAGCCTATCTGCAGAAAGTGTAAACGCCACGTGACTGAGCTAACAGGACAAGTGGTCCAAGAGGGGACACGACGTTACAGACTCTGTAATGAGTGTTTGGCTGAAGCTGGCATAGACAGTATTCGTATTGATTTGGAGGCTGAAGCACCCCTTGAATTTCCACAAGATGGGGATAAGGATTCCAGGTGGCACTATGGGGAAGACAACAGATCTGATGTGGAGATTGTGGAGGATGGGTCAACCGACTTGGTCATTCAGCAAGTTGATGACAGTGAGGATGAAGCAGACGAAAAGGAAGTAAAACCAAATATTAGGTAGTTGCAAGACAAGAATTGGGAATCCTGTGTACGAGGGAGAATGTACTGTCTTGACCATAAGCCCTCCACCAGCCTGTCGTTGCCGTACAGAGACATACTGGTTTCTTTTTGAACAGGTCCAGACTTGCATGTATTTATGGACATGCCATTGAGTCCACTCTGAGTTTTGTTATCAGAATACTCGTACTTTGCTTCATTACAGAGAATCCATCCTTAAATGAAATAATGGATGAACAAGGCAACTGAAGTACTACATGGATAACTTTTTATAGTAGACAATGGGTCACTTCTCAAAACCTCTTTCAAGGGAGTGAGGTCTAAAAACTTTAAAAAAAAAAAGTCACACAGCACTGTAAATTACCCATTTTTTAAGCTTGTAGAGATGTGGGTTTTATATGTAATATCATCTGGCGATAAAGTATAAATACCCCACACACCAGAATATAAAGAAAACCTCTCTTCAGTATTCAGGAATGAAGAGAATCTTCCATGAAATTTCATGAAGTCTTCATATTATGATAAGGAAAAAGGTAGCTAATTAAGAAAAAGCATATAAATATGTTTTAGCACATTCGTCTGGAAAAGCACTTTCTTGTAAAATTTGTTAGAATAGGGAGGATTTTTAGCAGATCATTCATTCAAGACCTATTTCTTTACAAGAAAATAAACACATGAATGCTAGTCCTAGTCAACACATCAGAGATAAAATGATTACAAATATGGATCATTAATTGATGCCAGTAGGTGTCTTATTCATTCTGAAAATTGGGAACTCAGACTGGGCTATGTTTTAATAAGCAGTAGTAAAATACTCGCTTTTTTTTAAACCTCAGAAGTGCCAGACTGACGTGACTGGTAGCCCTGCATCCACAGCATTGCCAACAGCAGTGTCAGCTTCTCCGTGCCAACGTGAAGGAGACAATCCTTACAAGGTTACTTTAGCTGTTGTTTTCTCTCTTTGTCCCCCGTTTTATTTGCCAATAACAGTGGCAGAACGATTTGTACAGTATATATACTATATCGTTAGAAATGGAACTGATGAGATTTTCCATCTGAAACCATTGACTACTCTTGTTTGTATCGACCTGTCCTCAGTTTAAACTGATGAGTTTTAAGATGGAGTCGTTATCAATTTATATATTCCCAAAGTCATTTGGTCACCAAGAGAACATACTTTAACCTTTTTCAGTCTGTACTATATGCCAATGAGAACAAGATGTACTGGAAGTTCTAGACATCATATTTGTGTAACTTTACCTACAATTAGACTACAGGAGATGAGTTGACTAATGGTGGAGAAAGTTTACTTCTATAACAAAATAAGCCACTTGGTTTTGTTACTTAGTGAGTTGATCTTCACCAGCACCGTAAGCTGGAGAGGAGCAGAAGTATGCTCCTGGGGCACTTTTACTCTGCATTTTCTTGGACAGACCTGAGTTTTAATACAGCCTTCATCCTGTGACCATTGAACTCAATGGGTATAGGCTTAGAAAACTTTATTTTTTTTTCTTTTTTACAACTTTGTAAGCATGTTTGGCTGAAACCTGGGATTAATTACAGAACAATCCCATATATATACTATATAATCTCTTTCCCAGGGACAGCTGAAAAGTCACTATTTTATTTTTGTTTGTGTAAAAACTGTATAGCCTTATTAGTATCACCATTACCAGAGAGTGCAGCGTTTTCATTCCAGGCTGCAGACGGCCAGCCTACAGGTCTCTTAAATGACAGCTCGAGCGCTTCCTACCAAGTTCACAGCGTAGGCATTAAGCACCCTTCCCCTCAAACGTGCAGGGCTGTCGAGAAGCAGCCTGCTTGTATGTTCCAAGGAGATGGGAAGTGGTATTTTATTGCTCCTACAAAAACTATCGTCCATTGGCTTAGACTTGGGGAGGGGGGCGGTAGGGGAGAACTTACAGAACTTTCTGATGACCCGAATGAAAACATCTTTTCCAAACAAGACTTACACTTGCCTCAATTTTATGTTACACTTTGGTCAGCAGTCCACAAAGTGGACTTGATGTGAAAACAGCTGGTTAATTTCTTGGAGCTTACTACTCCTAAAATGTGTATTATTAAATGGCTAAGAAATATTCTATTACTAAATGGCTAAGAAATATATACCTGAGCAACCTTAACTAAATCAAATATAGAACAAAGAAATATATAAAAGAATATGGAATGACTTTGATCAAATTTCAAGAGAAAATGCTTGCTGAAATCAAATTTAGTAGATTTTTCCATTTCCCTTTACATTAAACAGTACGCGCAATAAATGCCAGGTATCGGTGCCTGCTGTCCCAGAATACAAAGTGGCTGGGATTAGTCTTGTGTGTGTTTGGGGATGGATTAAGGGGAGGGGAAAATAAAGTGTCACTCTAGGCCTGAAATCTTAACTGCCAACTGTAAAGGTGAGACTATTAAGTGTTTCTGTATACTTGGGGGCATTTTTAGAAGCAAAGGGATTTTTTTGATCAATACTCAATCTAATTAGATACCATAAATCTAAGAATACCAAGGACCAGATGCTTCAGAAAAAGATGTGAAGTGGCTATAATGGGCAAATGGAACCATCCATCCATATGAAGACATTTACTTTTTAAATATAGGCAGATTAATTGTTGATTTGCCTGGCAAACAAGGGTTTTTACTGTTTTTATATGTTATTGTTATTCTCAGTAGCATAACTAGATATCTGTAGTCATTTTTAAAGTATCTTATTAAGCTTGGAGTTTTAGCTCAAGACTGCGATTCCCACAGGTCAATTATGTTTTGTATTTTAAAAAGGTTACCATTTTTACATTTGTTGCCTTAATTTCAGTTGTTGTTCCCTTATTTTTGTATTGCAAGACAAGATAAATGTTAAGTGCCTTATATTTTCTACGTCCTTCATTTTACATAGCCAGTCATATATTTTGCTTGTTTTTCTCTAAATGAAAGTAATCCTATTTGTTTTCTTTTCATCTCCTTGCATTGCCTCTGATGACTGTCTTCTTCATACTCCTGTTAGGATCACATACCACTCATTAGCAGAAGTAACATTTTTGTTCTTTTCAAGTTCTTTCCACCTCTGTGCCCGGCAAGATCACGGAGCAGATTCTCCTGGAAACTATGCTAAGGCACATGGAATATAAGGAGGTGATTTGTGACAGCCAACATGGCTTCACTAAGGGCAAATCGTGCCTGAGAAATTTGGTGGCCTTCTACGATGGGGTTACAGTGTTGGTGGGTAAGGGAAGAGCAACTGACGTCATCTACCTGAATTTGTGCAAAGCATTTGATACTGTCCCGCACGACATCCTTGTCTCTAAATTGGAGAGATGTGGATTTGACGGATGGGCCACTCGGTGGATAAGGAATTGGCTGGATGGTCGCACTCAAAGAGTTGTGGTCAATGGCTCGATGTCCAGGTGGAGAACAGTGACAAGCGGCATTCCTCAGTGGTTGGTGTTGGGACTGGCACTGTTTAACATCTTTGGCAGTGACATGGACAGTGGGATTGAGTGCACCCTCGGCAAGTTTGCCGACAACACCAAGCTGAGTGGTGCAATCGACACGCTGGAGGGAAGGGATGCCATCCAGAGGGACCTGGACAGGCTTGAGAGGTGGGCCCGTGCGAACCTCATGGAGTTCAACGAGGCCAAGTGCAAAGTTCTGCACTTGGGTCGGGGCAATCCCAAGCACAAATACAGGCTGGGCAGAGAATGTATTGAGAGCAGCCCTGCGGAGGAGGATTTGGGGGTGTTGGTTGATGAGAAGCTCAACATGACCCGGCAATGTGTGCTTGCAGCCCAGAAAGCCAACCGTCTCCTGGGCTGCATCGAAAGAACTGTGACCAGCAGGTCGAGGGAGGTGATTCTGTCCCTTGACTCCACTCTTGTGAGACCCCACCTGGAGTACTGCATCCACTTGTGGGGCCCCCAACATAAGAAGGACATGGACCTGTTGGAGCAAGTCCAGAGGAGGGCCATGAAGATGATCAGAGGGCTGGAGCACCTCTCCTATGAAGACCGGCTGAGAGAGTTGGGGTTGTTCAGCCTGGAGAAGAGAAGGCTCTGGGGAGACCTTGTAGCAGCCTTCCTGTACCTGAAGGGGGCCCACAAGAAAGCTGGAGAGGGACTTTTTACAAGGGCATGTAGTGACAGGACAAGGGGTCGTGGCTTTAAACTGAAAGAGGGTAGATTTAGATTAGATGTAAGGAAGAAATTCTTCACTGTAAGGGTGGTGAAGCACTGGAACAGGTTGCCCAAAGCAACTGGATGCCCCATCCCTGGAAGTGTTCAAGGCCAGGCTGGATGGGGCTTTGAGCAGCCCGGTCTAGTGGAAGGTGTCCCTGCCCATGGCTGGGGTTGGAACTATATCATCTTTAAGGTTCCTTCTAACCCAAACCATTCTGTGATTCTATGAAAGCAAAGACCATATAGGGTTGTTCCCACAGAACTTAATTTACCTGACAATAACTGATTTGAATGTGTTGCTTTTCGAACTTTGCCAAGCCAAAAGTAGGACACTTGATTTTATCTTTAAATGCTAGACGGCTGTATAGAACTGTACTGAATTCTGCTAATATTGATCCATTCAGATTGTTTCTGTCCTGTCTCTGTACATCCAGATCACAGTCTGAGAGGTTTAAATTGTGGTGCAGCATTGGAACAGACTGTTCAGAAAGCAGCCTCAGAGATGGTTGGCTTTAAAATTGTTCAAGACTTGGCTAGACAAAGCCATGGCTGATCTGATCTTGATCTGATCTTGGTGCTGGCCTTCTTCCTGTGGGAGGTGGGACTAGAGACATTCACAGCTCCCTATGACCCACGGTGCTATGATTCCTCACAAATTGGTTTTTAAAAATTTTTTTCCCTTGTACTTCTTCCATCTTCTTCATGTTGCTTTGAATGCTCTTAAATACTACTTCTTAATGCATGTTTTGATTATTGACTGGTTTTCAATACATCATTGTCTTGTCATTTGCTTTTCCATTCCCTGTTTCATCTGACTAACATTGGAGGGATGGCCACTTCAAGAGACATTCCTCTTTTATACCTCTACTTTCTGTGCAATCCCAGTGTCTTTGTCCTTCTCTCTCTCTCTGTCCTTTGTCACTGAAAGCCTGCCGCTTTTTGCTTGGCTTGTGTTTATCGTTGTGTTCACAAAACCACAATCAAGAGTGAAGACATAGATTCGTCATCCTCTGTTTAGTGTCTCACCTTTAACTATCCTTGTTTTCTGACAACTATCTTGCCATCCTTTCAAAGGCCGAAACACTGAATTAAAAAACATTTCTCTTTCCCCCTTTTCAGGTGTTTCTTACAGAATTCTACCTGCCACATAAACCTATGACTTGTGTGATACTTGATTAGTTTTTCTCCTTCACATCATATCCCATTTTTTTGTTTTCCATTGAATTATCTAAACTTCTGTATTTACTATCCCAAAAAATGACACTGATCCTTATCTTAAAGGTTCAACTGTTTTTTGGTTTTTTTTAATTAATTTAATTTAAACAAAACAACCTCAGAATGAACCTCCCTTTCCAACCTTTTGGTATACATTCTATTCCAGTTCTAAAGAACGGAGATGAAAAAAAAAATGCAAAAATACTGATTTAGTGTGAGCTTTGAAAATACCTGTAAGCCCACAGATTTCTAGCGGAGGACTGATACAGACTGCTACATGTATCATCCTGCCTTTACTCCTGGCTCTTCAGAAGAAATACTCCATCCTCCAGGATTTTGGCATCCCTCTCAATTTTTCAATGATAACTTAGAAAAAAAATCTCTGTTGGATATAAAATTATGGAATATATTACATTTCTTCCCTGAAGCATCTGGTCGCTGTCAGAGGTTATCCCATTACCTAGCCATGCCAGTGTCTACCTTTCTTATATTTTGGTCTTAGTCTGCAGAAATACTTGGCTTTGAACTTCAGATAAGCCTACACAGGGGCTAATAGCACTATCTTCAGCCCCATTTTTTATTTAAATGGACCTTGATTTAGCTGAAAAATGCCTGACCTACCATCTGGCTGCAGCTGAGTCAATTGACTGTGCCCAGATCCCAGGATCCCCCTCTGACAATCATTAGCATCTGTCAGCATAACAGCAATGCTATATGGTTGAATGTCTATCTAAAACCTTAACTGCTGAGGGCTAGCAGAGTCGAGATTTGCGTTAAGTGAGGATTACAGCTAAACTAAACTTGTTTAGTTGAATTTATCCTAAAAAAAGGCTTTTTAAAATTATATTTTAATCGAAGCCTTGAGGCTAAAGATAGCAGCAGTCAGACTGGAATAAGCACATGCCTTGAGGGTTTATTTAACGAGTTTACAAATTCATATGGAACTACTTCAGTGGACTGCTGAGGCCAGTATCTATGTGATCTGGTCAAGCTGGCACTGGGGACTTCTAACCATTTGCAGGGTAAAGAAACGTAAATTATAATCCAAAAAGAGTCCAGATAGTTAATTCTGTATTCCTTTTATTGTTTCTACATGAATAAGTACAGCAGAATTGTAAGAGTAGTTCAATATTCTAGTACAGGCATTCCAACACTTGCTTCTTGATTTTTCTAGAACAGCTCAGGAAAGTCTGAAGTCAATTAGAAGGTTATTATTAGTTGGAAGGCAACATGTACGAGAATGAAATAGAAGAAAATGTCTCTAATTCTGGCCAAAAGGTTGAGTTTTGAAGAAAAGGATCTTATCCAGTCCTTGCCTCCAGGCTTTCAGTGTACTTTCTCTGTTAGGTATAAACCTGTACCAACAGTCTGTATGTCTGTTGAGTGATGGGTATAATTGGCTAAGCTGCTAAGAAAAGCTTATAATACCATTTAGTTAAGAAAGACTTTCTATACTATTTAACTTAAAAAACCTCCCATATTGCAGTTAGCATAACCTTTCATCATAGTTAACTCTTGACATGGAGAAAGGCATCTTATTTGGAGCATCAAGAATTTTACACATAGTAGCAACACAGAACAAAAAATTTTGTAAGGAAAAACTGGGAGGAGTGGAAGGAAAAGGATTTCTGTCTCTTGATTTAGCTGTTGTACTAAATTAAACGCTAATGAAGTTCTCTGCCACACTCCAACCTGACACTTTTTACTGTGAAAATGGGAACTGTTCTTTTACCACGTTCTAACTGAGCCTGCTTTGAGGAGGTGACTGTACCGGATGACCTGCAGAGGTTCCTTCTCAAAATCATTCAATGATCTCGAGGAACAAGATTGAAAGTGTCTCATCTTCTAACAGGCACAAGATTGAAAGTGTCTGGTCTTCTAACAGGCATCCTGATTTGATTTTTTTTCCACAAAGAAGGGAAAAAAAGGACAATCTGTAGTATTGCACTCCCACTTGCAGTACTTTGGTTTAGGATTATATCTCCATTGTTTGAATGCAAAACTTTCCTGTTATAAAAACG
The DNA here is from genome assembly GCF_035582795.1 of Mycteria americana. NCBI lineage: Eukaryota > Metazoa > Chordata > Aves > Ciconiiformes > Ciconiidae > Mycteria > Mycteria americana. Next base: position 3,036,137 of record NC_134385.1, read on the forward strand.
CTGCTATATTGAGTAACGTCATATATCCTACACCACAGAACAACAGATATTTCCCATTCCAAATACAAAGATACCTAGACCGGCCTTTAACAATAGCAATGCATTGTCTGCGGTAAGGTAGTGGGCGTCCCGGGCAGCATGTGGGTGTGGGAAGAGGCGATCAGGCAGAGGAAGCCGCTGGGCTGCGCCTGCAATCGGTGCGTTGCCCCTTTAATTGTGTCCCCAGCCCTCGGGCGTCTCTGTCCAACGCCCACGTCAGCAAATACCTTTTGTTTCTCTCACGTTCGGGCTTCCAGGGCTCGGGGCTGCGGGACCAGCGCGTCGCCTTCAGCCACCGTGAGCCCCGACGCGGGGCCGGGGACCCCGCATCCACCGCCCGCTCCTCTTGGCTCAGCGGCAGCCGCCCGCAGGACCCAGCCGGTAAGTGGCGGTTGTGCTCTACACTGCTAGGTCGGACCGGGCGTCGGGGCTGGAAGCGGCTAGGAGCGGGCTGCTGCGAGGGACGTCCCCGGGCTCCGCAGCCTCCGAGGGCGCCGGCGTCCGTGTGCGACGGCCCGCTGGCAGCTGCCGCTCGGAGCCGATCGTTCCTCGGGCTGCACAGCGTCCTACGCGGGCGCCATTTGCAGCCCCGGGCGCGGCTGTAAGGAGCCAGGCGCGGCAACAAAGGGCTGCGCGGGAGTAGGAGCGGGCGGCGGGTGCGCGGCGAGAGGGGCCGCGCAAGGGGGCGGCTGGGGCGCTGCCAGCGCGGGGAGGCGGCGGGCAGCCGGGGCGGGAGCGGCTCGGGCCACGCCGGGCGCCCGGCACCGGGCGGCGGCAGCGTGGCGGGGAGCTGCCGCGGAGCCGGCGGAGCGGCAGCCGGGGCTCCGCTACCGCGGGCGGCTCCGGGCTGCACGCCCGGCGCGGCCCGGGCCGGCGCGGCGCGGCGGAGGGGAGCGCGCAGCCGGGCGGAGCGCTGGCGGGCGCGGGCGCTGCGGTCCCCGCGGCGGGAGCGGGGGCGGCCGCCCGCAAAGGCAGGAGGCGCCGCCGCGCTTTGGCGGGCGGGTCCGGCGCCGTCGGGCGTCCCGGGCTCCCCACGGTCGAGCGACCAATTCGGACGGGCGTGCGGGTGAGTGACGGCGGCCTCCGCCAATGCCGGGGGAGGCCGGGCCGGGCGGGCTGCGGCCGGCGGGGCTCTGCCGCCGCCGTCATGTGCGGCCCCGCTGCGCTCTGGCAGGGGCTGCGCCCAGAGCGAGCGAGTTAAGGCACGGGATCTGCTCAGCCGTGGTGCTCCCCACAGCGGAAGGGCTCAGGGCTTCTTCTCAGTCTGTGAACCGCTCACGCCTTCGTCGATGTAATCTTAACTCTTTTAGGATATGCAGTAATCCTGCTGAGGCATCCTTTCACTTCTTTTAGAGTTGTTAAGTTTCTTCTCTCGTGTTGTTATGGGGGTAGGGGCTGCCGGGAGTTTGGAGATACATCGGGAATGTGGTAACGTGCACGATGTTCATGGTTTTAAAAATAGAGCTCATCTCTTTAGAATAGGATTCAGCAACAGTGGTTTAGATTGTCATGATTACACTTGCTTTTTACTTTAGAGCAAGACTCCCTGTTACTCCCTGACTGGAATGGAGATTTCTTCCCACCAGTTTCACCTCCTGGAGCAGCTGAACGAGCAACGGAAGCAAGACTTGTTCTGTGACTGCAGTATCCTGGTTGAGGGAAAGGTCTTTAAAGCACATCGCAATGTGCTGTTTGCCAGCAGCGGCTATTTCAAAATGCTCCTTTCGCAGAGCTCGAAGGAGACGAGTCAGCCGACGACAGCTACTTTTGAGGTCTTCTCTCCAGAGACGTTTATGGTTATCCTGGACTTTGTGTATTCGGGCGTGTTGTCTTTAACTGGTCAAAATGTGATCGAAGTCATGTCAGCTGCTAGCTATCTGCAGATGACTGATATTCTTAATGTCTGTAAGACGTTCATTAAGTCCTCACTGGATATTAATGAAAAGGAAAAGGATCATTACCTCAGCCTTTCGGCCAAAAGTACAAACAGTGAACCTGCCCACCCCTCTCTTTATCGGTCAAGAAGGAAAGCAAAGAGCAACCCCAGGCGTTCCTATTCAGTCCCGGATGAAAAGACCAGTACGGTGAATGAAAATTCCTGGAGTGGTTACAGCGGCTATCTGTCCTCACAGGTGATTCTTCAGCGGGCAGAAACACAGCTATCGAAAAGAGGCAGGAAACAGGGCTCAACGAGAAGGCGGCGAAAGCACCTCGGACTGTCGCAGACCCGCGACTTTGCGCAGTGTAAATCGAACAAAGCTGAGCGGGCCAGCGGAGGCTGTGGCGCGTCAGGTTCCAGCCACATCTCTCGGGTTAGAGAGGAGGCTGAATTCGATGCTGAGAATGATGTCGAGCATGATGATTATGGATATAATCACCAATCGGAAGTGATACCGAAGAGGTGGTCTGTTGCTCAGCTAGAACAAGAACTTTCAAGAACTCCTGAGTTCATGGAATTAAAAGCAGAGGAACTGTACACCTCAATGCCCACAATTTTAGGTGTAATGAGTAGTTGGAATGAAGGTAAAAAATACATGTGGTTTTGCAAAGTTTGTCTGTATTTGGAAGAATTCAGATGATCTTTTGGAGAGAATTTGTACGGCTGCATGAAAACCAAAATGATGCCTAGAGTGGCAGATTATTTTCTTGGTCTGCTCGATTATAGTGCCTAACAGAATGAGAGGCTTTGAAGCCAGAACAAGGCATGAGAATTAGAACCAGAGAGCTTGACTCGGGTATTCTGTAAAGGTAAAACAATACCTGCCAGATCATTTGGACCCAAGTGGAGTTTAATGAAGCCTCAAGAGCTGTAACTGACTTGGGGACCTGAAGGACTTAATTTCTCTTGTAACGTCCCCAATACTTGGCAATAATAGAGGCATTCAACCTAAATCCCACCTCAGTCCTTCACAAGAGAAGGACCTGTCGCTGGCGGGACGCTGCATTCCCTTAAGGTCCAAACCAGCCCACACTTCCCGAGTGTTTGGCCACACTACGTAAAGCATCTAAGCTCTTGATGGACTGACAGCATGTGCCTGAGATGGTGGAATAAAGTCGACAGGTTTATGCTTATGTGCTGCTTTGGAAACTAATGTACCTGTATTTTATTATAATTGCATATTTTTAAGACTTTGGGCATCCTAGTGTATTACATAGAGATTATAAATGTCAAAGCTATGAACTATTAGCTGATGGAAGAGGCAGATATGATGACTATATATTCTAGCTATGTATTTATGATCACCTGTATGTCTAAAAAATACCCTGAGTAAGAAAGAATACACTATCAAATACCCGTTTAACACATTCAATAAGAAATACTGGTTTGGGGGGGGTTGTATTTTGGGATTTTTCCTCTTTAGTGACAGACCAGAGGAAAAATGAACTGCTGCTTATTTAAGATGAAAAATAATCAAACTACTACGTAAAGAAAGACTACCAATATTTCACATTTTACCTGTATTTCTCCGTAACAGATGACCTACCTCGGATGCGATTCAAATGCCCCTTCTGTACACACACGGTGAAACGACGTGCAGACCTGAAGCGACATCTTCGGTGTCACACAGGAGAGCGACCATACCCGTGCGAAGCGTGTGGGAAACGGTTCACCCGGCTAGAGCATTTACGTAACCACTTCCAAACGGTACGCCACTTCAGTCGGAGATCCAGCCTAGGAAAAAACCACAAGATGTCATTGGTACCAGCTGTTCAGTCGTTTCCAGACCTAATACCAGAAAAGCTTCCTAGCTCGACATCAACTTTAATTATTCATTATTTAAATTGGCAAATTATATTTTTAATTTCATTTTTTAGAATGATTCAGTGAATTTCCTTTTTCTAAAAAAAAAAAAAAATAATTAAAAAATCTGCTTTTGGATGAACACTGACATTTTCAAATTTTTCATCTCTTTAGATACATCAAGCTGGCAAACTGATCTGCAGAAAATGCAAGCGTCACGTAACTGACCTAACAGGATGTGTCGTTCAGCAAGGAACGAGGCGCTACAGACTGTGCCATAAGTGTCTAGCAGAAGCTAATTATGACAGCATCCCTGAAGATTTAGATGCAGAACATTCTCCCGTCTCCTCCACGGGAAACAAACGTTCCAAATGGGCTTTGGAGGAGGAACAGAAATCAGATCAAGAGACAATGGAGGAGGAACCATATAATTTGGTTGTCCGACACGTTAATGATGATATTCCGGATGAGGTAGATGAAAAGGTGAAACCAAATCTTAGGTAGATATATTTGTGTATTTGTTACTGTTGTATTCAAGATTAAATTACTTGTGTCCTACCAACTAATGCTGGTTTATTACTTTCATTAAAATTAAATATTGCTAAAATTCTATTATGAGAAGCAAAATATGGACCACAAACAAGTTGTTTTGTACTTACAGACATGCAACAGTGTAACTACTTCTAAATATCATCCAGAAAGTATTTATCTGGAAACTATTTAGAAGAATTGGTTTATACTTCATCAAAGACTTGCTCAGAGCTCCCGTTCATAATGAAAGCGTGAACCATTTTACAGTTCTACAAAGATTCTATACTACATAGATTTTTAAAAAACTAATATTGATCATTTGCTTTGAAAAAGTCTTACTAAAGTAAGCAGCTAAGAAATGTAAAACACATTTTTGTTGACACTGTAATTAACATGTATATACACTTCAGAAACTTCATAAGAAAGGAGTAGAGAAAACAAGTGGAATTCTTCGTGTTGAAGAACCTATTTATGAGAGCTTTGTTTTCTGAGTGAGCTTACTGCTTCTTATAGTTCAGAAAAGCATGAATAGTTTTAAAGAATACACACAGCCATACAGAGTAGAATAATGAACAGAGCATCTGTAGTGCACTTGCATAGTATGAGTTTGCCTTTGCAGATATGCCATGGTTTTGTTCATGAATGTACATGGATTTTAAACAAAGATACACTAACATGGTTCCAAGGAAATAAAAGTGCAATCACTGGAAGTGCAGTTGTCAGGTTTTTTCCATTTTTTTTCCAGGACTGGTGCAAGATTTGCTTAAACTCCTGTCTATCTTATGCTAAGATAATAAAGAGGATGAGTCCCTTTAATTTCAGTGGGACACTTGTGACTTAGATCATGGAGCTACGTTAGAAAGACTTTCCTGCTTGTGTAAATTTAGGATGTTTAAGGCTGTTTGACAGCATAAAAACATTTGTTTGTAAGAGAATTTCCCTTAGAGTTTAAGCAACCTTTGTAATTCTGGAGTCTCTTCAGCTTTTTTAATAATCTTATTTTTTCCCAGTCGTTTGGGTCGGAGAACCTCCACTTGCTAGAGGAACTGAAAATGCTCAGTATTAAAATGATTAAAAAAAAATCTCAGGGAGAATGTATAGAAGAAGCATTCTGACTGAGAGCAGAGAATGGCATTTGCAGTAGATACTCTTGATAAAGAGCCACTGTTTGGTCTCATGTCTCATTTTATGCTATGTTTCCTTTCCTGTTAGCAGAATCTGTAGCCTGAGGTTACTGCCAAGCAAGCAAAAATTCCCTGTGGAGAATTTGAGAACAGCCATATTGATTCATATCAAGGTTCTCCCTGTCTCCAATAGTTGCCATTAACAGATACCTAGGGAAAAGTGAGAACAGGGCAAGCCTGTATAATAATTCCCTAATGCTCTCCCAAACTCCAGCCATTCTCAATTTAGGGGATTTTCTTACCTTGGGATTCGTACATATAGTAACCACCAATGCACACCTTTTCCAAGCACTTCTCCACTCTACCCTTAAACTCATCTAAACTTCTTGCATCAATAGTAAGTATCTTTTGGCAAATGCCTCCACAAGTCTAGTGTGCCCTGTGAGCCTCATCTCCTTTGAATCCAGCTCCTAGAACAGCCACTACTGCACCTAGCTGATCCCACAGAGATGCACAAGAACTCACTACTGAGCTTGCTCAACTAACAAGAAGAAAAGGGTTTGCAGCTTAAGCACGTTTTTGAATTAACCACTTCCAAGGTAGTTAACTGTCTTGATGAGAGACACAGCCAGCAATGGGGCTCCTGTAACACAATGGGAGAACAGGACTTCTTCCAGAGAACAGGCTGCTAACTGAAACCTGTCACTCCCACAGCTCTGGAAATGGAACAAGGCAAATTTAAGACCTGTTTTATAATAAGTACTTAATAAATATTGAAAAAATATAGATGACTATTACTTACTTAGTTAATTCCAAATGTTTTTCTAGCAAATTCCTGTCACCATTTCTAAAAGCAGAGCAGTTTACTGTGTTAACTACAGCCTGTGACTGATGGTATACAGAAGGCATCTCAGCACTTTAACAAAGTTAAATTTTAACTGCATAAACATCTCTTCTCCCATTTTAGAGGGCTGGACGAAAGGAAAGGACTCCCCAGCCGCTGCCCCTCAGCCCAGGCGCCCACCTCCCCAACGGCCCCAGCTGCCTCCTCAAGCTCTGTGGAGAACAAAGCCGCCTCAACTCGACGCCTGATTGGCTAAGTCCAGTCGCCTGACCCCACCAGCCAATGAGGTGTCAAAGCCGCTGCTGAGGGGCGGTAGCCGCGCTCTGCCTGGGCGAGGGGGAGCGGCGGCGGCGGTAGCGCCCGCCCGCCATGGCCCGCGCCTGCCGGTGCGTTCAGGCCGTTTGCCGCGGGCAGGGCAGGCCTGGAGCCGTTCGTGTCGAGCAGCGCTTGCAGGCGGGCTCAGGCCTCCCTCTTCCTCCACAGCGCCGCCGGGTCCAGCGTGTCACCGTAGTGGGCATGTGCTGGAGCCCCGGGGCTACTCCTGAGGAGGGAAGAAAACCCTGTGTGTGAAAAATGCTGATTTTTGTACCATCGAATAGGCGTATCGTCCTTCTTATTTACAAAAAAAGTCTGCTCGCCTTAGCAGAGAACAAAGTACAAATGTAATTCATTGGTGTTAAAAATCCACTGGCCAAAATTACTCACACACAAATCCATTAGTTCTTTCAGTCCAAGTTTTATTTCAGCATCGAAGTTTTCTCAAAAAATAAAAGGGATTTTATCCCGCAGTCTTCACAACGTAGAAATAAAACCAGATCTATTTAAGATTACTTTACAACAAAATAAAGATGAGACACTACCTCCAGGGGGGAGGCACTTGTAGCATTTAGAATTAAAAAAGCAGGTCAGGCCAGCACTGACTGTCCCTTACTCGCTGTGCCCCTCTCACGTTTAAATAGCAATGGCAGGTAACACACATTTGCTGTCCTGTGATTTAAAACAAAACACACTTTTGATTATTTTTGATTAATTTTGATTCCGTGAAGTCCATAATCCTTTGCCATTAAAGGACTGTCTGTATCGCCCTTTCTAAAGGAAGAAATGGAAGCCGATTCAAATGGTCTGCTTTTAAAAAGAAGAGAATCACCTTTTGCAAGACATAATTGGGAGGGAACCCACAGAGAGTCTGGTGCATCCCCTTCTACAGCCGCAGCAAAGCTGCATGCTTTTTGGTGTGATAATAGTTGCTATTGGGATTCCATGTACGTGGTCACATGCTTTAGGATCTCATGTGGAAATTTATTTACAACAATTCAGCACCACCTGCTGGCATGACTTTTTTTTTTTTTTAAGTAGCCCGGAAGGTGTGGTGGTTTGGTTTTTAAATTGGTATACTTTCTTAGGTGCACTTTGATCAGTCAGAAATTTTTCTACATTAAATGTGACCCACTGCAGGTATTTTGGACCCTTTATATAATATGGAGGAGGGGTGTCACCTCAGAATTAGAACACTTAAATCTGCAAATGAAATCACATAGATGAACATTATCTGCTACCACCCTACAAAAAGATAGTATTTTAGCTAGCGGCTCCACTAATTTATCTATTTAGTTCATACACCACCTAACACATGTATCAGCCTTAACAGCTGACTTCTAGCATTCCTGAGAGACTTTCAACCCCTACAACTCTTTCTTCTTCTCAACACCCTCAAACCCCAACTAGTTCGGTTTTTTTTCCCTCACATGCAGGTATTTCTCTGTCTCACCATCCCCAAGTCAAAACAGAGGCTGACATTCCCTGCAGTAACTCCTTTCAACTTATGACTTAAATTGGCCAATTCCTTAGTTACTTCCATGGGGATTACAGTTTTCAAGGGACTTTTGCCAGCCAATGACAAGTATCCACTCGACCACACTTTTCTTGCTTTAAATATCAATGATGACAAAGACTTCTGGCTTTTCCTCTTCACAGATCTGCATTGCCGAGTAAGTTATGGCTTTGACCTCTGTACCCTAGAGAGAAAAGACACGAAAGCATGGATTTTCTAAATGACATCCTTTGTAGCAGTTCATGATAACACACAGTACTTATCACGCTCTCCAAATGCTATCCAGTTTAATAGTTTTTCTCCCCCAAAAGCTGTAACTATATATTTGTTCTGACGAATAAGAAAGTTGGCATACTAATGGCAAAGACTTGGCCAGGCCAAATAGTGAATAAATAACTCCTCCCTTATTTTATTGCCTCTTGAATACTACAAATTCCTCCTCTTACCTCTGACAGAACATCAACATTTGCTATGCTAGTACTGACACAGCTAAAGAGCTGGCAGGGAGATTAAGGATTTGCTTCTAGCAATCTTTAGGAAAAAAAAAAAAAGCAGCAAAAACTGACTAAGCAAAAAGCTGTGATAATAGCGTGAAAACCAAACCCACATACACGTTCTGAATATAGATTGGTTTCCTGTGTTATCAGCATCACAAAAAAGAAGCCAACTGTCGAGTTTTGCTAGTGCTGAGGAAGCATCAGATGCTCAGGTCAACAGTTTCAGGAACACATTCACAAAAAACAAGCAGGAAGTGAGATCTTAACTTCAGTGCCTGTGATACCATTCAGACGTGTTTATACTTGGATCTCTTGAGAACTTAGAGGTCTGATTTAAAAGACACCACACCCACCTCCCCATCCTACCCCTAAAAGGTAAAAGATGTACAGATGAACCACTGCATACCTGAGGGTGTTTGGGTAAAGAGAACTCTTCTCCCCACCTTTAAAGGCAAAAAGAAAAGAGGTGGTTGGAATTTTGTTAATGTTTATCAAATGTTATAATTAGTCTCATTGATGAGCATAGGACAGTGAGATTTTCATTGAAAGCCTCAAAGGAAGAAAAAAAAAAAAAAAAAAAAGAAGTCCACAATCCACTTTTTAGAAACATCAGTGAACTCCAGCACATCATGGTATTTCAGAGTGGTTACTCTGGAGGCAATATGTGCATTTTCAGTAAAGATACTCATTACTCAACTGATCGTTTGAACTCACCCAATTGATCTTATTTTGAATTGCATTCGGTCAATGTAAAGCACTTTCACCTCCTGCAGAGAAAGCGAGAGGAGAAATATGTCGGTAACATCTTCTATCTTCAGGCAGAAATTCTCAGTAAATCCCATTTACAGGGGTTATGTTCCACTGTTTAAATGGAATCTAAAGCCAGAAAATCTGAACAGCCTCAAAGAGATACACTGCTACTTGGAACACGAAGGCAGCAGAGCTGCCCCGACCTATAATGGCAGCTAATAATTGGTGTTTGTGGTAACAAAGCTTAACCATTTGTTTCTCAAGTTTTTCTGCCCTGGTATCTTCAATTCTCCATGTGTTGCGCTTAAGTGATCTGTTGTGTCCCTTTTTTTCCTAAAGTAACATCACATTCAGAGCTGGTATTATCAGAGAATAGCCTCAACCTACAAATGGAAAAAGAACAAAACAGAACACTTACTCTGGGTATAAAGAACTCATTCGCACTGAATTTATACAGCCACTCATCCAAGAAGTGAAAAAGAAGAGACAACATGTCATGTCCTGCATGGTTGAAGCAGAGAAGATAGTCAGTTGACTGTCTCAGCAAGAACACCCAAATGTTTTTAAAAGTACATCAGATATACAGCTTCTGCACGATTAGAAGATTCAGATTAGTGATGCTTAATTAGATTTTAATTAACTGCAACGACACTACATCTAAAGATTCAAAATTTTGGTACTCTTCTCCCTCAGGGTTCATACAGTTCCAATAAGAAAAGTCAACGCAGCCTTACCTTCTGCCTCTACCTCTACTGTATCCACAGGTTCCACGGTCTCTGTATCAGTCATGTAGCCAAACATGGCCATAACGCACTGCTCAAATGCTTCTTCCAAAGTGTCTCCCCAGGCATGTAGCCTAAAAAGACATGGGATAATTTACCAGACCATAACAAAAAAAAAAAAAATCCCAAAGTAATATCAAGGTGAGAAATTAGAACACGAGAATTAATGCAGAGGAAGTGAATGAGCAAAAATGCTTGCTTTTCTCTACCTATGCATTTGGGCGGATTACAAGAGATTTTCCTTCTTGCGGTTTGTGAGAAGATTTTCTTGGGAGAATATGGAAAATAAATGCTTTACCAGACAACAAGAAAGTTCTTTCCTAATATCGCTAATTGATGTCTATAAAAGTGAATTACTCAGAAGAAATCTGGTTTAAAAGGAAGAGATTAAAAGGAGATTTCAGAAGACATTTCCAAATAAGAGGCTTAATCAGAAGCACCATAGGAATATTACATCAGGAAAGAAACCAAAGGTGATTCTATACTCTCCCAAGAGCAGAAACAAAACTGACCATCAAAAACCCCAGTGTGTGACATTTCATAGTTCCATAAGGTGTACATCTGCTACCAGTCTTTAACAGGTGTTCCAGATTTATAGCAGTATAAGAAATAATCCATTTGTCATACAGAGAAATCCCAGCTGCCCGTACTTACTGCACATCTGCTGTGTGATCCAAATCTGAGGGGGAAGGAAAAAGAAAAGGCATGACATCACCAGACATACTTTAAAAATGAGGATTAAAAAAAAAAGGAAATCAGGTATCATTGTTATAACAAGAACTTTTTGCATTCATTTTCAGATGTGAAACAGTGATAATCTTTTTTTCCAGTGTATTAGAAAAAGTTAGCACAGGTAGAATCTTGGATTATTTCTGCCAAGCAGAAAAACAGTGTTTAATATAATTATGTCAGTGCCCTATGCGTACAGCACCGTGTGCAAGGTATGGCTGTTGTAACACAACAGGCTTCTACAAGTTAACTGCAATAAAAAGAAACTTTAACCAGGAATAAAGAGTTTTTGCTGAAGTCTGCAGGACTGAAAATTATTCATGCAGAGGCTGAGATTTGCAAGTATTTCCAGCTCAGTGAACAAATATACCTGTCCACACCCCAAAACACCCATTGTGCAAAAAGGAGAACTTTAAAAAAGTATGTAATACAAAATAGAAGGCAATCTTCACTAATAAGGTAAGATTAACATCCCAAGCATGTATCAAGTTTTACATGAACGTCATTTATATTCATTTAGAGGAATGAGAGAAATGCAAAATTATACCAGGTTGGCAGAAACAGAGCTAACTCGGGATGTAAAATAAACGCCACACCAAGATCACTCTAACTGAAAGATTGTTCTGATGCTGTTTAGATCGTTCACACGCTATTAATGGATTCTCAACAACGGTCTCTAAAGCAAACAAATTCCAATGGATGTAAAAGAAGAATAAAACCTCTTCTGGTTATGGAAACAGCGTGACTATTGTAATACATCACCGTATTTCTGCACTGCTATTAAATAAAGATCTGAACACATCCTAAAAATATATATTCTAACAGAGTAATAGACGCTATCCCTCCAGACAGACGCCGCTGAAACAGAAAACAGACACTGAATGGTCTCCTGTGAGCGCCTTAAGCTAGCCCTTGGGCTGCCAGCCACTTGCTTGACATGTTCTTAGAAGACATTCCAGGGGTGGGGAAGGGGAGAGATAATGATCTTTTAGTAGTGCATGTAGGAGAAAACACCCCACACAGAAGACCAACACACTCTTGAATATCAATTCCTATATGAGAGAGGTAGAAAAATGTACTGCCTTGCTAAGAAATAGTGTGAAAGGGGAAAGTTTTCAAGGTGAGACTTAACTAATTTATTTCTATCATGATTTCTTTAGCACCCATAACAACAAAGGCATTTATCTGTGATAAAGAAAACTGTAGCTATCTCATCTCTATTAATTCAACTACAGATGCATCCCACAGTCTAAACACATACGATACCAGCATATTAAGGAACCCACATGTGCCTAAAAAGCATATCCTGCTATCTTCCTTTCCCTCCTTCCCCCTCATGACTGCACTGTCACACATACGCTGCATCAGGACAGTGTTAAAAATACTCACATTCATATTTCTTATTGAGCGGTGGGTATTTGGCTTTGATAGCCTTCTGCTCCTCCGTCAGGTTGTAGTCCCTCTCATCGGCTGCCATAGCTGCTGGGCTTCAGCAACATTCACTCACTTCCTGGTGGTAGGAAATATGGCCACGTCCGCGAGTGCTTCAACCCAGCCAGGCTTCCCATGTGATGCTGTGGTAGAAAAGGGAGAATTGCCTTTCAGTTCAGTTTTTCACTTGATAGCAGTTTGGTAACACTTGTACACAGGCTCAGGTATTCAAAATAAGATACTAAATGCATGTCCTTTAAGTTGTTTGCTATCAAAACTGTTACTGGGAGACAGGGGAGGTTCAGAGTTCAATCCTACACCACTTGCCTCATTAACAGAACGAGTTATGGCCAGTGAAGCCACGGGCTTACAGTCCTTACAGAAAGCGTGGACTTTGGCCTTTTCTGGGAAGAACCAAGTTTCTTCCTCCTTGTTGTGTACAACACCAAGCATTTCATTCATCCTCAAATAATAAAATACAGTAATAATGAAAAATAATGAAAACAGCTGTAAAGTGAATTAAACTTTCAGGCTTCAGGTAACTTCTACTGAATTTTACAGCTGAGGGTACTCAGCCCACTGGTACATTACACAGCAAGCTGAAATACGTATTGCCTCCAAACCCCTACATGTGAGCTTACACAATTTTTCTTTAGGAAAAAAAGTCTACTTTTCTGTTGGGGATTGTATTTAAGCCTTCAAACCTAGAAGCACATGCATGGCAGATATAAGCGCATGCACGTGCTTCTAGGTTTGAAGTGTCACACAAGTGTGGGGGTTTTCCTATGTTCCTTTTCTTGCAGAATGTGGGGGTTTTTAAATTAAAAAAAAAAAAACAAGGAATGAACTGTATCAAATCCCCATTTCAAAGTCTCATTCTCAGATCAGATCTTAGTAGTTGCTGTTTCATGCAAGCTTGCATTTGTAAATGTAAGAGACACAAATTGGAGAACCTGATTAACTTCAGGCTAATTAATTTTCCTCAGACCTCCCCAAATTTCCAGATATAATAACCACTCTCACTTTCTTAATTTTTTTGTGCATTATAAGATTTATCCACCACCGAGCCCAAGACTTCCACAAATAATGCAAATGATAGATTTTACAGATAACATGTAATATCATCAAAACTATTTTGATGATAAATATTCCAAGGCTTAGAAATATTCCAAGGCTTCGAAACAAGACTACACAGGATTCCCAGTTTCTATTTTCAGGTAAGCATCTAGGTACGTTGCAAAGAGAAGTCAGAAATCGAGAAGCCAGTGCTCCTCTCAGGGAATAAACCCAGATGAACACATATTTTTATTTTAAACCTGTTGAGCCTTGACTGCGGACAGTCAGATCCACGACTGATCACCCCGGGTTACCCACAGCAGGCCGCTCAGAACCAGCTACATACTGAGGGATGGCTGCCTGTAAAGCTCACCGCTGCCCTGAGTTAGGGAAAAAGGGGAGGATTATAGACAATTAATAACCCAAGAGCAAATTGAGGATACTCCGCAGGCTTCTGGGCAGCCCGGTGAGGAGGGAGGGCCGTGAGGGCCGGGCCTCGGCCCCACACACGCACCACTCCGGTCCGGTCCGGTCCCGACGCGATCTGCCCACGGCTGTGGTGACGGAAGGAAACCGTGGCCGCAGCTACGGGCCTTCCCGCTCCCAGCCCGGGGCCTCGCTCAAGAGCCACCCCCGGCCACGGCCGCCGCAGAGCCGCCCCTCAGCGCGGGGCGCTGCCGCTTTAAGAGCGGAGCGAGAGGCGCGCAACGCCCTCCCCTTCCCCTCCGGAAAATGGCGGCTCCCAGGGGAGCTTCAGCAGCACCCTCCTCCCCCCCGCCTTCTTCCCGGCCGCCCTCCCACGTGACCGCCGAGCGCGCTCGCCTGCCCCGTGTCCCCGCCCCGTGCCTCTCGCCGATTGGTGGCCGCGGCCCGGCGGCGGGCGGCGATTGGCCGGCGTTGGCGCGCGAAGGGGTGCGCGGCGCCGGAGCGGCACGCAGCGGGGGCAGGAAACAATAGAGCCGCGGCCGGAGGGGTCCGAGCAGGGAGCGGAGGAACCGGCCGCCCGCCTCGCCCAGCCCAGCCCAGCCCAGCCCAGCCCGCCCCGCCTCGCCTCGCGCCCCGCAGCCGCCCCGCTTCACCCGCCCCGCCATGGCGGACAAGGAAGGTAGGGCTCGCGGCGCGGCGCGGCGTGGCGCAGGCCCCGCGGCGCGGCCTCCTCCGCTCAGGGCTCCGTGAGGCGCGGGGTACACACCTCCGCCCCCCGCAACGGCCGCCGGTCTGAGGGGAGCGGGGGCGGCGCCGCCAGGGGGCGCGCGGGGGCGGGGCCCGCCGGCCTCCCCCGGGCCGCGCCGCCCGCCGGTCCCGCGGGCATGGCCCACCGCGCCGCCTCCCCTGGGCCCCGGGCCGCGCGGGGGAGGCCTGCGGCCCGACGTGTCGAGGCGGCGCCGCCGCCCGGGGGTGGGGGGGTGGGAGCCCTGCCGCGGGGCCGGGTCCCTCCGTCCGCCCCCCCTCCCCCCCCCTTTCGCCGTTTGATCCGTTCGTATCCGCGCCTGAAGGAGAGACTTTGTATTTTCCGAGTAGCCCCGGTGTGCCGGTCGCCGGGTGGGCCGGTGTAAGTGGGGAGGGCCGCAGGAACGCCGTGCCCTGTGAAGGGTGTGGGCAGCTGCCTGCCTAGCGCAGACAAAGAGATGTCACCGGCCACACAGCCATGTTCCGTGGGTGTGCTCCCACAGGCCTTACCGCGCTCCTTTGCTTCTCCAGCGGAGGCTGGCAGCAGGTGGTACGAGCCGGTGTGTGAGAGAAACAAGGCAACAGAAGGAGCCGTGGAAAAGTGGATTTGGGGAGCTGGTAGTTCAAGGCTGCACCTAGGCTGCTCTATTTAACAACAGTTGCTGGACCTCCTGCACTTAAACATCTTTACGATGCTGGGTTTCACCTCCACGGTACCCTGTGGCACCAAGTTTCAGAATTTTATTATGCTGCTTCTGTTGAGATGATGAAATTTGACAGAGTTAATATTAATTCCGAGCCTTATATCTAGAAACCAGGATTAGCGTGTGCAGCAGAGGTTTTTTTAATCACCTACTCCAATAGAGTAGTCGTAACAGCAAACCAGGGTGTGATGTAGTTGGTTCTTTATTCAGTTTCCCACTCACAGTGTTGTGCGTACGTTGTAAATATACTCATAAAGGCTAATCGTATCCTTTTTTTAAAAAAAAAAACCCTTTAGCAGCCTTTGATGATGCAGTGGAAGAACGTGTGATCAATGAAGAGTATAAAATATGGAAAAAGAATACCCCCTTCTTATATGATTTGGTAATGACCCATGCTCTGGAATGGCCCAGCTTGACTGCTCAGTGGCTTCCTGATGTAACAAGGTAAACTGACCCTTTTGCTTTGTTTTTAAAGCAGAATAAATAGTGAATCTAGGATCACTTTTTGTTGAAGTAAGACAGTATGCGATTCCTTTCTGTCTTAAGTGCTTTTTGTACCCTTGTCTTGCCAACACCAAGTTGAGGACTATGAGCGCTAAAGCGATAATCAGTACAGACATTTTTAATTTGGGAAAATGTCTTCTATTGCTGAGAAGATATTTTCACACATTTGATTTCCGTGTTTTTCTTATTCCAGCTTCACCCTCCCCTTTAGTAAGCAAAAACCTACTCAAAAATAGAACTAGATATAATTTCTGTATAACCACCATTTTGTCCTAAGCTTCCATAACAATGTTCTGCTTGCAGTGAATGTTTGTGGCCCTCAGAGTTGTACTCGGGAGGAGCTGCTGAGGTCTCTTAAAGGAAGGCATGGGAGTGGTGGTCTGTCAGGGTGTTGTGCTGCGAGAATTTCAGGTTGAGATCTTGAGTTATGATAAGGAGGAAGCAAGTTTGGTGTTGGAGCAGGAGAGCAACGATAACTTTAAAGAGTTATTAGTGTTAGAAGCTGTCATGAAAAAATGTTGTAATCAGCTCAGTATTTGTGTAAACCCCTTCTTTTGTTTCTCATGTAACTCTCTTCCCTTGCAGACCTGAAGGCAAAGATTTCAGTATTCACCGGTTAGTCCTGGGGACCCATACTTCAGACGAACAAAATCATCTTGTGATAGCTAGTGTGCAGTTGCCTAACGATGATGCACAGTTCGATGCTTCGCACTATGATAGTGAGAAAGGAGGTAAGGGATCAAAGAGGTGGACCAGGGGGAGTTTTAACTATTTTTTTCCTTCCCTTCTTAATAGAATATTTATCTTTCCTTAAAGTTCAGGCTGTAAAGTTCAGATATTACTTCTAAACTAATCAATTTATTTCTAAGCAGTACCCTTACCTAATAGACAAATACTGTGGTTTTGAATGTACATAATGTCTTAATAATATAATGATGAGAAAAGAAGGTGGCAGGCTTATTGCAAAAGTATGTGTGAAGGAAAACCTCACCCCTCCCTTTTTCTCATCAGGAACTGACATTGAATTTCATGGAGTACTGCTTATTGGTATTTTTATTATCGCTTTTGCATTACATAAACTCTTCCAGTGAGAAAGTCACTCATGTAAAGAACATTTTATTTCAGAGGAGTGTAACGTTTCAAATGTTCTTCTCTTGTCTGAATTCTGCTGCCTGATAGTTGTGCCAGCTCCTCTTGGATAAAAAGATAATTGTGTTTTGTTCGGTATATCAGACTTGAATTCGATGCTTTCTGTAATCTTAGTTGGCTGTCAGCATTGCTACAAGTTAGACATTTCTCATTTTTACTTGGTTGAATCAGTCTTTCTACTTGGTGAAAGTCCTTAATGATCCAATGTTTGCTCTTCTTTTTGCTGCAAGCCTGGATTGTGCAATTCGTATTTTGATCTTTGGGCTTCTCAGAGTTATTCATGAACACAATGTTGCCTAATAAATACTTTGTTTCTATTCTATTTTAATATTTCTCAAAAATATACTACAATTTAAAAACAAAACAAACAAATCCCCCCCCTCTTTTTGCCAGAATGATGCCCTGCAATTTTGTGCAATACTAGTTACTGTGACTTTACTTACAAAGATAAGGTAGCTTTAGCAAGTTGTGTTTTTCTTTATTACAGTCCCATATCTTAAATGTGGTGCAGCAATTTGTTTTTACCAGAACTTTGTCTATTCTGCGGTGCTGAATTTTGTTATATTTGAAAGTGCCGTTACAGCACATCTGTTTCAAATGCACAACGCATCTTCCTTACAGATGAGAGTTTCAGATATGATAAATTTGGGGCTTGTGTTGTTAAATTTGAAATAGTAAAAAGTTTTTGGGGAAAAAATGGTCTTTAATTTAGCCGAAGTCCTGATATTTTGATGTTACAAATACAGATGTTACAAATACAACATGGCATTTAAGAACTGGATTCTTTCAGTTACAGTTGTTCTTGTGACTATCTTTCAAAATAAGTGCTTGGTAGTACCAGTAATTGAGTCTGGATCTTTGCGTCTTGATCTGAAACTGGCTTATTATTTAACACTACTAAATTCTTATTTCCAGAGTTTGGAGGCTTTGGGTCAGTTAGTGGAAAAATTGAAATTGAAATCAAGATAAATCACGAGGGAGAAGTCAACAGAGCACGTTACATGCCACAAAACCCATGTATCATCGCTACGAAGACTCCATCCAGTGATGTCCTTGTCTTTGATTACACCAAACACCCTTCTAAACCAGGTGTCTGCTTCTTTATGTCTGTGCTTCAGAGATCAGCCAGCCCTTCCTTAAGAAAAGGTTGATGTAGTGAAAAAGAGGTTTACAAGTTTTGTGGATTGCATATAATTTGTGATTTTAGGGGAAAGTAGGTATTTAGTGTAAAAGGTTATTATATATGAAGCTTAAACATATGTATCAAATATATACCAATAGAAAGGTATGCTTTTTTTCCTGTTGCTGTTTTACTGCATGTTTTGTCATGTCACTGTATGTGTTCGTATTTGGGGTGGTGGAAGGTGGCTTTTTGGAAACTATATGATTTGCTCGGTAGTCGAGCTGTTGTTCTGATATCCTGTAAGGATATTAACAGTTGTTTACCGATGAACTCGTCAGGATCATGTAGAGTAACTAGTTCTGCCACTTGTGGGGAGGATCAGAAGTGCCTTTCTCACTTTCAAAGTGCAGTTGGAGATGTTGAGAGAAAGAAAAATACTGCAGATACTATAGCACTAATTTAGAATGGACCACTGCTAGGCCATTCAGCCAATTAAAAGAAAAATAGCAGCTTGGAAAAATCCGCAATGTGCTTTTATTAAGCTAAGAAGACAAACTGCTCTGTGTTGTCTCAGTGCATTCTGTTTTAATAAGGTGATTCTTCAGCTGGGGAAAATGCTCAAAAGGATAGAGAGGGATCCTGTTGAAAATGTCAAAGCAAAGTTTAGTAAAGCACAGTAGAACTTAATGCCAGGTATTCCAGGATGTGCTGGAAATTATACTAGGCATCAGAGTTCTTATGCCGCCTCTTTACAGACCCTTCTGGAGAGTGTAACCCTGATCTGCGTCTTCGTGGACACCAGAAGGAAGGTTATGGGCTGTCATGGAACCCAAACTTGAGTGGGCATTTGCTTAGTGCTTCTGATGATCATGTGAGTACTTTAAATACAGCTGGGGTACAATCTGCACTTTGTGTACCTTGGCAAAGGTCAAAAATGTTTTTTTTTTTGAGGGGAAGGAGGTAGGGGAGGTAAAGAGAATGTCTGTATAAACATGCAATTTTAAAAAAAAATTATTTTTTTTTAAAGACCATTTGCTTGTGGGATATTAGTGCTGTTCCAAAAGAAGGCAAAGTGGTGGATGCAAAGACCATCTTCACAGGGCATACAGCAGTGGTGGAAGATGTATCTTGGCACCTGCTTCATGAATCTCTTTTTGGATCTGTTGCTGATGATCAGAAGCTCATGATGTAAGTGGGGTAATGACTTCAGAAACTGAGTGCTTCTGTCCCTCTTGCTTTCCCATCTGCTCCTTAGTCCCTCAGTAAAACGGGAGAGAAACCTTTGTTTCAATTCCACGTTTTCCCCTTACAGCTGGGACACTCGGTCAAACAACACCTCCAAACCTAGTCATTCAGTGGACGCTCACACAGCTGAAGTCAACTGCCTCTCTTTCAATCCCTATAGTGAGTTTATCCTGGCTACAGGATCAGCTGACAAGGTACGTCTGCCTTGAACTTGGAACATACTCGTTTAGTTTCTGATGTGTAAATGTGGATGTATATAGTCGTTACTTCAACAAAAAATGTTTTTATGTTTTTTTCCTAGACTGTCGCTCTATGGGACTTGAGGAACCTGAAACTGAAGTTGCACTCCTTTGAATCACATAAAGATGAAATATTTCAGGTATAACAAAGTGTCTTTATCTTTTATGCATGTAGACTTAGTTCTACTTAGCTGTCTGGAAAAAAAGAAAAACATTCTTTTCCACTCTACATTTTTATTAAATGTACTTGCACTTAAAAACTCATATATTCTTTTCTCTCATCTGCTTATAATTTTCTGGCTTACCGCTGTGGAGCTGTATAGTGTGGGGTAGAGCTCCAGTACAGATAAGAGTGTGCAGAAAGCCAGGGGCAGAACATAACAAGGAAATGGTCGAGATCTTTAACCACAACAGAAGGGTGAAATGCTAGCAGTACAGAGTAAATGTAAATTATTCATGGGAGCAGATTGAAGCAGGAAGGCACAATGAAATGGCTGCAGTGTTCTCATCTTCTCAGCTTGGTCCTGTAGGAAGGCTTTAGCCAGTACCCATTAAAGGGGATCACCGGAACATCCTGTGACAACGAACAATTGCTAATTTTGCTGGTGTAAATATAGAATGTTAACATCACTGGTAGCATGTGCTTAGCAGATACAATATTTCCATCTCCAGCTCATGCCTTACTCAGAAGAAAAATATGTAGACATTTTTTCGTAGAAGGATTATTAGTTAAGACTGTAGTTACCTCTAAATAAAATTACACATGGAATCTTGAAATGTCGGGTTAGCGTGCAGAATGATGTGTTCTTTTCTAATCCTGTGATCCTATTAAGTGGTATGTTTTGGCGAGATTTATCGCCAGCAGAAGTAGTAAATGTGAGCTTTTGGGCAGTTAAGCTTAATTACAGTGATTTCTTTTCATGTGTAGACCATACCTACTACTTAAGGAATCCGTAGTTTATATTTGTGCAGTCCTTATCAAGGTAAGGAGCAGCTAATATCCTTGAGAGCTGTTTGCACTTCATAACACGTGGCCTTTGTTAGAGGAAAGGTACCTTTTGGTGCTCAAATGCGTTGTTAGTGTATGAATGTTCACAAACTTACCTCCTGTGTTAGAATGTTATTATTGGGCATATTCATATTTCAAGTTCATATCGATGTGAGTTGTCATAGAGCTTTCATGATACAAAATACAGCAGTGTGTGTTGTGAATGTCTGTCATGTTACAGCTTCTTAAAACTAACTTCTTTTCTAATTTCATCCCTCTATGTAGGTTCAGTGGTCTCCCCATAATGAAACTATATTGGCCTCCAGTGGCACTGACCGCAGGCTAAATGTTTGGGACTTGAGGTAAATCCCAAATTAGTCGCGTTGTCCTGACGAAATATTGATGAATTGCATCACACTTCAAAAAACTAAACAAACAACCCCCCCACCTTTTTCATTTTTCCTCCCTTTTTTTTGCAGTAAAATTGGAGAAGAGCAGTCCCCTGAAGACGCTGAGGATGGTCCCCCAGAGCTGTTGGTAAGTCTTTCGAATCTCATTGATTGTTTTGACCTATTCTTCATCTCTGCGATGTAGATTTGAAAACATTCCCCTCTTTGTTTCCCCAATACTAGTTTATTCATGGTGGTCATACTGCAAAGATATCTGATTTCTCCTGGAATCCCAATGAACCCTGGGTAATTTGTTCTGTATCAGAAGATAATATCATGCAAGTCTGGCAAATGGTAAGTTGCTTGGGAAGTGGCAGATGTGAGATGGTGTTGAACTGCCTGCATTTCGGCATTCCTGGTTTTATTTACAGCTTTCTTATGACTTGCTTTGTAGCACCGCCTAAAGCTCAAAGGGATAGTGAAATCCACTTTAGGTTTGGTTGAAACAATGGTTTACAAATACTCAGAAGCAGTTTTGCGTTTCTCATGATTTGAAACAAAAGAAAGTACTGGTATAGAAGCAAATTTGTCCCTTCTACCTTTGAATGAAAACAGTGTGTGTGAGAACCAAAGATGAAATTAAGGTTTCTGTTAGTTATTGTCTTAAAGAATGAAATCTTTGCAAATTATATAAATGTCCTCCTGAAGATGGAGCCGGGTGGTGGTGAATAGGAGAAGTTTGCTGACCCTACGTTACCAGCTGCTGAAGGTTTTGGAAAAAAAACCTTGTATCGTTTGAATAACCTTTGACAAGACGATACTCTTAAGGGTTTTTTTTTATCTATAAATTGGTTCGCAGGGGCTTTGTTCTTAGCAGCCTTCCATATAGTTCTTTTGGAAGGTGCTGCTGCTAAGTAGAGGATCTGCTAAAGGTATACACAATAGTCTGTTAATTGAAGTCTTGCAGTGGTCTCTACTTTAAGAAAGCAGATTTCCATAAGCTACAGTAACTTAAAGCGTACTTACGAAATGTTTTGGGAGACATGGCGGTTATGAGAAAGGTCGTTTGTGTTGCTTCTTTAATGTTCAACGGCCTTGAGGGATCAGGGATGGGCAATATGTATCTGCAGATGAAAAACTGCCACAACTTCTTGAAGTGTTCTGGCAGATGGAATCCTGTTCAGTGTGGTGGTTAAATGCTTCTTCGGTTCCTCCATCTCTGTCTTGCAGGCGGAGAACATATATAATGATGAAGACCCTGAGGGAAGTGTGGATCCAGAAGGTCAAGGATCCTAGATGCCAACCTTTTCCTGTTTTTAGTCTTTTTCCTTCTCTTCCCTCTCAACCCTGATATTGACTTAACACTGGTTTTGAGACACACGTAGACTTTGTGTTCAGCCATCCTTCTGTAGATACCATCAACAGGCTTTTTAACCCAGACAGTGAGTACTCCCTAAGCAAAGGGCTTAGCCCGACTCAGCTGGTACCGTGCTGTAGCTCCTTGGTCAGATTTCCTACAGCAACCTCCTGCGTATAGGGCTGGCTGTCCCATTTTAGCTGCTTTCATCACACGGAGCTAACTTGGTTTTGTTGTCGTTTTCTTCTTCTGTCTTTAGCATGCTACAGCTGCGGGCTTTTGCCTAATTTAAACAAAAGTTAAATCGGTAGAGCTGCCAGAGTATGCTTGAGCCACTGGAGATGATACAAGCGTTAATCCACTGGCAGTTCAGAAATGGAGTGTGGAAGGTCTTGTCCTCTTCAGTACAACTCAGAAGTCTTGGGATTCCTTTAGTTAATCTCTACCTTGTGGATTTTTCTGCCTCTGCAGATACAGAACAGAGTTGGAGATTCTGACTTGAACTGAAATTAAATTTCTTTCTATATTTCTTGGTCTCTACTGGTAATTCTGGGTTTTTAATTCCTTCCTTCCTTCCTTTCCCTTTTCTCCCGTCTGCTGAGCGACAGCGGTTTGGATTCATTAGCTATTCCTGCAGAGCATTGTTCACCTTCCATGTATTTTGCTCTATTGTGTGTTTCTTGAGCTGTGTTTTCACATATATTTCTTTCCTTTCTGTGAAATGGTTTTTAAAACTTGGGGCCACCAAGTTGTAAAGGTGTATGTTTTTACCAACTGATGTACCACAGATGGCATGCCCGGTAACCTAAAACAGCATTGGTAGCTGGTATCTGTAAAGCAAATTAAACGTGGATGAACTACTTTTTTTAGGAGTTAGTCCTTGACCACTAGTTCCTGCACATCTTCCACTAGAGTGTCCTGTTCCACCAGCAGCCTGTTACTCTCCATGCTCCTCATGACTAATTGCGTGTAAGTGCTTCAGATGGAATAAATTTTTTCTACATAAATGCTGTGTACCTGTGGCTTCTGTGTTGATATTTTCCTTCTGCATTAACTACTTTCTCCAGGGTAAACTGTGCCTCTTCAGAAAGCAGAGAAAGCAAGGGCATAGTCTCTACCCACATGTGTCCTGTGAGACTAGGTGCTGGTATAGATACTCTGTAGTTTGTGACGTGGATGCTTCTCCCCTTCTTGTTTCTGCTGCTTTCTTTGTGAAATGAGTAATATCCCCAAATAGTCAAGAACGCACTGACGTGTGCCTTCTACCTCAGCTGTGCTGCTCTCTGGATTTTGGGTCTGCCTTTAGCCCTTGCCACAGAACTTTTTTTTTGTTTGTTTTTCTGCAGCATGAGTAGTCGGATACCTTACAAGTACCTTGCCTTGACACACATGCCTGTTGTTTTTCTCTTTGAGACGCAGCTTTGAGAATGAAAAGGATCCTTAAACTCCGACCTTTATTTTCAGTGTGAGACTTTATATAAAGTGGAAACCTATTATCCACAAACTAGTTTCTGTGGCCCACGGTGGAGCATGTCACAATACAGCAGAGACCCTTGAAATACAAAAGAAAATCCTCTTAAAAGGAAAAAGCTTCTCTTGCATGTAAACTTTAAAAATCAAACACCCTAACACTGGCTTCCAGAACAATACCTTCTGTGCAGGCTTATACAATCCACCTATGGAACAAGACAAGATACATTTTTCCAAACACAGCAAAACATACATCTGTTATTCTTCATATATGTCCATTGTTCAGTGCAAGTATTATTTTCTCTGCTCCTCTGTGGAAAAGCAGTTTTACTACACCATTAACAGCAGCACCTTGAGAAATACACACAAGCGGATGATTGTCTGTATTCCTGACGTCAGGCAGCTGCTGTGCATCGGGCAGGATGAGCAGCAAGAGGAGACATCCCCTGCAGAGGCCTCTGTCCCTTTTTTTGCTACAAAGAGGAAAAGTCCATCGTTCCTAGCAGTCCTGGTCTGCTTTTTCTTCTGATTTGCAAAGGTGCCCGTAGATTTCTAAGCAGCTCCTGTATGGGTAGAAAGTAAATTTAGGCTACTGAATATTCACATAAAGTACTCTGGTTGGAGAAAGCGGGGGCAGATGTTATTTCTGAAAAACATTCTTTCTTTTCACAGTATGGAAGAAAAGTAATTAGGAAACACTTAAAAACTGGCTCAGTACGTGGTCTTGTGAGCGTGCGGACCTAGCCTAGCCCTTCCAGAGCCCTTGGCAAACAAACTAGCTTTAACAGAAGGGAATGTAATTTTTGGTGTGAGCTACGGGAGACGGCAGCTCGGAGCCGTACTTAACTCTGAGGTCCCCAGTGCAAATGTGAAACTTGATGAGGTGTCCTGACATAGGAGAAGCCTTGCACGCTATCGCTTCCAGGGACGGCAATTTGTAGATTGCCGGGAGTTAAGAGACTGCGCTGCTGCACCCAGGCTTAAATATTGGTCTGTGATTTAGACGTGTGATTTAGGACCACAAGCAGCAAAGACATGGGGTTGTTGGGATCTGGTCTGAATCGTAAATGTGGTCACTCTCGTTAATTTGTCTTGGAATGGCTGGTGACATGACAGGCTGAGAGAGAGATCTCTTCCCTTGTGCTTACCATGCTAAATTCCTACCTGAATAAAAGAAAACTATACCTATTTGTGGTAGGGGATATCCTGTGGTGCGCTTGCATGAGGAGGTTTGAGTGGAGAAGGGGAAAAAAGAATACTGAAGTAACAGTGAAGCTACAGAAAATGGTTAAGAGTGTGTACAGCTGAGATTGGAGTAACACAACAACACAACGTTTGGTGAGTAAAATAGCCCACAAACTTATGGACATTTTCTGGAGCTTTAAAAAATCCCGTGTAATAAAGAAGACCTGAGTGAAGCCAGCAGTAGAGAGACAACCAGAAGATAGTTCTCTCATTGAAGAGCGTCTGCAACAGTGTTTCCCAAACCTAAACCTCAGCTCCTTTCCACATATTCCTAAGGAAACCAGCACTTTGTTTTAAGTTGCCATGCCTGCTTCTTGGAAAGCAACCTCCCGTCCTCATGTGCAGGAATTTCCACCAAATCCTTATTTGCTGGGTGGCAAAAGGTCTGGAGTTCCCGCTGTGCTGCCCTACCAGACTCCTTGCTCGCACACCGGCCACGTGCCCAGGGACCAGGAGCAAAAGCCCGCAGTGTCCGATAGCTGTGTGACCACCAGCCTCTCTTCTCCACCATCCTCCTCCTCCCAGCCCCTCCCCAGCCCCTCCGCACCGCAGGGACGAGACACAAACGGACTTGTAGATGGAGAGCTCCTGGTGGAGGCTGGTCCTCAGCTCCTCCAGTTCCTGATTCTTGCGCTGCTGGAGCTGGACCCCGTTCTTCAGCTCCTTCAGCCTGTCTTCCAGCTCCTCAACCTGTTCCTGGGGAGTGAGAAGACAAGAGTGGATTAGCCAGGGGAGGAAGGCTGTGTCAGTGCCCGTGCTCAGCTGCTGCCCATACTCTCATGGGGGATCTGCCCATTGATGGTGTTAGTCTGGACGAAGTGCAGCCAGGCTGATGGCTGGCCAGCCACCATCTCAAAAAAACCTCTGTAAAAAAGCTTTGTTTTATTACAAAGGTGGGAGCTTGGGCTGGGATGCGATGCGTTGGGTCCTTGGGCTTCTCCTGGCTGGTTGGTTTTGTCCCCTGGACTACTTTGTGTGTATCTTGAGAAGCTGCCAGTACTGTATAAACCTATGAGTCAGGAGGAGATAAACAAGGAATTTGGGAAAAAGAAAACGTGGAGGCACATCAGGGATGCCCCAAAGTCCTGTCCTCCAAGGGAGAGCGGACCCTGAAATCCAAGACGAGCGGTGTCGCGGGCGCTGGTGTCCTGGTCCCCGGCTCAGCGGGGAGGAGAAGCGATGGAGGGGGGACGCCAGTTTCCAGAAGCTGCTCAGAGCCAGGCTGGGAGGAGGCAGCGATTACGAGCCGAGAACAGGGAGTGTTGAAACGGGGGAGATTAATAGTGGAGCCTCTTTGCCAAATGTGCTCTTGTAGATATTGAATTGCCTTGTCCCTCAGGACAAGGTGCCGGGGGGGGGGATGCCTGGCGCAGCCAGAAATAACCCTCTCGGAAGGCAGCCTGGCCCCTGGGCTGCGGGCACAGGAGGTGAGACCCTTCCTGGCAGTGGGAAGGGCAGGATCTGCCCCAGCAGGGCTGGGCTTTTAAAGAAAAGCCACCTTTATTTAAAAGTGACTTTTCCAAGCGCCTTAGCTCAGCCCCCGTGCTAGTACAAGCTGCGGGAAACGCGCGGTGCCTGCGCTCAGCAGCATCACCCAGCTCTGCCACCGGCCCGCTCAGGGAAGGAAACCCCCCGTCCCCTCTGCCTCATCCCTGCTCGCTGGGGCCATTTCCGAGGGGCAGGCCGAAAGCAAGTGAGAATATAATCAGGAGAAACCTTTTTTCTGGCAGCTCATCGGGTGAAGCCCCAGCACTTTGCCACCGCATCCCTGTAACCTCGGGTTTGCCCTACGCCCAGGGGCTGCTGCTTCGCCTGGCCCGTGCCAGGGCGGGGGATGCTTCTGACTTCAACCAGCAGGAGATATTCCACCTCCTTACCCCCCTCATCCACCCCATTCCTCCCCTTGGCCCTACGAGCAAGACCTTCAGCATCTGCATTTCACCGGCCGCAAAGAACGACTCCCGCTCTCTAACCAAGAGGGTGCGAGGGGTGCCCAGCCGGGGCGCGTACCCGGTACTGCCCGACCTCTTCATCCCGCTTCTGCTTGACGAGGACGATCTGCTCCTCCAGGCTCCGGTTCTGCAGCCGCAGCCGGCTCACCTGCCCCTGCAAGGGCCGCAGGGCTTCCTTCATCCCCTGGATCTCCCCCTGCATCTCCTGCAGCGCCTTCGCCCCCGCCTCGCGTCTCTCCAGCAGCCGCAGCAGCTGGGGCTCGTAGTGCTCCTCCAGACCCCGCCGGCTCTCTGCCACGAAGCTCTCGAACTCCATGGAGAGCCGGCGGCTCTCCTGCAGGTACAGGTTATCCTGCCGACACGGTGGTGTCTCCAGCCGTTGCCTCAAAACCTCCTTCTCCTTCTCGCAGGTCTCCTTCAGCTGGGACAGTTCGCTGGAGAGCTGCCCAGCCTGGGTCTCCAGCTCGCCCCGGTAAGCGGCGTACTGGGAGAGGTCGTGCCGCCGGCTCTCCAGCTGGTACTGGCAAGCCACGCACTCCTTCGTCACCTTGAACAGCTTCTGCTTGATCTGCCGGATCTCATCCTTCAGGTTGTCCCTCTCCAGCTCTACCTTGGCCAGCAGCCGGCAGGCCGCCTGGATCTCCTCGTGGGCATGGCGGATCTCCTGCAGTGCCGGCTCCCGGAGCTGGGCGAGCTCCGCGATCAGGCTGTCTCTCTCTTTCTCCAGCTGCTCCACGGCTTCGATGCACTCTTGGAAGTAGTCCCCCAGCTCTTCGAGGGTGAGGCACTGATGCTCTGCGCCATCCGCGTCCAGGGGACTGCCTGCTCCCTCTGCATCCATATCCAGCGGGATCCCTGCCCCCTCTGTGTCCGCTTCGGCTGGGATCCCTGCCCCATCTGTGTCCATGTACAGCGGGATCCCTGCTCCATCTGCGTCCACGTCCAGCGGGATCCCCATCCCACCTGCATCCACCTCCAGTGGGATCCCTGCCCCATCCACATCCAGTGGGATCCCTACTCCCTCTGTATCCACATCCAGCAGGATTCCTGCCACGTCCACGTCCAGCGGGATCCTGGCCCTGGCTGCGTCCTCGTCCAGCTGGGGCCCTGCCATGTTTAGCTCCAAGGAAGCATCCCCGCCGTCTGCCTGCAGCTCCTGGCAGGCATCTGGGCTGCCCCTGTGCAGGGGCGTCACCCCCACACCCACGGCTGGGTCTAACGGGCTGTGCAAAAGGTCCGGGTGCGGAGCGGTGCCCGCAGCCGCTCCCTGCGGGGCTGAGGATGCTCTGGCTTCATCCAGCTGCAGCTCTGGAGGGGGCTCGGGCTCTGCCATCAGGTCCCTGGAAAGGAAAGGACATGTGAACCAGAGCAATGAGTGTAACAGGTCCCAGCCCTTCCTCTTCGCCCGGCGAGATGCCGGTGCCCTGCAGCAGGCTGAGCTGGGGGTGCTCTCGCCACGGCCGCGTTGCCGTGACTGTCCCCATGTCACCCAGGGGCTGTGCAAACCGGGCAGGGCTGCCCTTGCACGCTCTGATGACAACTTCAACCCAAACTGTCGGTTTTGGCATGGGCCAAAACAGGGAAGAAAACCCTCTAAAAGTGACTGAGGAACCCTGAAACCGAGACCCTGAAACCGAGAGCTGCTCCGGTGCCAACGGGAACTGCCCACCGTGTCTGATCTTCCCCGGCGGCACCAGTGTGACTGGCGAGATGAGAGTGTAGCTGCTGTGCCCGTGCCAAAAATCTCGCACCTGGGGGGTCGCACACACCGTGCACTGCCGGCGTGGGCACTTCCAGTAAAACTTGCCGGGATTTTAGCAATGTGGCATAACCTCACGGCAAGGGAATGTGCTGCTAAAGCAGAGGCGGGCTCCAGGACGGCCGAGATGGAGTAAAGCACCGCACACACAGCGCCCGAGCAAGCGGCAGCTTCTGCAGCAGGAGCCTGGCGAGCTCCACTTTGCAGAGTCATCCGATCCCATCATTATCCCCAGCCCCGGTACCTGCAGCTGCCACCACAAAATACTCGCGTCTCACATTTGCCCGGCTGCTATTTGGGGTAGGATGGAGAGGACAACCCTCGGGGACGAGCTGGAGCTTTTCCTGCCGCTTCCAGGAGCCGGGGCCGGTGGGTTTGGTGGGAGGATGCTCTCACCTCCCGGCCACGTCGCTGAGCTCATGTCTAGTCATCCCCCAAGGAATGAGCGCAGGCTGGCACTCGCAGGCAGCCCTCGGCTCGCGGCAACGGCTTTAAGGAAAGAACTGATTTTCACTGATACTTTCTCTCCTAATAAGGTAGTTTTCGGCAGCGATGACACATCGCAGCCTCGGACCCAACGGCCCGTCCGCTGCAGAGGGGGCAGCGCCTGGAAAGGTGAGGAAAGGGCTCTGCTTAATTTTTCCTTGCCCTCCTCCGGTGCCAGCGCTTATTTTTCAAAGTTCTCGCCTCTGCTTTGCATCCAGCAGCGCGGGACAGGAGGACGGCCGTCCCGCCCTCGCAGCGGGGCGCGGGGGCTCGCTCCCACCCACCGCCCCTCGTCCCAGAGCCCCCCAGGTGGGCAGCACTTCTGGGTACCCCAGAGGGGCCATTCCCACCCCCCCAACACTCCTGAGGGTCCAGGGATGCCCTCAGGCTGCTAAACCTCAACTCCCCCCACCCCATCGCTGCACCCCAGGCTTTGGCAGCCCCCTCACCTGCCCCACGCCCCCCACCTCGCCAAGGCTCCCGCACCCACGGAACCCCACGGCACCCACGGAATCCCACGGCAGATGCCACCCCCTTCTCCGCTCCCCCCTGCTCGCCCCGGGAGGGCTCTTACCTTCCTCCCCCGGAGCCCAGCGCCTCCGGCTCTGCGCTGCACATGGGCTTAGCATGGGGTGGGGGGGGGTTATTAATAAACAGGGCTGGAAATCAGACTCCCCGGAGCAGCCGCTTCGCCCGGCCACCGCCTGCAGTGCCAGCTGCGGGCGGCTGCCTCCCTCCGCCCCGGAGAGGAGGAGGAGGAGGAGGAGGAGGAGGAGGAGGGCGGGGAAGGCCAAGCCGCCTGCATCCCTGGCAGAGGCAGCCGCAGGGGCCGGCTGCAGCCAGCCCGCATCCCTGGGGAGCATCCCCAGCAGCCCCCCCATCCCACTCCGGCTCTTCCCACCCGGGATTTAAAGTGGACGTTTGCTTTCTGCAGCCTCAAACCCTCCCGTCGTGCTGGGGGCTCTTTCCCAGGAGCCGCGGGGCCCCATCCCGCCGGGGTGCTGGGCAGGGTGCGGGGGACCGGGATGGGGACAGCGGGGTGCCCGGCCGGTGTCCCCTGGGGCTGCGCGGGGTTCGCCTCCAACGCGGGCGGCTGGAAGGGGAAACGCGGGAGGACGCAGCGCATGGCCGCCAAACGCTGCGGGCCTCATCCTGTGCACGGAGCGGGGTGCTCTGTGGGGCGCTGGCCGCACTCCCCTTGGTATTTATTAAAGCATATTAATGCATTAAACACCAATATCTCAGGGGGCTTTAGGCGCCCCAGGCTGGCCCTGCAAACACCCCAGTAAGGGCAGAGCGCAGCCTCCACTTCCCCTTCCACCCATAACCCCATCCCTGCCGCCTCTTTCCCCGCTGTTTTGGGGATGGAGACGGTGGCGTTTCGCTCTGCAAAGCCCGGCGGTGGCCGTGGCCGTGCTCCCGGGCCCCTGGCAGGGACGCTGCCCTCGCTGCTGCCTTCGCTGCCCACAGATGTGGTTTTCCACCTCTGCTCACCCACCATCCCCACAGCTCTGCTTTCCTGCAGTGCCCGTCCCCATCCTCCCCACCCCACGGCACCCTAAGCCAACCCTTTGGCTGTTATATTATTAGCATATACTTATATAAAATACTTATTTGAGATATATTGCCGTGTTGGCACAGGTGCAACAGCCCAGGGCGGTGGCACGGCCAGTGGGCGCTTGGCCTGGCCGCCCCCCGCGGTATCAGAGCCGACCGAGCCTACCTCTGCCAGGGCCTGATCCTGCCCGCTGCCGCCGCGGCTCAGGAAGTCGGCACTCGCCGCTCAGGAAGTCGCCAGCTTACGTGCCCCAAAATCGCCCAGCAACGCGCACCACAGCTTGCAACATCGCCCTGTGCCACCCCATCCCCGCGTCACCGACATCGTCACCGACACCTTGCCCATGCCTTGCTTGCCACTGGGCTGCCGAAATCAGGTTTAAAATAACTGCGCGTGTCCATCTCCCGGGAACAGAGCTTTAAAAGGAAAAGGGAGATTTGGGTGGGTTTTTTTTCTTTTCTTTTTTTTTTTTTTTTTTTTGATCCCGTTGCTTTTTTCAGCACGACCCACCTTTTTTTTCTCTCTTTTTTTTCCATGAAGCGCCTCTATTTGTGCTGAGACTTTTGACTCAATAGGAGAGGAATGCTGTTAATTCACATAAGTTGCGTGTATAAATATATATCTAGAGCTGAAACTGCCAAGGGGAGAAACCTGCAGGTCGCGTGGGCTGGGTCCAACAAACCCTTGTAGGGGATGGAGGGGAAGCCGGCAGCGGCGCTGCCGAGCCCGGGCTGGGCTTTATCTGATGAGCTGCCAAGGGCAGGGTGGGGATTGAAGAGGCTCAGCTGTTCTCCGCTCCGTAAGAGGATACCCCGGCCCCGGCCCCGGCGCGGGGCTGTTTTGTGGATATAACCAGGCAACGGCCGGCTCAGGTGTCAGCGACCGGACCCCGACGCGTTCGGCAGAGCCCGGCCGGCCGTGGGCACGCGCTGGGTTGGGCTGGCATGGAGAGACGCCGTCGTGTGCGAACCGGCGTGGACTTTGCTCCGGTAAACAGAGCTGGCGGGGACTTATCGGTGGCGCTGCCGGAGGGGAAAGCAAAAGGCAGGAGAGCGAGAGATGAAATGTTCCGGCTGTTGGAATAAATGGTGGCAGCTCTGGTCGCTGCCCTGCCCCGCCACCGCGGGGTCCCCGGCACGGACCCGGCGAGCGGCTGAAGGGCATCGTGGGGAGCAAGGAGCGGCTGTGGGTCACTTTGCCCCCCCTCCGGTGACCTGGTGCTGGTGCTGCCGTCCCCCTTCCCGGTGGATTTTTCCTTCCCGTCATGCGTGGCAGATCTGCCCCAAGGGCAGGGACGGAGCTGGCACCGCGGCCTCGCCACCCTGGCACCACTATCTCGGCACTGCCACCCTGGAACCGCCACGGCAGTGCCACGGCTCCGTCCCCGTGCTGTCCCCCCACAATCTTTAGGGAGAGGCTTGAGGTACCAGGGAGGCTTGCCCAACTTCGGGGCCTCCGTGGCCAGAGGCTCCAGCAGCGCCGGCGGCACCGTGGGGTGCCCAGCCTGCCCAAACCCCAGCGTCGATGGGATTTAGCAGTGGCGAACCTGGGCAATACTGCCAGCCCAGCGTCCTCCGCGTGCAGCTCACCGCGGCTCCGTTTGCCGAGGGTGCGGGGGCTCCGGCTGCGGCAGGGTGAGCGGTGCGGATCCCCCCCGTGCGCAGGAGCTGCAATCTGATCTCAGGGGGAAAGTGTGATTCATTGCCGGAGCCAGGAGCGCTTCCAGGGACAGATCCTGGTTCGGAGGGCGGCAGCACCGTGCGCCCGCTCCTGCCCTGCCCTCACAAGGTGGTCCCTTCACCCCAGGCGCCCGGATGAAGCCAAAGCGGCCGTGGCTGCGTGGGGATGGCACCCGGGGGCATTCGCCCAGGCCTGGGAGGTTGGATGCCACCGGCCCCTTGGGAACAGCCTGGCTCGCTTTGCCTCCTGCCTCAGTTTCCCCAGCTGGGGGTGGCCCCCGCCTTGGGGTCCACCACCCGCAGTGATGCAGGGGTGCCATGGAGATGCCGCTGTGGGAGCCGGCACAGGGTGAGCACCGCGGCCGAGTCCCAGGAGCTGGCACCTGTGGGCTCATCACGCACCCACCACGGAGATGCCGGACCTGTCGCAAAACTCCCGGTGCACTGTCCTGAGCAAAGAGGCTTAGGATAGATCCTGCGAGAGGGAGGCAAGGTCACCCAGCGGGGCCAAAAGAGGAGGAGGAGGAGGAAGAAGAGGAGGAGGAGGGAGAGGAGTGCAGCGTGGGCATGTGCCCAGCTGGGGCAGAGATGAAACGGGGAGCCCGAAGGTGCCGTCTGCCCCGCAGGGACCTTGGGAGCTCCACGGGAGCGGGGCCAGACCCTGCCCGCAGGCCACAGGCGCCGGCGGCTCCCGCTTATCTGGGTGCCGGGTCCCGCTCTGCCCTGCGGCGAGGGGGGACGAGGAAAGTGCCGTTCCTGCCGTAGCTGCTCCCGAGGGAGATGCCGGCCCAGCCAGGGGAGCGGAGTGGGGATGGGTGGGGGGGTCCGGCTGCAGGGACTGAGCACCGGAGCTCCTGCCAGCACGCCCGTTCCCGTGTCACACTCCTTCGGATTAGTCTTTGCTCAGCCCAGATACCAGGTTTTAAACACTTGAGATACCAGGTTTTAAACATTTGCGTCAAGGCTGCCTGTGCCGGCAGCTCCCACGGCAGCCCCTGCATGTGCGTGTGCCACCCTGTGCCATGGGCTTATGGGGGTCCCAAGCAGCGCTCGGCCACGCTCCTGCAATGCCCACCATGGCGTGTGCGTGTGCATGTGTCTGTGTGTCCGTGTGCATGTGCACGCGCGTGCACGGCTCAGCGTGCATGAACAGCCCCATAACAAGCAGCCGTTGCAACAAGTGCCCCGTGTTATTAGCAGCCCGTGCGCTTGTGCGACGGAGCTGGCAGGGGCTGATGCGGCAGGGTCAGGCCTGAAGGTGCCTGTGGGTGATGGACACCCAGTTTTGGTGACGTCCCCCTCTTCCTCCAGCTGCCTCCTGGGGCTGACGGCTGCCAGCGATGCTCGGGCCGTGCCGGGGGATTTCACGCCCCGGGTCTGGCGCTGCCGTGTACCATCAGCCCCATCAGCTCCTGCCACCAGCCCGTGGGGCACTTATGGGGCAAATCAGCCGACGTGTCCGTGACATCCCACACGGCACCCTGTGCCCAAGGCTGTGCCGACTTTCCCGCGGGCTTTCCCTTTGTATTGAATCCGGATGCTCACACAAAAGCAGGAGCTGGCTCTCGTGGCCACCCGGCCGGGACACTGCAGGCACAGGCGATGCTCCTGGGAGGCCGTGACAGAGCCGTCCCTTCCCAGCACGAGGGAGCCGGGCAGGGAGCAGCCGCTGCTATTTATTTATCACCATCTCCATGTACAACGCACCCAAGCAAGGAGCCGTTTGCCTTCGCCCTTCCAATGACATTTATGGCCCAGGCACCCTTTTATAAAACTTATTTTTAAAACGGCAAGCGCAGCGCTGATTTTAAGCATCGCAGCAATCAGTCCCCGCGTCCCAACGATCACTAGCAGGGTCACTGCTGCCCAAGCGCTGGCGGAGAGGGCTCGTCGCTGGGTTTTTCCATATCCTGGGGCGAGTGACGGGGACCAGCGGCTCCAGCTCCCGTCCCCACAGGAGGGATTTGGAGCAAGCGGCTCCTGCTCAGGGGTGCAGCAGCAGCCGTGGGGCTCAGCGGGGCCGGGGCGGCCGCGCGAGGACCTTGTCCTGGCCGCCCACGAGTGCCGATGGTGTTAATGAGTAATGAGGGAGCAGCCATCCCTGCCGCTGCCCCAGCAAGGGGAAGGAAATGGGGGCAGAGGACGGGCTGAGCACACCCGGCTGCACCCAGCTTCTGCTGTCCCGGCGTGAGGGGCAGGAGCTGCGGTGGCTGCTGAAGCGCGTGATGCCGGGGCCGGTGGCCGATGTGTTTTGGCACCCTTAGGCGCCGGTTGGGATCTCACCTCCCAGGGATCACGCACGGGGGGGCTCTTGGGGCATGTGGCAGCCCCCCGCCTCTCTGCCTCCCCTCCCGTCTGCCTCGGTCTCGCGGGAGCTGAGCTCCAGCCGGCCGCTCTCCCCGCGAGGGGCCCGGCATCCTTGTGACCATCTTGGCTGTGCAAGCGGAAAATGAGTTACCCAGCTGGGTACCCTGGCACGCTGCTGGCGCTGGAGCTCTCTGGGGAGGGGTAAAGCTTTCTGGGGCTCTGCATGCAGGGCTGGTGCTTTAGGGAGCCCCTGGAGTTGCCTTCTCTGCCAGGACCAGGACTGTAGTGGAGGGAAGGCTGAGGAAGACCTTCCTCTTCGCCTTCCTCCTCTACTTTCCTCACCCCTCTGACAAGAGCTCTCCCCGGATGGTAACAGGTACTCTCCCTCTCGCTGTGATTATTTGGACAATGCCCCATTAACTGCGCAAAAATATTTTTCAAACTGGTTCTGCTGCGATGCGAGGAGGGGCAAGATGTGAAAACCAGGATCTTTTTTTGGAGGCTAATGACTCGGAAGTTGGAGCCAGCGGCAGAAAGTCAACGCAAACGCCCTAATTGGGGATTAGCTTTGCCCCAGCGCAGTTCACCTTGACGTGGGTCAGCAGAGCCTCGGAGGGCAGCGGTGTGCTCAGCCCTCTCCCGGGAAGGAGCTGTTCCCCCCAGGATCATGGCGAGCCAGGGGGTGCCAGGAAATCACTGCCCAACAGTTTCAGCGCCCATTTAGGTCTTGAGTCTGGGTTCAGGGGGGTGAAGGGGGGGGAATGAGAGGCAGGGACACAAAAGCACAGCGAGCCCCAGCCCTTCTGCAGGCATCGCCCCAGGTTTGGTGGTGTGTCCCCGTTCCTGACCACTGAACAGCAGCAGGATGCTCGGGTTTGCACAGCCCGCGAGACACGCGGTGCCGGCGCCCGAATCCCACGGGAGACGGCACCGTGCCAGGAAGCCCATGGGGTGGACAGGCTCCTCGCTTTATAAATTCTTCTAGTCATTTCCAGCGGTTGGCAAACTCCTCCGGGCACATGGCCAGGTCCTTGCGAGCCTCCGGGAAGGATGCGGCTTAAATGCAACGATGCAGCTTTTCACGTCAGGAAAGGCATCCGCACAGGGACCCAAACCCGACTGAGCCGAGAGCGTGGAAATGCGGCAGAAACCACCTGTTTTCTTGCCAGGCTTTACGGCCTCCGGCTTTGCCGTGTGTCCTGCCGCCGACCCGCTCGCCGCCAGGATGCGTCACCGCTTCGGCCCAGGCCCTCGTGCATCTTGTTGTCCCCTCGCAGCCAGATCTGCGCGGTCATGCTCCTGAGCAACGCGGGCTTGTAGCAAGCGGTGAAATCTTTTATGAGAGCCGCTGCCCTTCCCGGGCCAGCTCCCAGGCGCGCTCTCAGCCGCAGGCAGAGGCTGGTAGAGCCACGTCAAGCGGCTGAACTCCCACCCCCCCCATGGCATTTCATTTTCAGGAACTGATTTATTATTAGCAACAAGAAGCAGCGTGGCACAGGGTGTTTCACGGGAGCGTGTCGGTGGCCTCAGGTACGCCCACGTCGGCTGCTGTTTGGGAGCGCTGTGTCCCCCCCCCCCGGCGCTGCCATCGGTGGTGACATGGCAAGCGTCACCCTCGGGCCCGTCAGGTGAGGAACCGGTGGTGGCTGTGGGGAGAGGGCAAGGGCAGGACACAGCCGCTGGCCCTGGCTCCTCTCCTGGGGACAGGGACGGCCACCCCCGCGGCTCTGCGGGACGCCACTCCGGGGGGTGACGATGCTGTAATTCCGTGCTCCGGTCCCGCACACGCTATTCTGCTCCGGTTCTCTCCCGCTGATGCTCAGCCCCGCGGGATGGGTGGTGTCGGGGGAGAGACGGAGGGTCCCAAGGGGCGAGAGCAGCCCCCGGCTGTCCCCGCATGCTCCCCCCCCGCAGGGTGCGGGTCCGGGGGGACAAAGCCGGGACCCGGCGGGGG
Organism: Mycteria americana; assembly: GCF_035582795.1. Taxonomy (NCBI): domain Eukaryota; kingdom Metazoa; phylum Chordata; class Aves; order Ciconiiformes; family Ciconiidae; genus Mycteria; species Mycteria americana. The sequence continues at coordinate 3,072,771 of NC_134385.1, forward strand.
GCGGGCACAGCTTGGGGACCCCCGGCACTCGCCCCGGAGACACACCGGTGGCACCACGGGGAGGGTCCCCGCCCCGCCGCGCCCAGGAGCCCCCCCCCCCCTCCCGTCCCCCGCCACCGGGGCCACCTGCGGGCGGGCGGGGGGGGCGGGGGCCGGTGCGGGCGGGGCCTCCCGCAGCCCGGCCCCGCCCCGCAGAAACTTTCCGTCGGCGCCGGGCGCTCGGCGGGAGCCCGGAGCGGGGCCGGGGCCGGGGCTGCAGCCGGAGCCGGGCGGGCCCGGCCCTATGGGCAGCGGCTGCCGGCGGTGCGGGGCGGTGCGGGGCGCTGCCCGCCGCGGCCATGTCCGCCGAGGCTGCACCTGCGGCGGGCGGCGAGCGGGAGCCGGAGTCGGGCGGCGGCGGCTCGGCGGCGGCGGCGGCGGCGGCGGCTCCCCCCCGGCGGAGGAAGGCCCGGGCGGGCTCGCTGCGGCGGGCCCTCAGCTGGCTCCGCGGCCGGCGGCGGCGGCGGAAGGGCGGCAGCCCCCCGGCCGGGGCGGAGGGGCGAGGTGAGGGGGCCGCGGGGGAGCGGCGGCTGCGGAGGTGGGCGGGGAGGGGTCGGGGGGGTGGTGGTGGTGGTGGTGGGCAAGGAGGTGGGCAAGGAGGGGTTGGAGTGGTGGCCGTGGAGGGCTCAAGGTGGTGGCCAAGGAGGGGTCATGGCAGTGGCCCAGGAGGGGTCACTGCGGTGACCGTGGGAGTGGGCAAAGAGGGGTCACAGTGGAAGCCAAGGAGGGTGGGGTGGTGGCCAAAGAGGGGTGTCGGTGGTGGCCAAGGAGGGGTGGAGGTGGTGGCTATGGAGGTGGCCAAAGAGGGGTCACGGTGGTGGCTGAAAAGGAGGCGAGGTGGGGGGCCGTGGAGGTGGCCAAGGAGGGGTCACGGTGGTGGCCGAGGAGGGGCGGAGGCGCTGGCCGTGGTGGTGGCCAGGAGGGGTGGAGGTGCTGGCCGTGGTGTCAGCAGAGGTGGCTGAAGGGGGATAAAGGAGGTGGTGGCCCTGGTGGTGGTGGCCATGGGGGCTGCGGTGGCCATGAGGGCTGCGGCTGAGGTGGCCGCGGCAGCAGGCCGGATCCGGCAGTCCCCGGTGCAATCTCGCGCCTGCCCCGAGGGCTGGTGCCGGTTCACTGGGTAGGTTCTCTCTCCGCTGACTCAGAAGGTCACCGGGGCTGAGGGAAACCTGGAGGGACGCCAGCCGCTGCCTCCTCCTCCTCCTCGTCCTGGGCAGGGTGTTTGTGTGCTCCAGGTGTGGCCCTTCCTGTCTTAGATAGGGCGCTCGCCCCGGCCGGTTTGTGGGGTGCTGCCTCCGTAACCCAGCCACGTCCCTGTCACCTTGACCAGGACGATCCTGCAGCGGAAGGTGTTGCGGGTGCTCTCTCTTTGCTGCCCTGGGGCCATGTTATGGGGATCCGTGGGCTCAGCCCAGCCTCCCGTGGGCCGGGACCTTCAGCAGAGCGATGGGTGGTGGCGTGTCTGGTCATGCTCGTCTCCTCGGCGCGGCCGTTTCGCAGTAGTAGGTGTCCTGGCGAGGCAGCAGTCACTAGAGGTATCACCCCATGCAGCAGAGAAGCGTTCAGCCTCTCCCACCCCGTGCTATCGGGGACATCGTCTGCGTCGCACCGGTGCCCTCCCTGCGGGGCATCTCCGGCGGGGACGTCACCACGCTCTTGCCGAGGGAGAGGCTGCTTCTGCAGCATCCAAACTCGGCCACGTGCCGTCGCCTGGGACTTTCTTCCTTGATTTGCCCTGGGGAGTGAATTTCCAGGCATCCAGGACTGCATGCAGGCACGTTTACCGCTTGGAGAACTGCACAGAGATCTGCGATAAGAGAGGAGTGGCCGTGGAAAGGCAAAAGGGTCTTGGGAAGAGGCCGGGCTCTCTGCTTAGCACGTCCATCGGATGCTGCCGGTGCCTCCTTCCTGGCCTACCGCGCGTGGACACCGCTGCCACAGCCCGACGCTGAAACCTGAGCAGAAAAAATGAGATGTGCTGGAGCATGTGATGTTCCTCTTTGCAGTGCAGAAACGCCCCCAGCAGCTCTGCCGTCCCTTTTTTTTTTTTTTTTTTTCTCCTAAAGTTGGAACGTTCACCAGCTAATCCTCAAAATGCGAAGTCACTGCCCATCAGGGTCACAGCTTGGGGACCTCCAGCCCGCTCGCCACGCCGTCCACCGTGAGCACAACCCCACCGAAGCAGCCTGCAGCTCGTGTCAGCCGGGGCTCCGTCACCGCGCTGCTGCCACGCCATTCGATTAGATATCCCCACGTCCGGGAGAGCGGCCCTCAGCGCCTGTCTGCCGCGGTCCGTGCTGGTGATGGAGGGGCTGCGCAGTGCCGTGGCCGGCCCCGGGGCTGCAGGACCCTTCCCCTCCAGGCTGTGCTTGCGGCTGTGCTGGCAGCCCGTGGCATCCCCCTTGGTGTGCACAGGGCCGGGAGGTGCCGCGCTCCGCCGCATCGCCGCTTGCTCGGCTCGGTGGCGTGCAGCGGGGAAGCAGCGCGGGATGTGCAACGGTTGCAGCTTGCGTGCAACCTCCCTGCGCGGTTCCAGCGTGCAGAGTGCGCCGGGAGCCCCACCCTGCTTAACCGCCTCCGGCCCGGCTGCGGCTGCGAGCGTCCTCAGGACGCTGCCAGCGCACGCCGGGGTTACCAGCATCCTTCCCCGCGAGATGGGGGACAACGTTTCCCTGTGTGACGGGGATCGGGATGTCTCGAGCGGCAGTTTGGGCTGAGCTGTGGAAATGGAAGGAGCGATGGCTCCGGCAGCGCTGAGTGCTAGGCGCTTTCCGAGGGCGGCTGCGGCCGCGGAGCTGCGCGCTGGAGCTGGCAGCGTCGGCCGCTGCCGCGTGCAGCTCTGACCTGCCCAGAGGCTGCACCGGCCTCGCTGCCGACACCACGAGCCCTCGCGCGGCAGGAGCCAGCTGGGCTCTGCCCCGGCCTGGGAATTTTTCTAAACATCAGCTGGGAGCTGTGGGAGGGGGAGAGCTTCAGCAGGTCCTTGTAGGCTCTGCGTGCCCTCGGCTTTCTCCCCGTGTCTGCGCGGTGCCGAGGGGTGGTTTGGGTCAGGCCCATGACCCGGCCCGTCGTCTTGCTGTTCCTGCAGGTGGCTTTGGTCATGGAGGGGGGACAGGGCACCTCCGACCATCCCCGGTGCATCCGGGCTGCGGGGAAGTGGGGAAGGGCCGCGCAGGGTCTTGGGATGGCTCAGCGGGGAGGGAGGGAGGAAAGCCGTCGTGGGCAGACGCGGGTCAGGACTAGTTCCTCAGCCTGGGCATCTGCCCGTTCACGACCTGGGTGTCAGCGAGGTTGGAATTGCTCGGCACTGAAATCATGGGAGCAGGAGGATGAAAGCATTTCCACCTTGGATCAAACCCGTGGGTCCATCTAATCGGAGATCCCATCTCTGGCTGCTCAAACAGCTGAGCTGTGTAGAGGAAAGACGCAGTAATCCTGCTCATGGGCGAGTTTCAGGCCACCTCTCCGGGGGGGAACACCAGCAGCTTTACGCTGAGCGGGGGATGGCTCCAGCCCAGCTGGAAGCCGAGTCCTCTCCCGTTTCCCAACTGGATGCTCTGCCCTCTTTGGGTGGACGGGCCCCGCCGGCTGCAGCGTCCCCTTGTTATGCCGGTGCAACTCTTTGCCGCGAGATAATTCCTGCTGCGAGCTGTAGCACCCCGTCCCGGGGCGTGCAGTGGCTGCCAGCCCCAGGGTGTTTTACCTGTACACAGCCCGTCTGCTTTGAGCACCTCCCTGGCCCCATCCCCGTGGTATCCCAGCACCTCGTGAACTTCCTAACGTGTTTATTTCCACAATAACCTCTGGAGGCCGAGGAGCGATTAACCCCTGGGATGGGAACCGAGGCGGGGAGAGCGGCTGGGCAGTACCGAGGGTCTAACACGGAGCAAGGAACTGGGGTGCTCGGCCAGCTCCGGTTTGCTCCGTGTGGCTGCTTTTTCCTGGTGGAAGCTGGGAGCAAGAAAGCTGAAAGCTTTGCCTTCTCCTCTGTGAGCGCTGCCTGCAGCCCCCCGGATGAAGGCAGCCTGTTAACCCTCAGCGGCACGGCAGCAGCGAGCCTGCGCCGCTCCCCGGGCTCCCCGAGTCTGCGGTGGTGGAGTCCTGCTGCCTGCGAGTGGTTTTAGTCCGGTTTTTGGCTACTGCCTTATCCGGGTTTCGCAATACTCTTCTTAATTCCCTGATGAAGTAAAGGAATTGATGTTCCAGAAATATTAAATTAGGGTTGGCTTTTTTTTTTCCTTTTGATGCCAGCTTAGTCCGGCAGCAACAGGTTTCCTGACTTGGGGGGGGGGGGGGGTTTACTGTGATGTTAAAAATAAAGCTTTAAGTGCACACAGCTGCTTCATAATGTTAGCAAGCGCTTGTTGTAAACCATGCGGGGTGGCTTTGCCGTGTGCGTGTGAGCCGGCGGCAGCGCGGTGAGCAGCGAGTGGCAGGGGCTGGGCTGCGGTGGGGATCGTGCTGGCAGCACCAGGCTCGACGCTGTGGGGTGGTGGAGGTGCACGTGAGTCCTTGGGGCAATTTGGGGCTGGGCCGTCCCTGCGTGCCGCTGTGATGATAACCGAGATGTGAAATCTCCCCGGCCGCTTGATTTCCTCTGTCCTCTGCTGCTGCGCGGCACGTGGTTTGGTGTAAACACAGGCTTTGTGTTTTAGTCCTGAGCTTCTCGATTCGAAGGAGGGAGGAGAGGTGTAGGCACTGCTGCCCGCTGCCCCCGCACCTCCCGCTCCCTGGGATTGTTTCCGTGCGTGTGTGGGAATGAATTTGTTAATCTGCAAAAGGCAAAGAGTGACACTTCAGAAAATGTGAGCAGCAGGAATCCCCTGGCTGGCCTGAACTGGCAACGGTGAGCGGCTCTGCGAACAAAGAGAGGTGTGTCTGCAACCACAGCTATTCCACCTGGAGACAACTGGAAGAATTACTCTTGCAAATAACGTTCCATAAGATCCGATAAAACTATTTCGCCGGAGTCATATTTCTCTTCAGAAGGAAGGTCTTATTTCATAAGACAATATCATCATTGACTTTGACTCCAGCAGCGATGGGAACATAAGCCGTAGGAAGGTGAAGAGCTGGGCAACGATGAAGCGAAAAAGCATTTACCTGCCAGGCGGGAGCCGGAGCCCTGGGCTGGTCCCCATGGCTCCCGCCATGCACGGATAAAAAATACCTTACCCGGAGCAGGGAGCTGAGCTCCCTCTGCTTCTGCGGGCTGGAGCTGGAGCTGTCATCGGCAGAGCCGGCCTGGACTCTGGCTTGAGCAGGAAATTATTTGAAACCTTTCTGGTTATGCATTTCTGTTAATGATTGGGGATCTCAAGTGGGGTTTTTGTGTTACCTTTGCCTCGCTGAGCTTTACTTCCCTGTGAAGGGAACAAGGGCTGAATTCCTTTCTCGTTCAGGCAGCTCAGCTCCCGCTCCGCGTTCGCTTGGCGACTGGATCAGGCTTAGAAAACACCAGGAGGGACGGATCCTTCCCCCGTGCCAGCACAGGGGGGTCCCCGCCGCCCTGCGCTTGGGCTGGCCGGTCTGACCGAGGGAGCGTGTGACTTCGGGAGGATCAGATGTGCTTGAAGCAGTCACGCCGTGATGACGAGATCTGTATCTCAGGAGCAGCTTGCCCCCGGCTCCTAGCTCCTTGCTGTTATCAGAGTCCTCTCAATGAATAAAACTGGGGGTTTCAGGCCTGGAGAAGAGGCTCTGCCTGGAGTCAGCATCTCCTTCCCCCAGTCTCTTGCCCCCATTCTCACCAGCCGCTCCACAACTGGGTTTTGTAGCCTGTCCGCTGTGCTGGGAATTGCATGCTGGGGAAGCTGCGAATGCTTCCCCTCCCCTGCCGTGCTTTCCAAGCAGATTTCTGGGTGCAGCGCTTTCATCCCAGACCTGGGTTTAAGGATGAGAGCGGCCGGCTGGCAGTGCAGCCTGTCCACGGGTTTCAGAGGGGTTTGTGTCCCGAAGCAGCGATGCAGGTTGAAGTGGGGTCTGTGGGGATGCTGGAGCTGCCCGTGCTGCTCTCGGCCCCCCAGCTACGGCGGGGACTGAAACGTGGGACCCAGGAGGAGCTGAAGCTGGCTTGCCGCACGTGGCCGCGAGTTACCCCGTTAGCCCCTTGATATTTATGGCACACGTGGACTTTGCTGGGTTCTTGGGGCTCGGCTCCCTCTCGGAGCCCCCTCAGCACCTCCGAGGCCGCGGCTTGCTGCGGCCGGGGGCGGTGAAGCTGCGGTGCCGGCGGTGGCTGCGTTCGCTAGGCGGGTGCTGGCACCGAGGGCGTCTGTTTTGGGAGCGGAGGGGGAAGTGTCTCGCCGTATCTAGGGCAGTGTCGCAGGCTCCAGCCTCTCCTTTTCTTGCAGGGAGAGGAATAAAAGTGCTTCACTGGGAAAGCCGTTGTGTGCGGCTGCGGAGGAGCCCCCTGTGTCACCGGGGAGGGGGACTGGGCGGCCTGGGGAGTCCATGCACCCTGTTTTGGAGCTGCTGCAAGGGGCTGTACAGCCCCGGGAGGCCTGGGAGGTGCTGGGCAGCGGGAGGAAGCCCTGTCCCGGGCTGGAGATGCCCCTGAATCCTGCATCCTGCAGCCCGGGAGAAAAATCATCTCCCCCAGTCACTGAGCAGAGACCTATTGCACTCGTGACCGTGACCTTGTTTAATCCCAGCTGTCCCGAGGCGGAAAGGCCGTGCCTTGAACTGGGTACAGCCACTAATGGGAAACAGGGAATAATTTCCCACTGGATCCCCCGTTCCCTTAACAGCTCCCACCGCAGACAGGGCAGCGAACGCGCGGGGACGCTGGTACAGCTGTCCCGGTGCCAGGCACCGTCCGTGGCACAAGACGGTCTCTGCCCCGCGGGACGTGCCTTTCGGGCAGCAAACCAAGCTGTTGAGAAACTGAACCATCAATATTTCCATTGCGGAGAAGGAGACTGAAATCCAAAGATTAATTTATTGCCAATCACCTTGGGAGGTCAGGACAAAGCCGCCGGTTGATTTTTAATTTCTTTTTTGTTGTTGTTGTTGTTGTTTCACCTCCCCAGTTTTGTGCCGTTCCCACAAAGCCCTCCTTCCTCTTTATCCCAGTCTTCGATGAATCACCTAAGGAACATAAACATTGCCGGCAGGAATTGCCCACCGCCTGGCCCGCTGACCCCTCCCTGCCCTCGCAGCATTTAATGTTCTAATTAAAAATCAGGAGGGAAAGCTGGGCTTTGGAGGGGGCAGGCTGGCGTACGCCTTTCGGGACGGGCCGTGGCGGGGCTCGTCCGTGCAGCGTGGGCAGCCGTTGGAGCGGCGCTGCCCGTGCACCCAGCTGCCCTTCCCCTGCCAGCCCCAGCCGGCTCGGCGCTTGCAAAACCCCGTGCGGCTGGAGCAGGGTCCGGAGCGGGGAGAAGCCGGGGTGCAGCCGGGAAGGGCATGGGAAGGAGGTGCCGGCGGCGTGAGCTGACATGGATGCAGGTATCCTCGTGGCTCGCCCGGCTGTGATTTGCCCCAGAGACAGGAGTGACCGTGGAGAGGGCGGCAGGGGGTTAACATCCACGTACGGGCGTGTGGGCGCTCGCCCTGAGGTTGGGCAACAACCGGACCCAGCCCGCGTCCTCGGGCGCTGTGCTCCAGCCTTGGAAGTTCTGTTCTAGGCTTGGCCGGGCAGTGCCAGGCTTGGCTGGGGTGTCCCCATGGGGCTGGGACCCCCAAGACATGGGGGGGGGGGGGGGGGTGTGTCGTAGCCTCGTTTCTCGGAGCTGTGCTCAGGGACAGGCAGAAATGGTGGTGGCCAGGGCTCAGCAGAGCGTGGTAAACTCCAGGGGAGGTGGGAGTGGGGCCGGAGGCAAGCGCCCTGTCCGGCTGTCCCCACGTTTGGGGATGTTTGGGGACCGGGGGTCTCCCCTTGCCGGCTCGGCCTGGCTGCGGCACCCACACGTCCCTGCCGGAGGGATGGGGCTGGAAGGGTGCCGTGGGATCCGACGGGCGATCCCGGCAGGCCCCTCCTCTCTGCCTGTACCATTGGCTCCAGCACAGCCGCCTGCGAGAGCTGAGCTCCGCCGGAGCCGGAGGGATGGGAGCCGGTGGCTGAGAGCCCTCGTCTCCCGCAGCCGCCGGGGCCACGCCGGAGCCCGCTCGGCTCTGCCATGTAGCGCCCCGGCCTCCTCCACCCGGCCGCGGTGGAGGGCGAGAGCGGCCTCATGGGCAACGCGCACCGCAAGAGGAGCCCGGCGGGCGTCAAGGCCAGCTCCTCCTGGCCCTTCGGCCGCGCTGGGAAGCCAGGGGCAGGTAGGGGCGATGGGGCTGCCCGGGGAGGGGCTGCGGGGGGGGGCCCTGGCTCGGTGCCTTTTGGGGGGGATCGTGCCGGGAAAGTTTGCTGCCTCTGCTCTGCCGGTGGCGTGGGGCTGGGCAGGAGCTGAGCCACCGCGGCCGGTAGCTTCGCTCTCCCTGCCCTCCCCGTGCTGGAGGGGGCAGGATCAGGCCCTCTGACCCCAGGTGCCGGAGCTGGGGAAGGATCTCCGGCTGCACGCAGGGGCTGTGCCGACATGCCGGGGACCAGCCGTCGGCTCGCCTGCGCTATCAGGACGGAGATCATCCGCTGAGTTAGTTACCAATTTGTTTTTCTAAGCGGCGTCCCAGCGGTTAGAGCAGGGACCCAGGGCTGCCGGCGTCACCTTCCTCCTCGGCCTCCGCTCCCGTCCCGTGCCTCAGTTTCCCTTGCTGCGTCCCAGGGAGTGGCAGATCTGGGAGCATTTGCAGAGAGCACCGGGGTGCCCCCCCCCGCATCCGTCCTGCGCAGCTTGCCCCCCTCGCTCTGTGCGCGTCTGTCTGTCTGTCTGTCTGTGTACCGATTGCTCCGCTTCTTTACGCTCCGGCTCCACGGATGCAGCTGAAAAGCCCAGGAGGAGGCAGGGGGCAGGGGGAGCTCTTTTCTGTGGGGAAGGGGAGTGGAGGAAAGGGTCCCACGCCAGCCCGGACCCACGTATTGAACCGTCAGCCCCGGGGGGTGCCCAGTCCCGGTGAGCTCCCTCCGCGGTCCATCCATCGCAGCGGGGCGGTGAGAGTGGGGAAGGTCTCTCGCAGCAACGTCGTCCCCATCCCGGGGCTGCCGATTTCCCCGCTGATGTCGTTAAACCGTCCCCAAGTCCCTTAGCCCGGCCTGAGCCGAGGAGGGGACCTGACCGGTGTGTGGGCAGGGGTCCGGGGTCGGTAGAAGCGCGGTTAGCAGGTCCGGGGTGGTGGGAACCGAGCGGTTTTCTCCTGCCAGCCCCGTGGGATCCAGGTGCAGTGAGCCGAGCTGTCTGCAGGGTAAACAGGGTCTGGAGTCAACCCCTCGCAGGCTTGGGGAGCGACCACGCCAAGCGAAACTGCCCTGGAGAGGCAGGGGCCGGGATGGGGAGACCCCACGGGCACACGGCAGAGGGTGCCGAAATGCCCCGGCCGGCAGCGTCTGCTCGGCGCCTGGGGAAACTGAGGCAGGAGCAGTTACACCAATCGCTCATGGCCGCGCAGGGATGGCGTCTCCTTCGCCGCAGGCTCTCTGCTGTCCGTCTCTCCTTGCCGGCTGGCTGCGGTCTCCTCTCGGCTGAAGTCGTCCTCTTGTTGTGGTCCCCGTGCGGGAAAGGTTGGGTGCCACCGGCCAGGCTGTGTCGTAGCCAGGCTCCAGCTCTTCTCTGCCGCGCGTGGCTCTGCCAGTTGCCGTCCCTTTGCCTACGCCCTGAACCGCGGCGGTGCAGGCGATGGGGTGAGCCGCCTCCCCGGGAGAGGGGGTTTGGGGGCTCGTGTGAGCATCCTTGGTGCTGTCCTCGCCCTTTCCTTGTGCTGTCCCCATCCAGACCCCCGTCCCCTCTCCATCCCCGCACCAGGCTTGGGTGTCTCTTGCCGGTCCCTGAACCAGGACCGCGGGGCTGCCGGGGGATGCGTGCCACCGCTGCTGCCCTTCCCCAGGGCTGGCCGGGAGAAGCCCCGCTCCGTTTCGGATGCCCCAAAGTGGGTACGACGTGGGACCGTGCAATACAGCCAGGGCAGATCCTGCGAGGCAAGGGCCGGCACTGGGGCTGAAGGCCGTGGGGTGGAAGGTGCTGAGAAAACATGGGGCGAGTTGTGTTTGTTCTCTGCGGCGGCTCCATGGCAACGGCGCGGCGGCCACAAAGCGAAAGAATTTGCATTGTGTCGCTTCAGCATTTCGGAGGGCGCAGCCGGGATCACCGGCTGGGGGCAGGGTGCGCCGGCACCCGCCGGACAGGCCCCCGTGGTCGCTCTTGTCTCAGCCCCGTCCCTCACCCAGACCCTTGGGTGCTTCTGGATTTTGGGTCAGAGGCTAATTGCGTATCGTGGGCAACCGGACCAGTATCCCAGTTCCCATCTCTCCATCCCCGGCTGCTTGGGAGCACCGGTTTGGTTCCGCCGTGCCCAGTGCCGGCAGGTCAGGCCCGGGCAGGCGTCGGCAGCTGCCTTTGTGCTTCTGCCATGCACGGGGCGGCGTGGGCACCCCCTGCCTTTTGATCCTGAAGGGCCAGAGCAGCAGTCCCCAGGGACAGGGTTGGCCGGGCAGGAGCCTTGGGAGCATGGCCGAGGGCTGCTGGCATGGCTCTGCCTGCTGCGGGCAGCTGCCTGCAACCTGCTCCCTGCCGCCTTGCTCTCTGCCCGGGCCTCCCCGCTCGGTTTCGCCAGTGCCAAACCCGCGCGTCCCCGACCCCGTGCCGGAGCGGGGCCCGGCTTGCTCTGGGGCGCATCCCCTGCCTCTGCTCCCCGGGCTCGTCTCCGGCGGGAGCTGCCGGGGAAGGTCCTTGAGCACCGGGGAGACCGAAGCCTCTTATCTCTTCCTTATCTGGACGGCCCCGCCGGGCCCTGCTGAGTCAGGGTGGAGGAACGTGGCGGCCGGCCAGGCTGCGCCCCGCGGAGTCAGCGGGGATGCGGCTGCGGCCGGTGTGGGGCTCCCTGGGTGTGGGGTCCCCTGGTACCCACCCACGTCCCCATCGGTGGGCACCGGGGCAGATTGCAGGGGCGAATGCCCCGGGGGGAGGCAGGTTTGGGGCGAGGGGTGACCTGTGGCCCCCCGGCAGCGGGCACCAGCGCCTGCCCTGGCCAGGGGGCCGGTGATGGAGCCTCTCGACAGCCCCGGCTCTTGCTGTGCAGCTCCGGGGTGGGCCGAGCAGCTCTGGGCGTCTTTCTCCTTCGCAGCTGCTCTTCGTGCCAGACCCACGCTGGGCCGGCTCCGCAAACAGCCAGGGGAGCAGATAAGGGCAGGGGCCCGCCCCGGCGGGGGACGCGTCGAGATTTACACAGGCGCTTTCTCCGGGCACCGCCAGCCCGGCACACCGGCCTGCCGGACTCGCCTGCCGGCATCCTGCTGCTGGCTGGGAGGGCTGAGCCCTTCCCGCTGCCCCCTCCCGCTCCTGGAGCAGGGGAGGAGGTGATCTGTGGGTGTCCCGGGCAGGCAGCCGCCTCCAGCGCTCGGCTCTGACATGCCGGGCCGTGCCCGCTTGGCAGGCACCCCGTCACCGAGAGGCAGGGATGGGACCTGCCGTTCTGCTCTGGTTATCCCCCCACCCCGTTTTGGTGGCAGCCCCGGCCCCATCTGACAGCTCCTCTCCCATCTCCTCCCCTCATCCCGCATCGCTGCGTCCGTCTCCATCCCAGGTGGAGGATTGGCAGCTCCTCGGCGCTTCCTCGCCGCCTCCTGCCAGCGCTGCCAAGCGAGAGATCCGCGGGCAGGAGCGGGGTTGGGTGCTGCCTGCAGGACGGTGGATCCGTGCACGGAAAAACCTGCAAGGTCTTGTCCCTAATCCGTCTCCTGGATGTGCTCCTGCATGGAGCCAAGTACCTGCTGTGACAGGCACGCCTGCCATTTACAGAGCACCTTCGGTACCCTGCAAACACGCCGGGCATGACGGCACGCGCTGTGGGGACGCAGCCAGCTCCGAGCACCGCGGCAGGGAACCGCGCAGGCGCCGCGGCGGCAGCGTGCACGGGAGCTGGAGGAGAGGACACCGAGGGAAGGTGAAGCAGGGCTGTAATAAAGCCGTGGACTTTGGCATAGCTCTGGGGAGGGAGGAGGTGCCGGTGGCTCGTTCCCGGCTGCGTGTGCCGCCGGCGTTGCCTCCGCAGCCCCGTGTTGCTCTCGAGGTTCTGCCCGTCACCCTCTCCCGCCCCGTGCTCCCCATCTGGGCTGTTCCCGCCCGGATCCGGATCCTGGCCGGGGAAGGCTGTTATTTACCTTCAAACCTGTTTGGTGGCTTCTCTGGGGAGGGGACGGGTGCAGGGTGGGGATGCGGTGGGACGGAGGCTCGCTGGGCTGGAAGAGGGGGCCAGGGATGGGAGCGGGGCGCAACCGGGCATCGGGGTGGTCCCGCCTCCCTCCGCGGTGCCGGGACCCCGCCGTGGGCTGCTGCCAGACCTTCGCCCAGGGTCCGCAATAACACACGGGCTGCCTGCGGGGCACGCGTGGGGCAGCAGCCGAGGTCAGGGCCAAGTTGCTGCGGCGCAGCCCCGTTGCACAACCAGGTGCGCTCCTGCCATGACAGCGGCCGTGGCCGGAGGTGGCTGGCCGGGCTGGCCGAGCGATGGCTCTCCTCCAAGGGGGGTTTCACCCTGCGCTGGCTCCTTTGCCGTGGCCCGTTGGCTCGCTGGGGCGATGCAGGGCAGTTTTCTACACTACTATTTAGAGGAAGAAACCGACTCGAGTTTGTTTTCCCATTTGAAATTAATTTTATTCCTGCCTCTGCGTGGGATCGTGTTTGAGAGTCGAGCCAGCAGCGCAGATTGGGTCGTGTTTATTTGCTTTGCGGAGATGTTTTCCTGGCTGAAGCAGCAGCCCCCAAGTGAAGCCGAGGGCAGGCTGCAGCCCCTGGGCTGGCGGTGGGGGGCTGCGTGGCTGGAGCCACAGTAAATATTATTGTGCTCTTATTCTGCCTGGAGAGAGCGTGGTCCCGCGGCGTGGCCCAGGGCACGGGTCCCGTGCAGAGACAACAAGGGCTCGGGAAGTGAGGGTGGCCAGGGTGGCTGCCTCCAGCAGGGCTGCGGCCCCCGGTCCCCCAGCCTCCCTCGCCAGCTGAGAATCAGGGAGCAGAGGCAGGGCGGGAGGCAGGGCAGGGTGGCACGGGTGGGTGCCAGGTGCCACCTGGGGCCACGGAGCTGCCCGAGCGGAGGTGATGGGCCCAGGGGAAAGATGGATGGGCTCGGGCTCGTAAAGAGGCGGCGTTGCTCCCGACAGGGAGATGCGGGCAGGGCTGCCTGTGCCACCCTGCCAGCTGGGGAGCTGGCTGGCCGTGCTGCAGTGGGAGAGGCCGATTCGGAGGGAGCAGAGGGGCTGGATGCTGGAGCAGGGCACGGGGGCTCTCGCGGCCGTGCTGGCGTCCACGTGCTGGCTGCTCCCTGGGGCTCTCGGGGCTGGGGTTCACGGTGCACCCCACTTTACGGGGTGCCCACTTCACGGGGTTACCCACGCTTACGGCATCCGCAGGCAACTGCCGCTTTGCCCCCTCTCCGGCGCGGGGAGCAGAGCGGTCCCCAAGCCTGGGTGCGTGCCTGGACGGTGCTGGCCAATGCCTGGGAGCAGCGTGGTGGGAAGGAGCCCCAAAGCGGTGGGAGAGCATCGACCCCGAGGGGCAGGGAGCCTTCTCGCTGCCTTCTCGCTGCCTTCTCGCTGCCTTCTGCACCGTCCCGGCTGCTGGGAGAGGGGAGGCGAGATCTCCATCCCACTGAGCAGGAGGACACACGCAGGCAGGTTCTCCTCCCCTTCCTCCCCTGGGGACCTCGCAGCCCCTTCCCTCCCGCCTGCCAGCTCCCCCCTCCTCCCCATTTTTCTCCGGTGAGTCAGTGGTGGTGGAAGGGGCGGGCAGGGAGCTGCGCTGCCTGTTCCCTGCCTCCTGCCGCAGGACCCGCCGCTGCGCAGGGAGAAAGCAAGTCAGGGCAGTGCTGTGCAGGCAGAGATGGATGTTTGCAGCGGAGTCCGGCCAAACCTGCTGCTTGCAGGAGGCCCAGGCCTGGCGAGGAGGGGGACAGGAGCCAGGATTTCCTCCTCCGGCTCTCCCCGCGTGAAGAGCAGCATCGTGGCTAAGCCAGCTCTGGGAGGGAGCTGGGCCGGCACCGTATCCCGCTTGCGGCATCGCCAGACCAGGGCCGTATGGCCCCAGCCGTGTTCCTTTGGGGTCTCAGCTCCGGTCTCTCCCTTGTGCAGCCGTTCCCATTCCCACCCTGGTGCCCTCCAGCCCCTCTCTGCCGGCACAGAGCGGAGCAGGCAGAGCTGAAGGCAGGGTGCTGGGGGTTCCCTGCCCCTTCCTGCCGCTTTGCCTTGCTGTGGGGATGCTTTGCTCCCTCCAGCCCATCCCTGGCACTGGTAGTGGCAGATACCAGCTCTGAGGCAGGGAGACCATCCTTGAGAGAGTGCCCGACCCCGAGAAGCCTCCGTCTCCTTCTCCGGGAGGATCCCGCTGCCATGTGCAGACGAGGCACGTGTGTCAGATCAATGCCGCCAAGCCTGGAGGGGACGGGGCGATCCAGGGCGCGTCGCGAGGAATGCACGAGGGACGGGACGCCAGCTCTGACCGGGCGTGTTGCTACCGGCACCGGCTGCAGCTGTGGCAGCTCCCTCAGCCCACCAAGATCTGCAGCCTCTGCCGCGGGATCAGGCCGCTCTCCCCCCTGGCTTCCCCCCTTTTCCAGTCCCTTTGCAGCAGGTTTCGCCGTGTGTTGACAGAGCCGGGGCGAGGCCATCCGGGTGAGGAGGACGTGGTGGCGAAGGTCGCAGGGAGTTGGAGGAGAAGTGGAGACCGCTCTTCACGCGCTGCCGTGCTCCCCGGTGTCAGCCCTCGGCACGAGGCTCCTCCGTGGCCAGGCAGTGCTCCTGCCCCGGCTGGGCGGTGGCCGCGGTGTCCTGCCTGGGTCACCCTCGGGGTGATTGCAGCCAGATTGCTGAGCTCGTCCTGCCCCGAGCTGCAGGGGTGTCGCGCTCAGGAGAGGGACGCGTGTCTCCGTCAGCAAGGGACGGTCTTGAGGGGACGATGGGCCACGTACGGGGAGGAGGAGCAGGGATGGGCTGGCTGGCTGGCACCTGGGAATGTCCTTACAGCCCCGGGCACCGGCTTCCATGTGTGCTGCCATCAGCAGATCTGCGGGGCCGAAGCTCAGCTGTGGCTGGCCCTGGACCGGCAGCACAGGGGGGACTGTCCCCCTTTACCCACGGGGGCTCGCAGAGCTGCTGGTGCTGTGCTGGGGGGGTCCGGGGTGCAGCCCCATCCGTGCAGGCAGAGCTGGACGTGCCGTGCCGGGGGACTGGACCTGGCATCGCTCTCGGCTGCCTTTGCCCGCTGTCGGCCGCGGCCCTCGCTGGGGCTCGTGACGGGCTGCCCGGAGAGGAGAGGGCAGCGTTCAGCGCAGCACGTGGCTGTCCGCTTTGTGCATCCTCAGCCCTTTAATTATGTCCCTTTTCCACTTGCGCTGTGAAAAGAGCTGGGGAGCGTCTGCCTGCAGCCGCCGGCACCTTCTGGGTGAGCGCGTGGGCAGCGGGGCCGATCCTGGCCGTGCTGGAGGCAGGGTGCTGGGTTCCGCGTAGCAGGGGCTGCAGGGCGCTGCTTATATTTGCTGTTATGGGCACGTAGGAGATGCAGGGGAAGAAGTCCTCCCTAAGCCCAGAGCTGCCCGGCCGGGGACGCAGAGGTGCCCTTTGCAAGGTCAAACCGTCCCTCGGGCTGCACGTTCAACGCCCGGGGTCTGATGGGACCCTCGCTCTCTGTTTTGGGTGACGCTGCTGTGTCTGCAGCCCGACCTCTGTCCTGCTGCAACAAACCCTGAGCGCAGCCCGCGGCGAGCTGGCAGGGCAGGGGAAGGACGGTTTGACACGTCGGCTCCCGGCTGGCGTGAGGCCGGCCCTGCCCGCTGGGTAAATACCAGGAGCTTTTCACCTTTTGGGGCAAAACACCTGGAGATGGGAGGGACGGAGCTCCCCGAGGCGGTGGGCACCCGGGGCTGACAGACAGGGCGAATTCCCCTTCTGCGTGGGGCGTCCCCTGCCTGCTGCCTGCCGGGTGGCACGGGGCTCCCCGGCACCCACCGCCCTGGGAGCACGCAGCACCTCATGCGGTGCGGACAAGCGGCCGTTTGTGCCACGGTCCGCGCCAGTGCCTGACCGCCTGGCATTTCTGCCCCTGCCTTCACGTGTCCCCATGCCAGCAGCTGGAGCTACTGGTTAGACTGGTCTGAGACCTCATTCTCCCGCAGTGCCGCCAGCTCTTGTGACCGTGACGTAGCCATGCTGGATGCCCTGTCCCTAAGGACAAACGCCCTTTGCTTCGCAATGGCTCACGTCCTCCTGCTGCGGGCTGAGCCACGCCAGGAGCAGGGCTGTCCCTGGCAGGGCTGCGGTGGGCGCTGGGTGCCGGGGGGCACCGGAGACGGACGAGGAGGGGGAACGCCAGCACCATCGGCTGCGCCGTGCCACATCCCAAGGGCCGGTGCTCGCTGGAGGAAAAGCCTCCCAGCTCCTCCCAGTTGGCCACACTGTTGTGGAAGCGAGCAACTGGTTTGCGGGGATGCTGTGCCCAGCGGGGAGCAGGCGAGGAGGGTCCTGGGGGGATGCAAGAGCGGGGAGTTGGGGAAATCCCGGCCCTGAGCCCAGCGGGACGGATCCCTGACGGCCGTGCCATGCGTGGGAGGGGGCGGGAGGGCCGGGGAGAGCGGGGAGGCCAGAGGAGGGGCCCCCGCTCTCCTCCTCCCGTGACCGAGGAGCACGGTGGGCGCAGCTGGGGCTGTCCCCTCCTGCCGCCGCGCAGCCATCCCCGGGGTCAGGCTTCTCCCGTGCAGCTGCGCCGGAGCCTCTTCGCCCAGCCGAGCATCCTCCTCCCGCGCGGATGAGGACGGAGAGAGGGAGCTGGGGGCCACCGGCATCCGCCTTGCCGGCACTCGGCTGGGCGAGAGCCGCCCCGGCACAATAGGCAGAGCCTCCGCGGGGGCAGCGGAGCCCCCGCTCCAGCGGGGACCAGACCCTCTCCCCGGCCACCATGGTGGTTTTCATGGGCAGGAACCTCTCCTCGCTTCTGGCTTTCTTCAAGAAGAAGGGTGAGTGAGCGGGAGGGAGAGAGCAGCGCCTTGTCCTTACACAACCCCTGCCTGCCAGGACCCCTGCCTGCCTGGCGCTTGCCCACCCGCAGTGGGCAGGGGGGGCTGCCGTCCCAGGGGGAGGGCAGGGAAGGTCACCCCAGCCCCAGCCTCGTCCGCCGGGAAGTTAACGGAATAGATTACTGCGCTCCTCTTGCCGGAAGGCGGCTCCGAGCGTGCCGGGGGGGGGGGGTGTCGGACGAGGGGCTGCCGAAATTGGGGGTGGAAAGGGCTTAGGGGAAGGGGAACGCGATGGTGGGGGGGCTGTGGGTGTCTCGTGTCCCCTGCAGGGACCCTGCACCAGCACAGGGGGCCCCTGCACCGCCACCCGCTCTCCCGGCCTGGCCGTGCCCCCAGTGCCGGTTCACCGTGCCGTGGGTGCCGGTGGATGCCGGTGGAGGCAGAGGCCGGCGCGGTGGCATGGCGCGGCAGGGCGGGCCAGCTCCATTGTTCGGGGCCTGCTCCTTTGTGCACTGGAGCCGGAGCGTGGCCGCCTCGCTGCCTGGCCAGGCCGGCCGGGAGGGGACGGGGGACACGGGGGATAGGGGACGGGTGCGTGGCGCCGGCGATGCTGAGCAGCAGGTGCCCGTCTCCCTGGGGTGCTGCCGCCGGCCCTGCCGGTTTCCTGTGCTCGCCCTTCCCTTCCTCAGCCTCAAGTTGTTTTTTTCCAGGCAGGAAGAGTTTGAGGCTTCGCGGCAGGCAGCAGCGCGCAGGCAGGAGCAGGCAGGAGCAGGCAGGGCTGTGCCTGCGGTGCTGCGGTGCCCTGGCCGGGCGCAGCCCCCAGCGAGCGCTCGGAGCCGGTCGTGGGCACCCCGGGGTGCTGGCCATGGTTTGTGGGGAGGGGGCTGCGAGATGGGGCGTGGAGGGCCCTGTGCCAGCCCTGGCACGGCATACGGGGTCTGCAGCACCCAGGGGACTCAGAGCGGGGGATTCGGGTCCTCTGGGGTCTCTGCACCAGGCTGTGCCTCAGTTTCCCTCGTCTGTGCAGTTCCCAGCCTGCCTGGGCGTGGGGTGAGTCCCTGCTCTTGGGGTGCTTTGCAAGGCCTGGGGATGATGCAACCCTCCAAAGGGAAAATCATCGCCTTTCTGTCCTCATTTAATCCCCCCATGCTGCCCCTTCTCCGCTCAGCTGCCCGCAGCCCCGCACAACTCGCTGCCTCGTTTGCTCCTAACGAAGGTGCTGGGGAGGGGAGCGGTGCCGTGCCCCAGCTCCGCTCCAGCCGGAGGGGAGAAAACCCTGCGGCTTCACGGTGGAGACAGCCCGACTCCGGCGTATCGACCGGCCGGGCAAAGCCACGGGAGACGATTTCTCACACGGCGTTTCCAACACCCGGTTCAGAGATGAGCGGCATAACGTCACCTCGGGCCGGCTGTCACCGCCCGACGCTTCTCCTGGCTCGCTGGGGCCACATCCTGTGGGTGGGGGTGAGTCTGTGGGAGCGCGGCCGTGTCCCTCCGGCCAAGCTGACCCCTCTCGTCTCCGCAGGCGCTGCCAAGGGCGAGGCCGAGAAGCGGCTGAGCGTGCAGTACACAGCGGGCGAGGAATGCCCCGACAACGTCTTCTTCCCCAGCACGCGGCCCCCGCACCTGGAGGAGCTGCACAACCAGGCCCAGCAGGGACTGAAGTCCCTGCAGCACCAGGGTAGGTGTCCCCAGCCCCGGGGGGTGGCCTGGGGACATGGCGGAGGACGCAGCCGGCCAGCCCCAGCTCCTGGCTGGCCGGGCTGCAGGGGCGGTGCAGTGGGGCTGACCAGAGTCCAGCGGCGGGGCTGGCAGCGGTGGCTGGGCTGTGCGGGCAGCGCCGCCGGACTCGGCGGCCGTTTCGCTGGCTGGCGGCTCCCCCGGCTCCCCCGGAGGGATTTACCCCCTGCCTTCCCTCCGCAGAGAAGCAGAAGCAGACCAAAAGTGCCTGGGACCACGGGGACACCAGCAGCCTCCAGGTGAGCCCTGCCGAGGAGCCGGCTCTGCCCCGCAGCGCTCTCGGGGTGCCCTGGGGGTGAGGGGACACGGGGCGGCCCCGCTGTCCCCCCTGGGTGGCGTTTGGGGGCTGGGGGCGGATGGGGAACCAGCCGAGGCTGCAGGACCATGGCCGGGGGGGTTTGTGGGGCGGGAAGGGGCCGTGCGTTCCCTCGGTGTTATCCCCTTTGCCCCGCGGCGAGCCACTGTCCCCCTCCCCGTCCTCAGCCTCGGCATGGCCTGCCCTGCCTCGTGGGGCTCTGCCCGGGGACCCCCACCGTGCCCACGTCCCTCCGTGCCGCCCCTCCCACCCCACTGGTGTCCCCCGGCAGCCCCGAGCGAGGTGGGGTGACGGGGCGGTGCAACGGGGACCGTCGGCCGTATCCAGCCCCGTGGCCGGGCCCCTCCCTGGCTGCTGACGAGGAGAAACTCCCACTCTCTTGGCTGAGCTGGGGTTTGCCGCTTCCCCGGGCTCTGACCCCGCTGCCAGCACCTCACCCACCCGTGTTTGCTCAAGCCGCTGCCTCCCGCTGGCTCTCGGCCCCCTTAACCCCTTGGCAGCGGGGGGCCAGGAGCCCCCGGGAGGGCAGAGCCACGGGGGGAGCGGGGCTGGCTCAAAGCGGCGTGGCGGAGGGGTTGGGTGGTGGCTCACGCCGATGTGTCTCATCCCAACCTCCGCCTACGCTGAGAGATGCTTTGGAGGGGTGGGGGGGCACCGAAAGCCGTGCCCGTCGTGGGGCCGTGCCGCCGGCCGTGCCCAGGGGGGCACACGCGTGCTGCGGGGTGCGTGCCCGTCCCCATCCCCTGGCTTGCCCCAGCCCTGCACCCCTCTCCCAGCCGCGGCAGCCCTCCAGCCCTGGGCTCTGGGTCTCAGCGGGGCTGGGCGCAGCCATGGGACGGTTTTTGGCTTGGCGCAGCGGCAAGGCTGGCCGTTCCCTCGGCCAGCTCCTACGGCGGGCCGGACCCCAGCTTGCCTGCTCTCCGAGGGGCTGCGAGGCCATGCGGGGTCCCTGGGGCTGCTCCCGGCCCCGCTCCTGGTGGGAGGACTCTGGATGCCGGCGTGGCTGACTCAGCCTTTGGCCCTCGGAGAAGCTTTTGTCTCGGCAGCGCTGGGCTGCGGAGTCAGTTTGCGGCGGAGAAGGGGCCTGGTGGGGGCCGGGGAAGCTCCGTCCCCACAGCCCGGGGTCCGCCTGAGCCCGCTCTCTGCCCACGCAGTCCTGTGCATCCTCGGAGGATGACAGCGTGTCCTTCCGGAGCCGGGCGGCCTCCTGTGCCACGGACAGCACCTCTGAGGACGCCCTCTCCATCCGCTCCGAGATGATCCAGCGGAAAGGTACCGGGCTGGGGGGCCAGGCGATGCGAGCCGAGGGGGTCTGAGCGGGGCTGGGGCGCACGGCAGGAAAGCTGGGCTCTGCGTTGGCGTGGCCACGAGCCAGTGCGGGGATTTGGGGGCCCTTGGAGAGAAGAGCGCAACTCTGGCTGAGTCAGAGCATTGGGACTGGGCGAGGGGGACGGACGGGCGGACGGACGCCGTCTCCTCCCTGCTCAGACTGCGCGGCTGTTCGGCAGCTGCTGGTGCCTCTCCGGGCTGTGCCGAGCGCCTGAGCCCGGCTTGTCCTGGAGCATCTCCGGCAGTGGGGGGCTGCTGGGGCTGCTGGGGATGCCCTGGCCGGAGCCCCCCTCACGCCGGCTGGACCCGCTCATGCCTCTTGCAGGTTCCACCTTCCGACCGCATGACTCCTTTCCCAAATCCTCAGAGAGGGCTGGCAAGAAGAAGAAGGAGAGGAGGACAACGGTGCTGGGCATCCCCCAGCATGTCCAGAAGGAGCTGGGTAAGCGTCAGGGGCAAGGGGGGGCGGATTTTTAGGGTCTGGTCTCGTTGCCCAGGCTCGGTTTGCCTTGGCTGGGTGCGTCTGCCTTGGGATCACGCCGGGTTCGTCTCTCCCTGCTCCCAGGTCTCAGGAACAGCCGGGAAGCCAAGGGACGCCCCGAGGCCGACGGGCGAGGGCAGGCGGGGCGCGGGGGCGGTCAGGCACCGCAGCCCTTGCTGAACGGCGGGCAGGTCTCCGGCGATGCCATCCGCATCCCGACCATCGACGGGAAGCTGCAGCCGCTGGCTGTCCCCAGGGGCGCCCGTGTCTGTCTGGGAGCCTTGGAGGAGGCGGACGCAGCCCTGCAGAAGCACATCGACCGGGTTTACTACGACGACACGTTGCTGGGGAGGAAGACGGCGGCCAAGCTGTCACCCATGGTGAGGCCAAAGTCACTGGCCGTGCCAGGCATGACCACCAACGCCAGCACCCCGGAGCTGCTGAGCCCCGTCATGTCCATCTCGCCCCAGGGCACCTACATGTCCAAGATCATCCCCAACGCCATCCTGCCACCCATGGTGGACGTGGTGGCCCTGACGCGGAGCAGCGTGCGGACGCTGAGCCGCTGCAGCCTGGTGTCGTCCAGCCCGGCCTCGGTGCGATCCCTCACCCGTTTCTCAGAGCACAGCGCCCGCAGCCGCGAGCCCTCCTCCTCCAGTGACAACTGGAGCCACTCGCAGTCCACGGAGACCATCGTCTCCAACAGCTCCACCATCTCCTCCCAGGGTGGCTCCGACCGCCGGCAGCCCGAGGCAGGGCCGCGCGGCGAGGCGGATGTCGCGGCTCGCTCCGACACCGACCAAGTCAGCATCTACAGCTCCGCCAGCTTCGCCAGCTCCTGCTCCAAGCCCGCCGCCGGCCCTGCGCCTGCGGCCCCTGGGCTCCTGGTCGTGGGGGGTAGCAGTGGCCGGACGTCCCCCGCCTACAGCACGAGCAGCCAGGCGGAGGGCTCGGACACGGGCAGCCTGGTCAGCGAGCGCTCCTCCAGCCGCAGCGTCTCCCTCAGGAAGATGAAGAAGCCCCCGGCCCCCCCTCGCAGGACCTACTCGCTGCACCAGAAGGCCGAGGGGGAGCCCAAGGTGCTGGGGCTGCCCCCCAAGCCCGACCGGCGGTCCCAGCGGGAGAGCAGCGCGCCCTGGTCCCCACGCCCCGAGCCCTTCAGCACAACGGCCGAGGATGAAGTCTTCTCCCCGTCGTCGCTGAGCGAGACCAGCAGCCTCCGCTCCGAGAGCCTGGCGGGTGCCAGCTCCCCTGAGGCCTCCCGGGGCAGCCCCAGGGTGACGGTGGTGCTGAGGGAGCCCCAGGCTCAGCCCAAGTGGAGCTGCCCAGATGGGTCTGACCGTACCATGTCCCCCTCCAGCGGCTACTCCAGCCAGAGCGGGACGCCCACGCTGCCCGCCAAGGGGCTGGGACCCCCATCCGTGTCCCTGGGCAGGGCTCAGCCCCAGAAGCCAGACCGGGTCTGCTCCCTGCAGTCACCCGCGCTCTCCGTCTCCTCCTCCCTCACCTCCATCTCCTCCTCGGCCTCGGACCCGGCCCCCCCCGAGACGCTGCCCTGCCGCTCGGACCGGTTCATCATCCCGCCACACCCCAAGGTGCCCGCTCCCTTCTCCCCGCCACCCACCAAGCCCCAGCAGCCCACGGCCCCCGCCGGCCCCCCGCTCCCCTCGCCAGAGCCACGGGCGCCCAGCACTGCCTGCCAGGAGCCCTCGGCCAAGCACAGCAGCAAGTCTCCACCACCATCGCCGCCGCCTGCCTACCACCCGCCTCCCCCGCCGGCGAAGAAGGCGGAGGGGAGCCCCCAGGCCGCCAGCGAAGCCCCCGCCGACACCGCCTGGCCCCCGCCGCCCCCGCCAGCTCCCGAGGAGCATGACCTGTCTATGGCGGACTTCCCCCCTCCGGATGAAGCCTATTTTTCCAGCCTGCCCGATGCCACGCCGGCTCCGGCGGCCGGGCAGAAAGCGGCACCGAGCCTGGGGGCTGCGTCTTCCTCGTTCTCGGCTGCCGTCTCCTCGCGCAGCCAGCAGCAAGGCCCGCCGGCCGGGGCACCGCAGCTGCCTTCCCCCAGCGAGCCCCCTCCCGAGGCCACCGTGCCCCCGCCACCGGCACCGCCTCTCCCCCCGCCCTCGGCTCCGGCTCTACCGCCCCAAATCAGCCTTAAGAAAGCGGCCAACGGCCCCCGGGCAGACGCCAAGAAGGAGCCGGTGTCGCGGAGCAAGAGTGGCCCCGTGCCCAAGGAGGACGCCAGCCTGCCCATCGTCACGCCCTCGCTGCTGCAGATGGTGCGGCTGCGCTCCGTGAGCGTGGAGCCGCCCGCTGGGGCCGGGGCCGGTGCCGAGGAGCGGCCGGCACCCCAGAAGCCCGTCCGCCGGTCCCTGTCCACGCGGCAGAGCCCTCCTGCCAAAGACGCGGTGCCTTCGAACCAGCTCCACCATGCCGTGCACCTCAAGGCCACCGCCTTGTCCTCCGGTGAGGCTGCGGAGAAGCTGCCGGGCAGCAGAGCGGCTCTGCCCGGCCCCGAGGGGCCGCCCGGGGACGGCCAGCTCTCCCCCAGGCAGAAGTCGCCGGCCTCCACTGCCAGCTTCATCTTTGCCAAGAGCTCCAGGAAGCTGGTGATCGAGACGGCCTCGTCCCCCGAGGCGCAGGCCGACCTGAAGAGGAACTTGGTGGCCGAACTAATGAATTTCTCGGGGCAGCGCTCGGCAGCCCCGGCTGCAACCCAGCAGGGCCCCGGCAAGGTGCAAGCCCACCGAAAACCTGGCAAGATTCCCCCTCCAGTAGCCAAGAAGCCTTCGCTTGGCCCGGGGCCGGCTCCTTCCCCCCTGAGCCCAAAGGCGCCGGGGGCAGAGGCACTGGGCTCCCCCGTGCCGGACGGGAAAGCCAAGGCAGTGCCGGCAGACGAGAGCAGGACTAAGAGTGAGCCGGCAGGGACGGCGGCCTCGGGGATGGAGGGCAGGAACGCCGCGGAGCCACTGGCTCAGAGCCTCCCTGCACAAGGTACGTGGGCCGGGGGCTCGGTTCGGCCCCACTGGGGGATGATGCCGCTGTAGGTGCTTGGACTCCTGAGCTATACGCTCCTGAGCTATACGCTCCTGAGCTATAGGCTCCTAGCACGGCACACGGGCCCTGTTGGGGCTGGGGTGGCACGGGGACGGCTAGGAGAGCCCGGCCACGGGGCCAGACTTGGGGCGGGGCTGGGGGAAGCTGGGGCTCAGGGTGGCTGATGGGCTTTTCCCTCCTGCCTTGCAGACGGACGGGGCGAGACAGCCTGAAGGACGAAGCTGCAGGACTGGTGCCCCCGCGGACAGGAATCCAAATCTCTCAGGGACCTGGGCAGGTCAACGGACGAGTGTGGAACTGGCAACTAACTTAATACAAGAAGCAAACAGCCTTAGCCTCCACGGCCTTGATGATATTTATGCAAAAATGGTGTTGGTTTCACTTTCCTAAGTACTACAGCTTTATTTTGCCTTTTTTTTTTTTTTTTTACTGGACTCGAGGCCCATGCCCAGAGCCAGCTCCTCCTCCCTGCCGGGCTGCCGCTTGGTTTGCGTGCGCAGAGCGGAGCAGCCACGCGGAGAAGAGTGCAGGGCCCAAAGACGCTGGAGCTGGAGCCACTCTGCTCCCGGCCAGCCGGGCCCGTGAGGAATTGAAGCACTTTGGACGAGGGAACAGGAAGGCTTCGGCCACGGCAGCGCCCGGAGGGGCGCAGGCAGGAGCAGCGGGACGGGACGCAGGCGCTGGTTGGGAGGGACCAGGGCCTCGGCCCTTGATGGAAAGGCAAGAGGGGGCTTTTGGCCAGCACCGTTCTCTGCCCGCTGGCCGCAGGGTGGAGGGGGAGCCTGGCTGCCCCACGAGCTGGTCTTCAGGCCCTGGGCTCCAGGGTAGAGCCTTGATTTCTCTTTCTGTAAACTTGGGTCACATTTTGATTTCTTTGATTGTAAAAAAAAAAAAAAAACAAAAACAAACCAAAAACCAAAAACCAAACCAAAAGCAACCAACCCTCTGCCGCCGAGTAGCCGCTCAGAGCTCTGTACCTGGCTGGTAAAAATGATGACCGAAGCTCGCTGCCTCCTGTGCTTCCTGGCTTATGGCCACGGCCTTGCCACGCGCGGCAGCTGCCCTTCCCGGTGGTGCCGAGCCCTGTGGCAGGCACAGATCCCGAGCGGGCTAGCTCCCGGCACTGCTGCCCACACAGGGCGGGGAGAAGGCTCGGGCAGCACTAAAACACAGGAGCAGGGCGGGCTGCCAGCTCAGCCGCCTCTCCCCGGACAGACAGGCACACCCGTGCGCAGTCAGCTCGACATTTTATTTGGGTTTACGACAGACAGATGGTTCCCAAGTCAGTGTTTAAGGCCCGCGCCCCCCACGGCCTCCCACGGGCTCAGGACAGAGCCGCCGGTGCTGCCTGGGCTCCCGGCCGAAGAGCAGCACCAGCAGCGGCCGCAGCCCCGGGCAGGCTGAGCGCGGAGCAGGGGGTGCCCGGGCAGAGCAGGGGACGGGGCCTGCCCGGCTGCCAGGCAGCTGCCCCCAGCTCTGTTTGTTAGCAGCAACACAGGTTTGAGCAAGCAGCCTTCCCTTCCTGCTCTCACTGCAGCACCCACACGTGCCGTCCCAGTCAGGACCAGCGGGCAAGGTGTCTAGTCCGTGGCACAACCGGGAGCGAGCCCATGGCCCCAGCGTAGAGCCGGAGGTGACGCGCACAAGTCACACAGGTCCCTTAGGTGCGGTGCCACCGCCGGTCCCCAGAGCTGGCCCCCAGCCGAGGCACGGACGCCGGCTGAGCAGGCCCAGGGCGAGGGGGATGTCAGAGGCAGCTCTCCAGGTGGGAAGCTGCAAATTCAGTCCCAGAGTCCCCAGGTCCCGCAGGGCTCAGCCCCCGGCTCGGGGCACTGGGGAGGAGATGGCAGAGACCGGGGAGGAGAGCCTGGCTGAGGTGGTGGAGGGGGCCAGGCGGGAGGCACGAGCAGCGGCTCTGGCGCTTGTTAGCTGATGCTCCCTCCCTTCAGGCTTTTACAAGAGACTCGCCCCAGCTTGGTGAGGAAATTTCTTTGCTTCCACTGGGCGACACAGTCCTCGGAGA
Organism: Mycteria americana; assembly: GCF_035582795.1. NCBI lineage: Eukaryota > Metazoa > Chordata > Aves > Ciconiiformes > Ciconiidae > Mycteria > Mycteria americana. Next base: position 3,098,787 of record NC_134385.1, read on the forward strand.
CGCGGAAGTCGGCCTGGGGAGCAGAGCAGGGGAGGCAGGGTCAGGCCTGGGCTGCCAGCGGGACCGTGGCACCTTTCTCAGCCGGTGGGGAGAGGTTTGTCTCCTCCACGGCTTTGCTGACAGTAGCAAACACGAGCAGTGAGTGGCAAATAGCTAATCTGGGGTCACCCAGAGGTGGGGACAGTGGCATCTGTGTGGCCCTAAGCACTGCCCCACTCGACACCTAGAGCTCCAGCTACTCCGAGCTGTGGTCCCCAGCCCCTCCGACTCACCTGCAGCTTCTCAAAGACCTTCTTCTTCGGCTTGAGCTCGTCGTCGGGCTCCCCGCCCTCGTAGCCCTCCACATAGACGCGCTCCCCGGCACAGCACCCGGCCGGCGGGTCCAGGGGCTCCACCTGCCGCGGCTCCCCCACGCTGCGGAGGGGCACGGAGGAAGCAGAGTCACCCCGAGGAGGTACCCACCTGCCCCTCAGCACCGCCGGGCTCTGTGACGGGAGAAGGGGGTCTGGACTGCACCCCTGGAAGGGTACGGCCCCGATGCCCCCGTCCCTCACCTGGAGGCACACAGCACCATGCCCTGCGACTCCACACCCCTCATCTTCTGGGGCTTGAGGTTGCAAAGCAGCACCACCAGCCTGTCCTGCAGCTGCTCCTTGGGGACGAACTGCACCAGGCCGCTGACCACAGTGCGGGGCTCAGGCTCGCCCACATCGATCTTCTCCACGTACAGGCTGTCGGCATCCGGGTGCTGCCAAGCAGAAGCAAGGTGAGGAGCAGGGGAGGGGACTGGGGTGGCAGAGAAGAAGGGGGCAGACCCCACACACCCCCCGAGTGCCCATATCACCATGTGGGAAGGTTACTCCCCTCTCCCCGTTGTGCCCATACCTTTTCCACACTGATCACTTTGCCAACGCGGATGTCCAGCCGGGATGGGACCACGTTCTCCGGCTCCGAGTTCTTGGTGCCCTTCTCTGCAGGCTCTGCAGTGCAAAGGGAACAGTCGCACCACTCGGCATAAACCCAGGGAGCTGGCCAAGCCCTGGGGAGCACACAGTGACCCCCAAATGCTGGCCCGGGGGCCCACTGAATTCCCTGCTTGTCTCTATACCACAAAGCACCAGAGAAGCATGCTGGCATCTGTCCTCTCTGGGAGGGGCAAACACCCCTGGCACTGGCCTTTCCTCACCCTTCCTAATGCTCTCCAAGGCTGCTCCTGGGACTGAAGTTTCAGAACTTCTCTCTAACTTCAGGCCCTGGAGGGACTCTCTCCGACCCAGCCCTGCATGGCCAGGGCCCCGCTTCCCCAAGCTCCCAGCACCTCCTTACTGGCTTTGGACGGGTTGGGATACGCCGCGTTGGTCAGCTTCTTCAGTTCCGGGCTGTTAAATTTCTCTCTGATGGGGTCAAGCAGTTTGTTCAGGGCTACTTCCACCGAGTTCTTCAAGTCTCCGGGATGCACGACCTGTATCGTGACAAACAGACGGGTTCCTGCACGGTTTCCTCCAGGGCACGGGGAGCAGGAGAATTCAAGTCACAGATCTGAGTCCAGAGAGGTAGGAACTGGAGACCACGCAGGGCGGGGAGATGAACCCCAGCATTTGGACTGATTCCCCCTTGGAAAACAAAGCCCCTCTTCTAGACGCTTCTGCTTGCAGCCTCAGGTGGGAACAGCTGAAAACGGTTTAACTGCTGCTCTGTTCCAGGATGTGGTTGACGTGGTCCTGTCCTGCACCGGGACAGCTGGTGCTCCTACAGCCTCCACCCATCCTCTCACCTTCGGGCTCTCCTGGCTGGGAGCTCCCTGCCACCCTACAGCCACTGGGCCACGCTCTGCTCCACACTTTCCCCCAGTGCAGATTTCCATCTCCCAGTGCTGCTCAGAGCCCCCCCAACATTGCTCTCGGGAGCCTCAAGGACAGGGAGAGGGTTCAGTCCCTCCTGGCACTCACCTGCTCAGCGAAGTCCTTCTCCAGGGCCTCATAGGCTGTGTAGGTTTTGTTTCCTCCCCATTTTTCTTCTCGCAGAACCACAAACTCTGCAACACACAGATTTTAAGGCTCAGATTAACCCAAGCAGATACTCACCCGCTGCTCAGCCAGCTGAACCAGCCGCCCCACGTAGCCCAAGAGCCGAGGGGGACCGCAGCAGGGGCTGGGGAGGGGGCACTCGGGAGCAGCCTGCTTCAGGGGGGACACGCTCCCATCCCCTCCTCTGAGCCACAGGGAAAACTAGCCCCAGCGCCCGAGCGTGGTGAGCCCCTCACCTGACTTGAGGGGAAAGAGGACATGCTTGATGAAGGAGAGGACACCGTTGTTCTCCACGTTCCCTGGCTCGCAGAAAGCCTTCTTCAACTTCTTCTTCACATCCTCCTTGCGGTCCAGAAGGTCAATCTTTGAGTCCTGCAGGAAGAGATTTCCACTGCTCTTTACCCAACCTCTTGCCCAAAAGAGACAAGCCATGCTGGAGTTGCTGCAACTTCTTCTTAGACCCCAGTGTGAGCAGAGAGAGAAGTCCCCTTCTCTTGGGGTGCAGCCTCTCCGCTCCCAGTCATTAACCCATCCCCCCGCAGAAACCCTGACCACAGCCACCGTTCAGGGACCAACCTCTTCTGACGAGCTCATTTTGCTGCCTGTCAGACCGGGAACCATTGGATTCATCAAATGGACACGCTTGGCATAGCCCAGGGAAGGAAGGTACTGGGAAAAAGCAAGGAGACAAGTCATGGACAATCCTCTGCTGAAGATCAGCTTTAACTCACAATCCCTGCTTGCTCCTGGCTCCAGATAACTCGGGGACTCAGAATAACAGGACCCAGAAAGCTATTGTGAATTCACAAGGCGCTGACGGCCACAGCCAGGGATGTGTGGCAGCACACCAGAGCCCTGCAGACCACGAGAGCAACAGCAGGAGCTGCGAAGGGCGCTGTGGTGCCAACCGAAATCACGGACACGCTTCTCCTAAGGGATTAGCGAGCGTTTGAGCCTTGAGTCAGGCATCAGCATCGCAGCGGGCTCAGAAAAACCCCCATTCCTCACCTTCTCTGCAAAGGTGAATATCTTCCTCTGATCAACTCCTCCAAACTGTGCGTCGACCTTGAGGTACTCCTCATCCAGGGCCTGCAGAGAGACAGCCTTGAGACCGGACCCAAGACTCCACGCTCCAGCTGTGCTCAGCCTTTGGAGGTCCTGCCCGTCCCCCAGGATCTGCCCAGCCTCTGCCAGGGCATTCCCACCCTGGGAAGGACGGGAGCTCTCCGGACTGCCTGCTGTCCTGCAGCTGGCCGGAGTCGCTGTAAAAGCAGCTCTGCGCTCGGGTTATGCTTCGTGCTGCTGCCAGATGTAATATTGGGGTGGAGTGTAACGACCTCGGCATTCAGCCTCACACGTCCCTGCAGTCCTGGCTTCGCCCAGCACCTCCCCGGCCAAGAGGCTCTGCTGACCTGCCTCGCCACGCACCTGCAGGCCTGGGTAGAGCAAACCGCTCAGCAAGGGGTGCTCCACCTGCTTCACCACCTCCGCTCCCGCCTTCTTGGCGTCGTGCTGCGTCACCACGGACGAGAGGCGGTACACGTCCAGCGTGTACTCCCTGTGGGAAGGGACAGCGCTCTTAGCACCGGGGAGGGGGGACACCTTTTAGAGCAGCTTCATGCAAACGCTGGTTCTGGCCACATCAAGAGGAGCCAAGGCCTGGAGGCACCTTCACTTTGTTTCCTGAATGGCAGCGCCTGGGAGCAGGCTCAGGAACAGGGCAAGCTCAGGAACAGCAGAGCCCCAGGTCAGGCTCTTCCTTCCCGAGAGCACCAGGTGCCCCAGGACTCACTTGCTGAGCTGGTAGTCAGTGCCCCGGACAAACTTCAGCTTTTCCAGGGGTACCCCAATGCTCTCCAGCATGGCTTTGATCACGTTCTCATAATAGCGGGTGCGCAACTCCAGCAACTCCCAGGGGGCCTTCATGTTGTCTAGGTAAGCGTGGAGATCAGCAAAGAGTATCGTCACCTAGCACGGAGGGGGACAGAGTCAGTGCCGCGCTGCTCAGGGGAACTGCACGTTCCCACCCACCAGTGTGGTGACAAAGTCCCGCAGGGTCCGAGCTCCCAGCCCGGCCACCTACCTCACACCCTGCCTTCAGGAAATCCGCGATCTTGGACATGGGCACGAAGTAAGCCACGTGCGGCTTGCCCGTGGTGGCGGTCCCCCAGTAGATCTTCAACTCTCGCTCCTTCAGGATGGCCATGAGCTTATCCTCCCCCAGCACCTCCTGTGGACGGCCAAGACGCACACCCGGCACGGCTGAGCCTCCCCGGGAACACGCTGGGGTGGCTGGGGGAGGACGTGGGCAGGACAACGTCCCGCTGAACGGCCGAGCCCCGAGCCGTGCCCAGGCTGCGGCCCACCCCGCATGCAGCATCTCCCCGGGGCTCCTGCCGGGTCCAGGGGCTGATCCGGGCCCCCTCCGCTACACCCAGGGCCTGCCCCGGCCCTAGTCCGCTCCCCCGCGGCCTGCCCCGGCCCCGATCCCCCCGCCTCGGCCTGCCCCGGCCCCGATCCCAACCCCAGTACCTGCAGGTTCCGGGTGATGAGGTGATACTTCTCCTGCGGGCCGGGCACGGGCTCCATGGCGGCGGCTGCAGGGAACGAGACAGCGTTACCGGAGGCACCAGCCCCCCGGGAGCCCCCCGAGGCCCGGCCCCCTCCCGAGACCGCCCCGGCCCGGTCCGGTCCCACCAACCTTCCCCGGGTTGCATCAGCTCCGCTCGGCGCTCGCCTGCCGCGCCTGGACGTCACTTCCGCCGCCCGAGCGCCGAGCTGCCGATGAGGAGGGGGCGGGGCGTGCCGGACGTTGGGGCGGGGCCGGGATCCGCCAATGAGACGGCGCCTGGCGCGGCGGGGGGGGGTGGGGCCGGGCCGCTCGCGCCGTTAAGATGGCGGCGGGTGAGCGCAGCGCGGCCCGTTCAGCCGGCAGCCTCGGCCCCGGCCCCGGCCCCGGCGGTTCCCCTGTCTTATTGTAGCTTTTTGTTTATTTCTTTGGGTTTTTTAACTTCTCTTTCCGGGGCTCGGGGGAACACCCGGCGCCTGGGCGGGCCGGGCCGGGCCTGGCCTGGCCGGGAGGAGGAGCCGGGGGCGGGCCGGGCTCCTCCTTCGGGGCGGCCTCGGCCCCGCGCAGCGCTGTCGGGGCGCCGGGCGGGCGGCCCGGGGCAGTGCCCGGGGGGTGGGGAGGTAAAAGGGGGCCGCTGGGGTAGGGGCAGGCCCGAGGCGGGCACGAGAGAGGGCGAGGTCGGGGAGCTGCGGGGGTGAAGCGCTGGTGTTTGCCTTTGTGCTCTCGGGTGAGATGAGAGCAGGGTCTTTTTCAGAGAAGAGCCCTCATGGGGTGGGCAAATCCTGGGGCTGAGGGGACTGTTACCCTGTGGCCCGTGATTGTTTTCTCTAATGGGTGCCCCCTGCTTCCCGCTCTCTCTTCAGGGAGCAGATCCTGGAGCAGTGCAGCGCTGCAGGCTTGTGAGATCTGTGTCTGATTTGTGTCCATGAGCCTTGGCAGAGCTGTGTTTCTCAGTAGCTTTGCCTTTTGATCTCGTTATTTACTGAAGCTGTGCTAGAAACCCCCATAAAGCGTGTGTAACTTCCCAAAGAGCCTTCCTGTGGCAGCCTCTGGGAGAATGGCCCATCCATGGCTGGTGCTTTTGCAGTTGGGGGTGAGCTGGCTCCAACATGGTGTGACATACAAGCACCCGTGCGGGAATGAGGGGCAGGGTGAGAGGGTGGCAACAGGCAGCCCTGTCCTACATCAGTTTAAGAGCCATTAAGCTGTTACAGAGCATTGCCCTGGTGTAAATCCCTGAACAGCCCCTGGATTCAACACACTGGTATGGGGAATGGCAGGGGGCTCTGTCTGGGCTCGTGCGTAATCGGTTGCGTAGTTACCAGAGTTCTGCATCCAGAATCAGTTGATGTAGGGCTGAAAGTACGGATCCAGCTTAGGATGCAGTTAGGTGAATTGGGAAGGTCTTGGCGGTAAGGAAGCCATTTCCTTGTCTGCAAGTTGAGCATGTCAACATCTCCAAATGTACTTTTTGTAAGCCAGTTCCAGAAAAAAGGCTTAAAATGTTTGGGTCTCTTACAAGTCCTTATTGGTTAGGAGCTAGATTATCAGACTGCTACACTCTGTAGGACTAAATCCACATTTAATTTGTTTTTATTTGCCTTTTGTTTCTCTTTGAAGCACTTGTAGCTAAATTGCAGAACTCCAAGCAAGTGCTGTCTAGTGAGGACTGCCTATGACTCTGTATGTTCTTGTATAGGTTTTGTATGCCCATAGGTGATTCCCAAGGTATTTTCTTTCTTCAGGGTGGCTACAGCATTATTCTGAAAGTGCTGATTTTTATTATTTGCACAGAATGACAGGAGAGGAAGCAGTAGAACTGCCTGGGTTGTATTCCTGGAGTAGGTAACCCTCCCTTTTTCAAAGCAGTAAGTAGTCAAACCAACGGAAAAACAAAAGATATTCCTTTAAATCTGTTGTCAAAGAGGACAGGAAATACCTTTCCTTAGTCCAGATTCTCCTGCTGGGTGACAGTCAAATGCAGGGCTTTCAAGTCAAAAGATTCATGTTAGTGTGAGTCCTCACTAAGAGGAAAACAGGTTTTGTTTGTGAATACTCTTAAACTATTGAATTTTACAGGAAGGTTCTTTATTGTCTGATCTTTCACTATAATACACATTTTGTATGAGTGTGTTGGTGACTAATATGCTGCTGAATGTCCTTTCAGCTCCCTGACAGTTACTCTTCCATTGCTCAGTTTTTCCGAACCCAAAAAAGACTTCTTATTTGTTTAATATCTTTGAAGGACGGAGGTGGGGGTTAGGAGACTGGGAGGGTCTGTGAGGCTTTATTTAATACCTAAAGTGTGCTCTGTACTTTAAGGTCGTAAGGAATGTGATTTGTGAATACTGGTATCTGTTGTTAGAATGACTGATTTACAGCAGCTTTGGAGGAGATGGTACAGACTGCGTTGATGACTGGAGCTTGTATTAGTCCTGCTTGATAAAGCCAAACAACCTGAGAACACTCACAGAATGAGGGACTGGTGGTTGTTATATGTTAAGACCTAAAATGGTCAAGAGTAGAGGTAATGGAGACCAGGGAGTTAAAATTGTGCCTGCTGTGCCTCAGCTAGTGTTTTTGCCTTCCCTGTTATCTTGCTGCATCTTTGGAAAACCAGCTGAGTTTCTTTTATCTGAGATGTTGTCTTTTGCTGGCAGGTTGGAGCTGACTCTTGCTGATTTCTTTTCTGAAAGGGCTGATCAAAGGGCACCGGGATCAGCTGAACTTCAGAACAGGCTTCTAGAGCTGTAAGCAGAAGGCACAGGGTCACTGAGATACAGGAACTGACAGTAAATGGATGACCATTCCCCTCACGCCTTTGGGCTTTGTCTTTGTCATGAATTCAAACCCACTGTTCACAATACAGTTCCCGGGGCCAAAAGGCTGTTGGATTCTGCAGAGCAGGTTCAGGCCCTACAGTCAGCTAAGAAAGCTTGTGTGTTGAGTCATCACTGTAGCACTCCAGATCCATCAGAGAAACTGCTGCTCTATTCCCCAGATTCTGCCTGCTTTCAAGGATCCTCTCATTTTCTGGATCATACTGGCCATGACAACCTTGTTGCCAGTTCTTCTGCATCAAACTACGATGATGTAGCCGTTTCTCTAGATACAACCAGATGTTTTGATGATAGTGAGCCAGATGACTGCTTGTTGGAACTGTCAGACAATGAAGAAGGGAATTCTCCTTTCAGTTACACTGAGGAAGAGATCCAGGAAATCTTGGCAGATGATTGCATGGCATCTGAGCAGTACCTAACTAGAAAAAGCACTCTGGGCCAAAATGTAAATGGAGAGAGCAGAAAGGACGAGAGCAGGAGCTGCAGTGGGGCATCAGTCATCAGTGAAGATGCGAGTATAGCCTCAAAGATTGCGGAGAAACCAAATGAACCTCTGTCCAGAGAGTGTTCTTCAGTCATTTCCGAATGTTATCCTAGCCTCTCCAATGAAAGTGCTAGTTTGGATGAGAACCATCTGCAGTCGGCCCAAGTAACTCGCATGTTGTTTGACCTTGACATTCAGGAGCTTCTGAGTCTTAGCCCAATTGATGCTGACTACGTAGATCAGCCTCTGGAGGACAATTGTTCGGAGGAAGCCGAAAGAGAAGCTTCAGAAGCAATCATAAATGATTGCCTAGAGTATGATAAAACTGCTAGTAGCTGTGTTCTTGAAGAATCCTCAGAGGGGCTGATGTCTAATGGCTGGCAAAGCCTGGGTGTGGATTGCCTGGGAAAGACTCCGTTTGCAAGCAGAGATGTGTCTAACTTCTCTGGTGATCATGTGGAAAGATCCCTGCCCTCTTCTGACCTTGCCTGTGGCCAGAGTTCAGCACCTGTGTTGCCGAGGTGTCCCACGCCATCTTCTGGGTCCAGAAACCAAGAACTTTCCAAAGCAACAAAGAGCTGTTTTCCAAGGAAATTAGATTCTCCAGAGGATGATGGGGGGCAGGAATCTTCAGAACTTGAACAGCCATCAAACAGCATTAAAGTAAACACACATCTTAATTCTTGTAACTAAAATGTTTTTCATTCCATTCCTTTTGATCTGTACTTGCAGTAATGTCCATATGCACACAAGTGTGCATTTTTACACAGCAAGGGAAGGTTTTTCAAGTGGAGGAAAGTGTGATTTTTATATAACTGTATAAGCAAGACTGACTTGGAATGATTTTCTATTAGGTGTTAATCCCCTTTTTCCTTACCTTTCTAGTTAAGTGATACAGCAGTAGTCCAGATTGGGCAGGAAGAGACAACCAGTGGGAAGAATCCTGGCAAAATTATCCCTGTGCCACAGGAGGAGGAAAGGTAATTTCTTAGGAGCCTCTAAATGCCTTTGCACTCTGAAAAATGTCCCAGCAGTTTCCCAAACCAGTTTGGTTGGCTGTGTGCTGCCGTTTTCTCTTTGCTTTTTTCTTAAGGTACACTGAAGCAGTGGGGAAAAGTATTTAATATTTTACCCTGTAAGATACTGTAAGAGGGGGACGAATGGGAAGGTCCAAATGGGAGGAAGGTTGCTAAGGCAGTCCTGGGCAGTGGTCCGCAGGGCAGAAGAGGAGATGTTTGTGCTGGCTTGGCTTGGTGGCCGCTCTCCTCCTGGAGTGGGTTCCGGCAGATGGCAGCAGCAGAGCAGCGCTAGGTGCTGGGCAGGGATGGTTGCCTTCTGCTCTCCAGTGCTCCTGGGCCTGCAGTTGTCAGTTTGGTGGTTCTTCCCCGTGGCCGCTGCAGACCTGCTGCACTCAGATGTTCTGTGCGTTGCCGTTCCCAGTGTGGCCTTGAGTAACGTGAAAAATCTGTTGCTTTTGAGGGCTCGCTGCAGGTTTCTGGCTTGTTAATCAGGACAGTGACTTGCTGGTTCACTCAGCTGACACGCTCTCCTGCTTTGCTCTCGGTATGCTATCTTTGCAGCTTTATTCAAATAAATACTTTTATTTTTGCAGTCGTAGAATAGCTACAAGAAGTTCATGTCTGTACTAGACACTTTGTCCCCTCTGTCTTCTGTAATCTAGTTTGACAAATTGCCTAAAAAAAATTAACGCTGTCTTTTATTTTAAAGACTGAATCAAGTGACATGCATTTCAGAAGCGGAGCTTGAGCAAAAGAAACATTTATATCCAGAGTGTGTGCATCCATATGAAGAAAACTGTAGCTCCTACACCAGGTAGCCCCCGCGTGGGATGGGGTAAGGCCGTACTGGTGGGGAGGGGGCACAGTGGAGGATGGATATCCTAGCAGGAGGCCTGGCTTGCTGAACTCATATTCTTTGATGTTTTGAATGTACTTGTTTTTCAGAGGGAAATAAAATGCTTGCTACACTTGCTAGCACTACCATGCACAGAGTTTCTGTACAACAATCAGTCTTGTTCCAGGACTGGTTCAGATGAGTTTCATAGTTTGGGATACTTGGGAGACGTTATACAGGGGGCTTGCTGCGGTAAATCAGAGGTGCTCCCAAAACAGGCCTGTGTTACCTGGGAAGAGCAGAGCTGAGCTCTGGCTTGTTGTGTTGGCAGGTAACTTGTTCTTGTCAGTCCACAACTATGAACCCAGACTCGGGGAACGTTTAGCTTAAGTGCTGAGATTTGGATATACTGTTAACACCTTCTAGACATTGCCTTTCCCAACGGTATCGTCCAAGAGCTATCAACTGTGGAGGTTTAAAGGAAGATGTCTGTAAAGAGCAGGTATGGATATCAGCTGAAGAGCAGTATCTGATGGGTTGGCGGGTAGAACTGGGATGTTCTGAAGGGCAAAGAGTGTTCTGGTAGCTTCTAGAGGTGGCCTCCCACTGTGGTTATTCTGAGTATTCATGGATGCAATAATTGTCATTTCTTGAGAGTTATAAGAAAGTGACAGTTTTGTGGCTCATTGCATGGAGCCTGCACTTATCTGGACAGCACGAACAGCTGCATAGCCACAGGGCTGCTTTCCAGTGTATGAATACAGCATAAGTAATGCAGAGGGGACTATGCAAAGAAAGCTAAAATGGCCTGTTTTCTCTTCCTTTCAAATTAAAAATGCAAGACGTATGTTCTGAGTCACAGAAAATCAGGCAAGAGCTCCAAATGAACAAGGCTGGTGAGTGAAATGGAGATCTATTTTGCTGGAGAAGAACATTGTCTGTGATGCACACAATTTGATTTTCTTATTAGTGCAAACCTCTCGTATTCCAAATAGCTATAGGCTTGGAATTCAGCCCGACAGACAGCGTGGGCTTTCCCAGTTGTCACAGAAAAACCTTCTCAGTGGGCTGACTTTGACCCTGTATGGTACTTCTGTGCACCTGGATCTGCAGCAATGTCTCGCGTATCGTTTGCGTAGGAGATGCAGAATGATCCCAAGAAATTCGTAAAGGAAAATTAGCAGGTTTCAGAGCCAGCAAGGGAATTCCCTTTGGGAAGCAGTAACTAATAGTGCTGCTACGAATCTTTAGCTCTGTTTTGTATTGCAAATCTCCTGGCATTTGTCTTAGGGTAGTGTTTGACTTCGCTATCCCCTCTTCTACATGATCTGTCTGCTCTTCCTTGTGTCCTGTCTCTTGCTCCTTGCTCTTATGTTGTCTGGGTGAATTACAGGCTGGCTACAGCAGAGGCTTTATCTTTTCACCTATCTGCGTGATATCTTGCACTTGCAGGTTCTCTATAAATACAGTTTTCTTATATCTGTGTTGGCTGAGTGTGTTGCACTGGCTACCACATGTGCAATCTTTGAACATCGACTAGTTGGAAGAAATTCTTTTGTATTGCGAGTAAACTTTTCACATCTAGCCATCTCAAGTGAGTTGGGAGATAACCCGTGGTTCTGGTTGTTCTTCCTCTCATTCTAGTTTCTAGAGGATATTCAATCTGAATAGATAAATTTATTTGCAGCTATAGGAATCGAAATGCTGCTGAGGCTGCGTTGTAGCAGATGTAAAAATGAGATGTGATTTGAACATCTGCTTGGAAATGGGTGGCTGCAACTGATAATTGACCACAAAAGATTTCTGCCAGCTGACCATTTGTTAGCATTCACACTTCATTATTGCCCTTTATCCAACAGTAAATAGAATCATATCCTTCTTGATGAGATCCTCCTTGGCAATTCTTGTTAGTTCTGTATCAGTCTACAGAAGTAATGAGGCTCCTACTTTCATAACTGACTCTTGGCACTGAATGTTAGGACTCTGCCGCCTAGTCTTGTCCTCAGCACTGTATGTAGCTGGATAGACCTATTTTTAAATGGGCAGGGGAAGGACAAACTTAACAGAAAAAGCATTTCTCTCTCTAAAAACAGAGCCTTCTCTTGGTTTCCACCCAAACATCTGTACTTTAGGAGATCTGCTTTCGCAGGTCATTAACATTGCAATTGTGCATATGGCCTAGTGCTTGCACCGCCTGCTGCTCACACAAGTATTCTCGTGTTATTTGGAGCGGCATCACGCTCTCGGCAGTCGTGCACCCCCGGGTACCCGGGAAGCTGAGCTAGCTCCTGTCTGACCTCCAAACACTGCGTTCTCTGCTCCTGCTAGCAGGACTCCACCAGGAGTTCTCCTTGAGGGTTGGTTTGTTTGGTAGAGGTTTATGATGCTTAGCAATTTTATCAGACTTCTTACAACCTGGGAGAAACCTGATAAATTATTTTCTTGGATCCCTCTTGAATCAAAGGGAGAGGTGGAGGAGGAAGAAATACCTTATAAAGAGTCACAGACCATCTGGTCTTACTGTGATAACAAAGATCAATATCTTTAAAAAAACAGACGCACCAGGTTTAAGGGGATGGAAAGGGAGAATATTATAAGGGAACATATGGAGAAACAAATTGTGAAATATAAATGAACGCTGTGCTAGCAGACTCTGCCTTGAAAGAGTCTGGTCTGTTGATTGGTACTAAGCTGGCTGAGGAAAAAAACTTGGAACAGTTCTTACCTGCCCAAACTCATTTTGCTTGAACGGAAAGCATGCAGAGAAGGTACAGGAGTTGGGCTGTGCTGACATAAAGGAGGAATAGCATGTGTGGCTGAGCCTAGGAGGGAGATTTCACTTCAAAGCAAATGAAATCCACCTACAAACCCTAAATTTCAAGGGGGATGTGAGATGACGTTTGGAGTAGGGGATGGGGTAGGAACTGATAAAGCAGATTGCAAGGAGGCTTACTGTGAGGGGAGTGGTGGGAGGAGGTAGCTGTTCTTGGCAGAGTGTGATAGTCCCTGGTCTACGTGACTGGTCCAGGGGCTTCTCTAGTGGCAAACCACATGGCTTTGGTTTGCAGGTACTTTTGCTGAGATAGTCAGAGCTCCTGATTTCTAAATGAGGGCGGAACTTGCCTGAAAATCTCATCCTAAATCTGTAGTTTGATCTCAACTGTTGTGGAAGGATGGAGGATGGGCTGTGCCTGAGGAGAAAGAAATCAAAATGTTTTAAGTTCTGTTCCATGGCAGTTCACTTTATCTAGGGTGTCATTGTCCCCTTTCCTCATGTGTAATGGCCATAAGGATTCCTACTCTGAGCCTTGGGTTAGATAGTTACGTGAGGCACTGTGATAATAGCTCTCTCCAAATACTTGATGGGGTTAGTCTGCTCCTGTGACTTTGCCTCTTGCAGAGGAGCTCAAACCTCTTACTGGTGTGAAGTACTCACGAGCCATGGTGGTCGTTTGCACAGCGTCTTGTCTTCCCTCAGGTGCAGGGGTGAAGGGTGCACCCCTGACAGTAGGAAATGACCCCCTGTTTCCGTGAGCCATTTTGACTGTGACTCAGAATGGCAAGGGAGGGGGACTTCTATATAGGAAGGCTGAGAATTTGTGAAAAGCTGTGATTTCTTCTAGTCACACACACGTCTTGCATCAGCTTGTTGCAGACAACAAGAATTGTTGTGTGACAGAGTTTGCCTTTTGTTAGCTGTCTTGGAGTGCCTCCCTTCTTCCTAAGCAATGCAGCACGAAAACATGGATTTTCTTTTTTTCAAGAACGCTTCTGAAATCTTTTTTAGAAGTATCTTTTTTTTGACAAGAAGTTATTTCTTTGGGTAAATAAAAGCTGATACTGCAGTTTATGAAGGAGACCTGGATTTGCTCAAGAGACGCTGTGTTCCCTGCAAAGGAAGCGGTGTTACGCAGAACCGTGATTCACATGAATCACATGACTGCAGTGGGAGGATGGAAAAACCTTTGAGTTTGGACTGGGCAAGGACACGCACTGTTCCGTACCTTGAGAGCACCTTGAAACTTCAGCAAGGGCAGTATTCCAAGGAAGTTGCCTTTCACTGAGCTGTAGTACCTGTTCTGAGCGAGCAGAAGGGCAAACGCTACAGCAAGGCTGGAGTTACTGGTTGTTTCATATTTTGTGACATGAATTCCAGGATTCTTGCATTCTGCTCAACCATCTCTTGCCAAGGATTTGCTGCGCAAAGCCTTCCGATCTGCCCTTTTGAATAGAGGGGCTTGTTCTGTGTACACAGATAGCACTGGCTGTAAGATCAGTAGTACTGGAGCGCTCGAGTAGAAGTTTGGTGCTCTGTGACCCGTGTAACCCTGACCTAGACAAACCTCTTGGGAGCAGCCTGGATGATCCAGTCACAACATAGCTTTTCTGAACATTATGATAAATATATGTTGAGTGTAACGCAGGTATCTCTCCCCAGCTGCTGGCATGAACAAGTTGCTTTGCCGGCTTGAGGCCTATCTGGTCACTGGCTGCTCTTGCTGAGCAAGTGCTGTAGAAATGAAACTCTCCGTGTTGTGGATGTGACAACCCTGTGCCAGCCAGATGCTCCTTCTCCAAACCAACTGTTTTGATAGTGTTTTTGCAGGAGTGACCCTTGTGCTGGTTCGTTCTTCAGATGGGTCTGCAGTTTATAAATGCAATTTCCTGAGTTATGCTGATGCCTGGGCACAAATAAGAAAAAACCAAGGCAGCAGAGTTGGCTTTTTTCAAGATGCAAAAGGGGCAAAGCAGCCTCTAATGATGTGGAAAAGCTTTGTAACACTCTGAGGCCTAGAGATAACTAAGCTTATTGAAATGTAATTTGTTTTTTAATCTTGCTCCTATAAGACTGCTTAAAGTTTGTGGGGTTTTGCCTTGTTATTTCAGAACGTGCTTAGATGTAGCAAATGAGAGTATTTAACGTGTTTACAGCACTTTGTGAGGAAAATTTACCCCTTGTTTAAACTGCTGTGTAGGGGAGCCCTCAGCTTTCTCTGCTGGGCCAGGGAGAAAGAGCTTTGCAAAGAAGGTGGTAAAGCACGAGGCGGTGTTCCTGAAAGGACAAACTTTAAACTTTCATACTGTTACTTACCAAGGTGCCGCCTTATAATGTGGTTTCCCTTTTAAAACCTCTTAACAAGAAAATTGGGTACCAGCTGCAAGCCCCAAGGAATGGGGAAGGCATTTGCAGAGAAGATGCTGTTCGAGCCTCTCATACAGATGCTTCTCTTGTGTTTGTTTTAACTGTTTTACTTACTTTTGCAGAAATTACCCAAGGTCGACCAAGAAACTCCCACAAAAGTACAGCCTTACACAGTGGGTGAGCAAGAACTTGGCCAAACACCACCATTTCCAGAGCATTCCTGACCGCTTCCAGTGTAGCCCTGTCACGGCCTTTTCTAATGTCCGATTTTGCTGCTGAGGGCCTGGTTCTTATTCTGCATTTAGAGTTGTTCTCAGTTGTTCTGGTTTTGAGTAGTTTGTATTTTCCTAAGTTGTTTTATGATCTGTTTTTAATAAGGCCTATGGAAGTTTCTGTGTTTTAGAAACGTTTGGAACTGGTTTTGAAGTGCAATTGAAATGTGATCTGTTTTGTATAGGTAACGTCTATGTTTTCATCAGTGTTACCCTTTGAACTGAAAACAACTTCCTCACAGAGTAGGTAACATGTAGTTGGTGTTCAAGAGGCAAGACTGCACGTTGGATGTGAGGATGTAATATTTCAATGGTAGAAACTGGAAAATGTGCTTTGAAGTGGAAAAACTTTTCTTTAAAGCTTGGGCCTAAACCTTGGCATTAAATCTCCTGCAGTGATTGGGCTCCCTTTGAATAAAATTAAGGTTTTAAATTGTAAAAACAGCTTGTGGCTGCTGTCCCCCTCCATTTGGCAAAGACAAATTTGTGTTTGTTTACTGTAAACTCAGGAGCAGCTCTTGATTTACCTGGTTTGGTTATGTCTTGTCTTGTTGTGTTGTTCTTTCTCTCCCTGAAAAGTTTGCCTTTTTTGATTGTTTTTACTTGTTTCATTTGTAACTGTTCTTGTAAAAATGTTTCATGAGATTTTCACTTCAGTTTATAAACATTTTGCACCTGTTAGATGTAGTTTTCTTTTCTGCTATGTGATTGTGAGGCCCTCCTCTTTCACTTACCTGCTTTCTGGAGTGTCCAGAAGAGTGTGACCTCGTGTTCATTTAAGGTACGCAGTCCAACAGCAACTACCGGTCTCCGTGCTGCCTCCATCTCCTTCCCTAACAGAGCATAGAAACTCCAAGTTATTTGGAGGATTTGTAAAACAGAGATAGGTTGATCTTCTGCAAAGTGCTCTTTCCCAGGGGTGCTAGCAGGGCCTGCACGGGCCTTGTGAACCCTTTAGGCGTTTATAGGTGGATTTCAGAGAGCAAATTAGGTTTATTCATGGAGGAAATTGTACTATATTTTTATTAGAGTAATTTGAATTTTTTGGTGACATTTTTGGCTACTGTAATTTTAAAGAAATAAAACTTAGGTACAGTACTAATGTTTTTCAGTGTTGTGGTTCATATATTTTATTATTTTGCCCTTCCATAGCACCTTTCAAATCTGGAGCGGGACAGGAGGAAGTGGCTTTAAAAAGCGGGCAAAGTTTGTCACTGTCCTAGATGTGCAGTGACTGTGGCGCAGAGAATCGAAGTAATTTGTCCAAAGGATAAGCAGTGAAGCTTGGAACAGAGCCTGGTATTGCCTGACTGCACTAACTCCTAGATAATACTGCCTCCATTAACGAAGTAATCCATATATAGCAATTTCGTGGGGAGGGGGATGTCGTCTTTTTTTTTTTTTTTCCTGATGGGTTGTACAGGCATGGGCGGTGCACGCCCAGTGTTAGGGCTTTGTGTCAATAACTGATCTTCTCCCATTAATAACACGTTCTTCATGCCAGCGTAGCCTCTCATGTGACTTTTACCACTGTAAATTTTGCTCAGAGAGCTGTGCCTAGAAAGGGAAGGTGACATCCCTTGGCAGCCATTGATTGGGTAGTGTGGGGGTTATTAGTACATGGCGGCTGTTGTCTTTTAAACCAGTGAATCCTATGTATTAAATCAAAGAGGCGTCTCTGAAAAAGGAATAATTTTCTTGTGGTCCTGAGGGCAGTTTTGCGTGCTGTTCAGGTGGTTGTCATATCTGTGAAGTCCGCCTGCTCCTAATATACGCGTAGTAAAGGAAGAAGTTTGCTGCAAATTCCCTTGCTCTTGTCGTTTTGAAAAGGCAAGTGGGATAGCAGGAGTCTGACTGCAGAGCCTCTCCCGCCGCCCCACCTTGCAAAAGCAGACTAGCTTGCCTGCTGGAGGGTTTATCTGATATTAAACTGCTAACAGACTGGCTCTTTGAAGGCCCAGACGTAACGCAGGCCTGGCAGCAGCTGTTGCAGTCACATACTGGCCGGATAGTGAAGCTCTGTCTCAACCGGTGATCGATGGTCGCTGCTGATCAGCAGTGATATAACTGAGCAGGATCAGAGCGGTAGGAAGACCACAGGCAATCTGCTTCCTTGGCTTTGCATGCTGAGGTGGTGCCTTTTATGCATTCAGAGCTTTCCATGCTAGCTGTCTTGATTTTTGTCATACATCTTTTTATGAGATTATTATTAAGTGATGCATAGCAGTCAGGATGTTATTTATATTAGCTTTCTCTTAAAGCAGGCATTCTGTTGCCAGTTCAGCCA
Source organism: Mycteria americana (assembly GCF_035582795.1). Taxonomy (NCBI): domain Eukaryota; kingdom Metazoa; phylum Chordata; class Aves; order Ciconiiformes; family Ciconiidae; genus Mycteria; species Mycteria americana. The sequence continues at coordinate 3,116,263 of NC_134385.1, forward strand.
TGCTGAGAAAATAAAATTATTCTGAAGACACACCTTACCATGACAGCAAGATGATGGTGTCTGTACATGTGCTGTGTCTAAGACCGGCTTCCCTGTGCTAGAGGACCTCGGGCAGAAGCAGGTGCTGCCTCCTTAACGTGTGTTTTGGGGTCTTTGCGAATGTAAATCTCTCACGTGAATGAACACTGCTATGGAGCAGCTCTGCACTCTGTAAAGGCTTTAGGCTTCTGGGCAGCCTTATTGCTGAAGATTTCATTCTTTGACATTGCAATGTGATTCGTATATGCTGAACGGTAGAGATAGTGCAAAGGGAAGGAGAGATTGTGTATTAAGTCTTCGTGGAAGGACATGCTGCATGTTTGCTGCTAGAGTGTAGCCAGGGGCTCTGTTTATGATTTTTGCTGTAGTAGAATCCAGCAACATCAGATAATATTGGAAGAGACTGTTTTGTGCAAGCCCTGCGTGAGCTCTGTGATGAAATGTCTTATGATTAAAAATTTAATAACATTCATCAATGTATTGCAGTCTAACAACAGCAGCTAGAAAACAATGAGACTGAAATTAAACTACTGTGTGGCTTTTTCTGCCGTGCTCTCAAAAGCTAACCAACTCTTCCCTACTTTTGTGCTGTAAGGTAATTCTAAACGGGAGGAAGAAATTGTCCTGAAATGTGAAATAGTAGAAGCTGATAATATTCTCCCTTTGGTTTGAGAGGATGTGTAGTACTATGCTGGTTGTATCCTCCACAAACAGGTCTGGATGGTATAAATAGGTTATATTTAGCAGTTGGTGGCACTAAGTGTGGGGGTTTTTGTCAGTTAAAAAGGACAGCGATGTGCTGCAAAGTGTCAAACGGCATCGTGGGGCTATGTCATTATTGCCACTCAATGACTCTGCATCCAATGTGTTCAGATTGCAAGCAAAAAGATGGCTTTTCTGGCTGCCAACTTTGCTGACTCCATCTGGGATCTAAAATTCAAGCTGTGTCTTTCCTGGCTGTGTGGCTAATAATAAAGATTCTTCATTTGGAACTTAGTTAAACAAAATTGATGCTGATGCATGAGCTGAAAGAGAATCCAGCTCACTTTCCTCGAGATTTGTGGGCTAAAGCACTAACAAGTAGGAACGTAATCATTTTAATCTATAAGGTCATCAGATGATTTAATAGGCAGCAGAAACAGAAAATACTTTAGCATAACAAGCATGTTGATCATACAGCTTTTTAACAAATGCTAGAAAGCTGATTGAATTTGGTCAGCTAGGCTTCTGCTTCCAGACTAGCCAGTAATAGCTCATTACATGCCGTTAGGAAGCTTTTCTGCAAATCTGGGGAAATTACATTTGGTATAACATATGGTATAATCTTCGACTCTCTCCTTGGGAAGTGAAGTCTGACTACTCAGTCAATGAATTGCTATATTTTTATCAGCAAAATGGATGTGCAGCTGTGACATACGCTTTTGAGTGATGTAACCTTTAATGTCTTTGGCAAATACTGGTATTAGCAGTCTGTTCCTCTCCATTTACATCTCCTCCAGAAAGTCATTACCAGCTGAGATTATACTAACACTTTCTGTCGTGTAGGTGTTTCCTCCTCTGATGCTATTGAACTGTCAGGGAATAAAATGCCTAATGTTCTCATTTTCCTGCGAGGAGACAGAGAACAGAGCTTGTGCTGCTGCTTGTTGTACGGAGGGAGGTGGTGAGAAGTGTATGGTGCTGTGTTGTGAATTGGAAGGACATGCTGTGCAGGATTGTTTGCTCCACACCGCCTCCTGCAGCTCCATTTTACTAAACTCTTGGGGGAGGAATATATTGGCTAAATTGTACATGTAGGCATAATATTACAGTGCTTGAAAGGATGAAAGCAAGTGGTGCTTAACTTTAAACACGCACTGCATCTATTGGCAAAGGGTTCTGTTTTCAGCTTCTTGCTCTTTATTGTGCCCATAGTCTCTGCTCAGTTGATTCTTGGAAATCAATGGGATTAGTCCTCAGGGGCTGCACAGCATCGGCAGAGCCGGCTGGAGGGCTGCTTTCCTTTGCTTTGGAGATCAACAGGGAATCGGTTCTTGCAGGGCTCTCTGGGATCTCTGTCGTGTCAGCCCAGTCCCACTTGCTGCTTTTTAGTATTTATTGAAACCTCCCCTTCCTAGCTGCTGCTTCCAACAACCAGTCAAAACCAGCAGTCAGGCAAAAACATGCGGGGAAACGTGGGTGGCCTTCAGGGTGCGTTCTTCTGTGGTCCAACATGACTTTCCTTAGCACTATCTTGGTGTTTTTTTCTTGATCTCTTCCCTTTACTGAGTGTAAAACACCCCAGGAGTGTCTTTTGGCAGCTGTTGACGAGAGTGAGGTATCTCTTCTAAAGATGGGCTTAGGCTTGAAGTCACACAGGCCCAGAGCCTTAATGGTATCTGACTCTCATGGGTTACAGTGGAAGTTGATACTGAAACCGCAGTTAAAGCTTTGACGTTTATGACCCTCAGAAAAGTAGGATCTTAAGTAACTTTCTTCTCCTATAATGGGAAACACTTTTTCCTAAAGTGTGGACTTATTACATCACTTCAATTCAGAGTTGCTGAGAACATTTCCTTTAAGAGAATCACTTGAATTGGATAGCTTGAAGTCCCTCTCTGAGTTGAGTTGCTGCCAGCCTACATTTGTTTCTTCTCACTAATAGCATTATTACCTGACTTTTAAAGCCTGCAGTTATGGAACATAATGATAACCCTTTTACCTCCTGCCACATTGTGGCGTGAATACTTAACTCTGCGCAAACACTGACGCTTTACCTTTTAATTTTTTTCTTCCAAACAAGGAGTGAGCACATCTCTGTTAGGAAAGAAACAGTTTAAACCTGTCACTAGGGAACAACAACAGTTACTGTAAAAAAGGGGATATGGTCTGAATTCCCAGGGACAACTGTCTTTAAGAACAGACACACAACCCCCCACCCCCCAAACCTGCCAAATTACCAGGCTGAATTTCCTCACTAGCAGGCTTCCGAGGGCTGCTTGCTTGGCTGTCTGCTCTAGGATTATGAGAGAGCATCTCCCTTATCGTTTTGCACATGCTGTACCATCTGTCCTAAATCTCCCTTTATAGGGGTATGGATTCCAAATGACATTTCTTTCTTAGGAGATAACAGACACGTCTGAAGAATCTTGCTAGGGATGGCTGTAGTGCTATTTATGTTGCAAAGTTTGTTGGGTTTTTTTTTTCCCCTTCATCCCGTGACCAGGGTGAACTCTGAACCTTTCTGGTTTTCTACACCCAGACATTGAGAAAACAGTTTATGCTGTAGTCCCTGGGAAATAGAGAGAAAATCTCCCTGTTCTATTGTGTGTGTTCTGCTTGAAGCAGACAAAGATGAAATATTACTAAATTGAGACATTACAAGGACACAAGAGATGCCTTTAATCCTTTATTGTACATTATAAAATGTTTATTGCTCTGTCTGTATCAGAGGTGTTGACCTCTCCCTCTTGGTGATGGAGGAGTATGTTCTGGCAAAGGATCCACTGAAGAGACCTTGGGGGTTGGCCTGCCTTCTGAAAGTGGCACGAGGGAAACCCTTGCTTGTTCACCAACACATCTGACTTCCTAGTGCCTTTCTCCCAAATCAACTCTTTTGGAAAGGCTGGTGACAGTGGAAGAGGAGAGATGGCTGAACTCGGTTACTGCCAGCCTGTTTCTTTGCAGAGACTTTTAAACCAGTGCAGGTTTGTTGTAATGGGATTCAAACCCTACTCAGGCCAACCTGCCTTGGTATTTGATGGAACAGGTAGGATCTTGCCTCATCCCCTAGTGCATATGGAGTGGTCTTGTGGACTAATTAAATAAATACAGATACCCCATGGCACACTACAAAGAGTAAATCTTTTCCATGTGATGGACTTGCATCTACCAGCTTCCAGAGCACCAGCAATCCCAGGGATCCTGTCTGCTTACAAACATCAAGCACTTAATAAGAGAGAGAAGCAGCCCAACGTCTTTTCCATTCATCGTCCTCCTTTTTATGGAGGACTGCCTCCAGCAGATACCTGGCATTGCAACGTCACAAAAATAGTGCAGACAGGACGTGTAAGGAGAACCAGACCTTCCCACCGGAACCCTACTAAAAGAAGCAATTTAAGAACTTAAGCCCTCAGAAAAAGGTCCCTTAGGCAAGAGCCTTTCACAATAAATAGCTATTGCCACTGGAGACCTTGCATAGCAACCGGTATCATGATTTTTTTCTTTTTTTTCTTTTTTTTGCTGACTGGCTACATTTTTATGGACCTTTTATCACACTGGTGGTGGACACAGGCCCAGCTGAAAATACCATGAAGAAAATGGTTGAAATTATCCTGGAAGCTAAATAACGGCTTCTGGTGTCCCCTCATATTGGTCTGTGCCTCAGTGTTCGGTGTGCCCCGATTATCTGAGATGAAGAGCACCAGTGCAAGATAGGAGAGACAGCAACGGTGGAGACACGTACTGCAGCCTAACTGGAGAACAACCAGAGAAGTTCTCGCAGTGGGAATGGAAACCTGGGGTATGCCTTTTTTCTTTTTTTTTTTTTTTGTTTTAAAAACCCACCTGCAAAAGACGTGTTACACAACACACATCAATGGAACAAAGCAAGCCAAGAGCACACAGCAGCCAAAATCTGGTTGCTAGTTGTGTCTGTGATGAGCTTTCCTCCTTTCTTGCTTGGAGAGGAGTGACAGTGACTGATGCTTGAGCTCACATTAATACTGTCAAGATGTAGTGACAGTGAGACAAAATAAAGATACAACAAAACCTTGTACAATTCCAAAGACAGGGAAACCAGAAGACGGAGTGTGAGGGTGGAGAGGAGTGCATGAGAAGTTGCTCCAGCCCAGGTGATTCATGAGTCCAGTACAGGATCACCGGCAGCAGCTGTCTTGCTGATGCTTTTCCATCTTAATTGTTTGTTTGGGTTTCAGGGTTTTTTGCAGGATTTTTCTTTCTGGCCCGATGTTTTGCAGAACACAGACAAGGAGGTGTATGCCAGCAAGTGACAATCACTAGGTCTCTTTCCAAATTGCTCCAACAATATTTCACCTCCCTAGTCATCAAGGCTCAGAGGCAGAAAGTGAGAGTGAGGAATGGAGTCCATCTATCAGATGGCAGGCTGTCACGCTTCAATGATGTTCACTGAGGGCTTGTTTTTTGGAAACTAGAAGAGAAGAGGAGACAAAGGAAGAAAGGATGTATAGGAATCGCTAGAGAGGGGAAAAAAACCCACATCAGAGATCAGTGCAGTGTGCTGGTCAATTTTGGGGTTTGTAAGAGTTCTTGTTCCCGTCCCCTCAGGATAATGACAGAGGGCCAGAGTTGACGCTTTAGGGGTGCATGGTTCATCACTGTCTGCTTCTGAATGAGCATGAATTAGTGGACTATTTCAAATAATAAGTAAATGTGAAGTGGTGGGGATGTGCCAGAGTGCAAGTTGTGAATAGAAACGCAAGAAACTTAAATTAATGGAAATAAGTTGGTATAAATTATAGGCTTGAGTCTGCTTACATTATGGATATGGCCTACCTTTAACATCATGTGTATTACCAGCCATGCTTCTGCTGATCAGCTCTTCAGTTAATTGCAAGAGTAATATCCCCTTTACCACATGCCATCTAAGGGCTGCTGTGGGGGTAAGGACCCGAGCAGCTCAGGGACTGCAGCATCGCTCAGTGCATTTTTCTTCCAGAGGTGTTCAGATATTTCAGCAATGTGGATTGAGATCTGTTTTACTGATGGATGTGCAGGCTAATGCAGAGGCAGGAGTGAAGTGCTGGTGTCCTGATGCGTCTGGGAGGCTCAGACCATTAACAAAGCCGTGGTACTGGCATGCGTGGATGTGAAGGGGTGTTTCCTTTCTGCATCCCGGCTGGAGGGAGGATGTTTAACAGAGGCTGCTTTTTGGGTAATTTAGCTGAAGCCCAGCTGGAAGTTGATTGTCTGCCCCGTCCCCCACTGCATGCCAGCCGCATCTCACCTTGCTGCGGAGGAGCCCTCCGCTCTGGTGCTCGGGAGTGCTGTTCTCCGAGGCGTTCTTGACTTTCTCCTTGCTGTTGTTTGGCTCATTATCTTTGATGATATCGTACTGTCTGCAAAACAGGGCGATCACCCCTAACAGGAAAAAGCATTAGTGATCACACAAATGAGTTCAGCTCCTGGAGCCTGTGGAGACCAAGAGATCCCTTGCTTGCCAGCCGGCTTTATGCCTTCTGGTAGAGATCTCAGCAGCACTCACAATTGCTCCTAAGAATCATTTTCTAACACAGCTAGTCAGCCCTCTGGCTGTTTCCTTCTCGGTGCCTAATTCCATACTAAACTAGTTAGACAGAAGGACAGGAGATTAATTATATTCCAACTTCCCTGTCATTAAATGGGACAAGTGTTTTAAGCCCTCCATTTGGATAGCGGTCAACACTAACTGTGCGGTTAAATGGGATCTTTGCTTTGCAAACACAGGAGCTCCTGGAATTTCCGGTTAGTGAAAATGTGCCCTCTGATCTTTCTCCTCTGGGGTGAAGAGAAGGAGCTGGAGCTGGCAGATGAGAGGCAGGTACCGTACCTGCCGGCATGTGATACAAGCCAGTGCCTTTTGAGCAGCAGGACAACATCTGCAAATATGCAACAGTGACGGCAGCAAAAGCTGCCAGTGGAAATTTCCTCCCACAAACGCAGGCACATGAAGAGAAAAGCAGGGGCAGCCATGACACGTAAGAAGGCTGCAAATGTCTTTCTTGGAAGCTTTTCTATGACATTTTGACCAAGTAACTTCTCTGCCTGCAGATGCCAAACACAGAGGTTAAGCAGACCCAGGCAGATGCTGCTTCTCCCTTACTGAAAAATATTCCAGCTCCCCTAATAGCAAAACATATGTAAAGCTTTCACCGGATCATCACAAACTGCTTTATAAAGTGAGGCATTGTTATGGCAGCTGCCCCCAGGTATTACTGATAAACACATTGGTCCAGATTCTTTCTTGCATATGTGAACAAATGGCTGATCCTAGGAGAATAGGTTAACATCTGCCACAGTCACACCTTCTGTGATTTCTGATGGTAAAACTGAGGGACAGAGAAGCAAAGTGCTGTGAAAAACACCAGAAAAACAGACAGCACAAGAGCTTGGGTCTTGTCTCAGTTCAGAGCCCTGGGCGCAGACCGGTTCCGGTTCGCATTTGCTAAAACATCGTCATACGTTCAGGTTATGGCCAGGCAAGGTTAAGGGCTGTGTATTGAGACTTTGTAAAGAACCCACTAGATGTAGAGAGATTTTCCCCCCACCCACTTTCCTTTTTAAAGGTAAGTCATCTGTCCAATTTGCTAATACTGTAGTATTAGCAAATTCTTTGTTCAGATGCTGATCTGAGTTTTAGATTATACAACAGTGGGAGATGAATCAGTTGTTCAGTCACTTCACATGATTGTTTCATGATTGTATTTACTGGCACATTTAAATTTGAATATGCACAGCTAAAATTTGACATAAATGCTGAAAAGATCATGGACTAGAGGTTTTGGAAGCCTTGTAATTTAGTTTAGGTTTTCATTTGGTTATCATCTTTAGCAGTAATTGCTGTGGAGTCTCTGGAAATGCAAATAATGCATGGTAAACTCAGGAGGTTCCAGGGCAAAAAAAAAATTATACGTGGATCTGATTCTGTGTCACCTGGATTCATTTGTAAGAAACCTTGCAGAACTGTACAGGACACAGTTAATCCCTCCATCCCCCTCTTTTGTGACAGATCTCAGATCAGTGCCTGGTTTCCTCTTCACATCTCTCCCTGGAGGTATCTCATCTCATCTCAGCAGAATCTAGTATAAATGGGCCAAATCCTCTGTTGGAGTAAACTGATGCAACCCCTATCAGTGCAGTTTACAGCAGCAGAGATGACAGACCACCGTCTTTAAGGGACGTAACGTTATGCTCACCACTGAAACTACAAGTTGTCAAGGTCATCAGCCACTCAGTACAATTGTGGTGGGTTTCTCTTCCGACCGAGGAAAATTCTCTGTGCGACTGTTCACACGCTCTGTGTGTGGAAAAGTGGTTTGTCTGGGACGAGAGAACTAAATACCGAGTGGCAAAGGTGGTCTTTTCTGGATCATAGATTTACCATAGTGCTAATTTCCTGGCCTGCCAATTTCCTTGGGTCACTTGAACCATTCCCCCTTGGGCAACGAGCTCTGTGACTCGCAGGGAGCAAATGTTGTTTCATTAATGTTTTACGTTGCAGCAGGAGCAGCAGCTGACTGGCAGGCAGGGGAGGCTGGGGCTCTAAATAGAAAACAAACATGTGCAAACTTTATTTCCCATTAACTCATGCGTGTAATTTCCAAAGTGAACAAGCTGAAGGACTGGCCGCAGCCACTTCATAAGCCGATGGAGCAGGAGTCAGAGGCATTTTCCTTTCCCTATTTGCTGGTTTAAAACATATGAGTGAGATCTGTCCTAGGTACAATTTGGTATAAGCTCTATTGAAATGGGATCCCAAACTCATGTTGGAAAACGCTTGGTTCTCTTTGGAAATTTAATGTATATATTTGTACATATTAACAGAAAGTCATAGTGAGGGATCTTTGTATTGAAGGAGCACATTTACCTGATGCTTTGTTACAGGCTGGCTTAATGTATGTGCCTAGCTATGCCCATCGCATCCCGCAGCAGAGCGGCCCTGGGATGGCTTTACTGCACCTCCCGCAGCACCAGGTGCTCTCAGCTGCAGCTGGGCATGTGGTCTTGCTTATAAAATCATATACTACCGTAGCTGTCTTGTAGCGGAGCCTCCGCTTGGATTAAAAGGATTAGTGGCTGCAAGGTGTAAGGAGGACTAGGGTGGAATTTCAAAAGATTGCCAAAAGTTTGGCTCCAAAGCCCCCTTTTGGACAGCAGCTTTCAGCTAATGCTGGTCCTTCCTCCTCCCACCGTCCCAAGCTCGTGTAGACTTTGCCTTCCTTTTGGTTAATGTGTTTCTGCTAATGTCCCTCCTCTTCCCATGAAATACTATTCTTTGTATTTTAATAGTGGATGTTGAGAGGATCTGGGTTTATTGGTGTTTAGACGTTTGGGGCCATTTGTTCTTTCAATGCTTCTATTATTTTAATCGATTTTTGAAGTGGGTTTTAGTGTATATGTAATAGTGGGTGTTGAGAGCGAGACTCTTAAATTTCTGTTTTGCATGAGAGTTGGAGACATATAATGGCCAGATAATTACAGTGACCTGTATCACTTGAAGGGCTTGAGGCATCCTGTTGGATGGCTGAGGGCATTATCATCAGTGCGTTCTGGAAAAATTGAGATTACAGGATTAGCCATGGGGAATTAGGCAATTGGTTCATCAAGTCCATTATCTGCTTCCTGCTGGACCAGATCAGACCATTGATTCACCTGCTTTTGGCACTGCCCGACTTGGGATGCTGCAGAGGGAACCGAGGTGCCCTTACAGCTGAATATACAGTACTCTTCATGGGAGGAAGGGTTTCTTTTCAGGCCCTACATGATTACACATGCAAACCAAGCAAGCCACCGGGCCCTAGGGATATTGCGTGCTTTTGACAGAAACGTTGAACTGACCTGCCCACATAAACAACACCACAACAATGATGAGAATTTCCCCTGCTCGCAGCTGTTGGTTTTTCTTCGCCACCTCCTTCATTGTCACCTCATCTGCACAAGGGGAAAGAGAGATCATGAAACCTTACTGCATGGCTCGGGATGCACTAGATGCTGGTTTAACAGTGCCTTTGACTTAAATCGTTAGTGCGTCAGGGTCGAAGCTAGCAGGGAGAGAGTCCTTGCCCGACAGTCATGCCAGGCTGAGCTTTGAACTTGCAGAGCATCAGCTGCTCTGCAGCATCTGCCCCTGACAACCTGCAGGAGATGGGGCGAGGGAGGAGCGGTGAGACAGGATCAACAGGCAGTTACCACAGAGGAGCTGCCATGGGGTAAGCCCACATGTTATCTGGCCCCGTGGCAGCTCGCTCTGCTCTGTCTCTGGTCTCTGTTAGTGCCGTCTGCGCCTGTCACAAAGCCTTGCATGCTTCAGCAGTTCCTCTCCCAGCTCAGCAGTGTGGAGCCTGGCATGATATTTTTTCAGTGGAGCCATGGGATTCAGAAATGAGTAGAGCCTTTTTGCAGGGCGTAATGCGCCTCCTTGGCTTCAAAGCACTAAGAAGATTACAGTTCAGGCCTCCAGGGACGGAAGCAGTGCTCCTCTTAGTGCTTTCAGATGAACAGCAATTCAGTATTTACAGACACCAAATCATTTTTGCAGAAAGAGTCAAGAACTCACAACATCCTAGGAACCGCGGCCAAAAGCCCCGCAACAGGCTGGGTCCTCAGTAGGCAGGCAGTAACCCTTTATATCCCAGACCCCTGTACTCCCTAGCCCTTTTTGTAGCAGAGATTCTTGCTGACAGAAAACCTTCAACAATCTGGTGTGGTTTAAGAGGAACAAGTGAAGGAGCTGCCAGTGAGGAAGTGCCTGATTTCCTCCATGGAGATATTCAGAACCCAACTGGACATGATCCTGGACAACCTGCTCTAGTTGACCCTGCTTGAGCAGGGGTTTGGACTAAGTGATCTCAAGAGGTCCCTTCCAACCTCAACTTTCTGTGATTTGGCAGATATATTTGAAATGTAAGAAAAGTGGCAGTCTCTGGGTGTATTTTCCCCCTGCTGTCCTGGAATCCAAGCACGGGAGGCTCAGCGAATCCCCCCGAGTGCCCTGTGAGCACAGTGGTGGTGTGCCCAGTGCCATCCAGGGGTCTATTTCCACATGAGTTCACAGGCTGCTCAGGAATTTCCCCTGGCATTCTCCACTTGCAAGGTTGCTGGACACACAGCTCCCAGTCTGGAAACCTTCTCCTCACTTTGCCTGCTAAATCTCATCTGAAATGGCAGAAATGAACAGCCAGCCTTCGGCAGCGTCTCCCTATCGCTTTGTGCACCCGTCAGCCTTGTCTGCTGGGGACACTCGGGACATCCTGCTTGTCTACGTGGGGCTGGGAGAGGGCACTCAGTTCTGCGTGCGTTTAACCCAGCTATTCTCACTGCACAGGATACTGCTTTCTTCTCTGCAGAGCCCTACGCTGCCTGGGCGTCCCAGGGGCCACATAGGAACTCACCCACACTTGCCTTTATTTTTAGAGGCTAGTTTCTCAGCTTCCCTGGGGGTCTTGAAGAGGACTGGCTCACTGGCAGGGCTCTGGCCTTGGATGCTGATGGACTGGACATGCACAATGTACTCAGTGTCCTCCTCTAGGTCCCAGAGGGCACAGGAGCGGGTGGTGGTGTTCACCTCCTGGATGAAGCGCAGCATCCGCACGTCCTTCTTCTGGAAGCCGAGAGAGGAGAGCACAGAGTGGTGGAGAGGCCTCCCGTGTGCACTGCTGTCACCTAAGACCACTGCTTCCTGCCCTGTCCACCACGGATGTGGAGACCGTCGGACCCTTTCCTCTCTGCAGCTACCAATACATGAAGTGCTGCTGCAAAGAGGACGGGAAGCCAAGTCCCCTCCCAGGCCACGAGGGACAGGACGAGAAGGAATGGGCTTAAACTGCAGCAAGAGAATTTGGAAACTGAGGGGACCTGGGGTGAAGATGAACATGACCAAAACTGGGTAACTGTTGGCACCATACCTGTTGGGAAATTGCAAATCCAATGACAACTTCATCTTCCAGAACATCCCAAGTCACAACGGCTGAGTTGGCTTTCAGGTGTTTGACTGTGACATTTACTGGAGCCGACGGGCTGTCTGCAAGGAGGGAGAGCAGAGCCTTTACAGAGGCAAAGTCACAGCCGCAGGCAGGAGACAGAGCAAGGGCAAGGAAGGGAGTGGGAAAGGACCTTGTCCACTGTCCTTCCTGTGTGTGGTTCTGGACACGGGACCTGGAAATTGCAGGTACTCCATGTCTTAATTCCCAGTGAGGTTCTAGGAGCCCTCTGCTGAGAATATGAGTTGCATGAGACATGTGTGAAATAACTGACCCTTGGAAAGAGTTTCTTTTGACAACACAGCAGACCACAGAGTGGCTCATTCATCCCATCCTTCCCAGTCACGTACCACGTTTTCTCTGTTGTTTCCCATTACAGTCTGACAGTGACAGCTGGGAGGAAATGCAAAATCTGCCTTGGAAGTATGAAAACTGAATGCTTTGATGAGCGCTCTGGAGGTTTGAAATTCAGCAGTAGTAAATGGGAGCGTTTCTTTTGCTTTTCCCTGTTAGTTTGACAGAAAATTTTTTATACACGTTTTGCGGCTGATGGGCTGTCTCTCAGATGGTCGGAGGACATCCAGCAACCATCCGCTTACAGCTGACAGGACAGAACATGCTGCAACGGCACCGATGGACCATTGTAACGTGAAAAGGGCAGGCCATGAAAGCGGTAGCCCGAGGCTCTGTGTTTATTCCCAACTCCAGAGCGCAGCTGAGTTTCCAGCCGCGGGGTGGGTCTGCGTAGCTGCCAGCCTTGCCAAGGAGAGCTGAGCTCTGATGTACCAGCTGGGCTCCTGCACACCCTCACCGGGAGCCTCTTCCCGAGGGAGCTGCACAGTGCAAAGCCCTTCTTGGCATCTCAGACGGAAGGTTCTACCTCGTAGGCTTGGCACAGTCCTTCCAGCCCTTGGTGCAGGAGGTTGGACTCCTGTTCCCTCTCCTCTGGTCAAATTTAATTCACAATCTCCAGCTTGTGCCCCAAACCCAAAGGCAGTAAATGCTAATAAGACTGCTAGCACTCCGACTACCCCCAGGAGGTCAGTAGGGTGAGGAGGAGTCATTTTTTCTGACTCTTGTCAAAGAATAATACTTTCATTGCTTTGTAACCATTGCACAACACTGCCCTTCTGGGGCCGGGGCTGAGGTCAACAGTAAAAGAAGGATGCATGTGTGCACGTCTCCAGTAACACTTGTCGGATTTATAGTCAGTCCCAGCCGCCTGAATGTGGCCAAAAATATTCTAGCTATAGTGTCAATGTCTCCTAACAACTGACTTCACTCCTGGTGAATGTTCCCCCAGGAACAGAGAAAATAACGGGAGCACAAAATTCCCCAGCTGAAGGTCAGTGCTGTTCTACACTTAGCAGAGCGATGAGCTTATTCCTTTGTCTCCTCCCCAAACACCACCCAGCATCCAGCCTTCAGAGCTCCTCTTTCTAGCTCTGTGGGTCTGATGGGAGACCCACACCCACCAGTGAAACCTGTGGGAATAGGATGTCTGGACAAGCCGTTCGGACCCAGGGATTCTAGTGAGTCCTTCAGTGAGCAAAAAGGTCGCTGAAAGGTGCATGGCTAAGTTCACACAAATTTGGGACTTTAGAAGGAGGAGCATCAAGCAATCGTGGTCTCCAGGATTTCATAGGGGGAGGTGTCCTTCCTCTCTGGAGCAGATGATCAAGTCGGTATTGACCCAGAGCATTCTCATCTCTCAGGGGCTGGCCTTCATGAAATAAGGCAGTGGTATCCAGCCAGCTCTCAGAGAACGGAAACATTTATCATCCTCACCCTCCACTGCAGCAGCAGGGCCAAGGACAAGCTGAGCAGGGGGAGACGGATCGTCCTCCTCGGCCTGAACACCAGTCCCTTCTGGACTCAGCTCCCTCCTCTGACACAAGGAAGGGACGTGGGTCTGCAGCTCCTCACCTTCCCCCGTGACTGAACCCGTGTGCCAACAAGAGTAGGGTCTAATTTTAGGAAGGGGCAGTCAGCAGATGGGAATGCGTACAGGGAAGGTCTGTGAGTCATGCCTGATGAATTTGCTAGAACATACGGAGGACATGACGGAGTTGAGAGATGGGAGACAAAACAGTCTCCAGCTGCAGCCAGACACTTCGCCCTTCTCAAAGTGCAGCTGTACAGTTAAATCCCGGCATGGTTGTCTTTCCTAGATATTTTTAGGAGCTAAATTTTTTTTTTAGGAGCTACCACTGATTTGCCCAGCTTAGGTTGAGGAGGCCTTTGAAAAGAGATGAATTAACCCCACAGGAACAGAGAGCAGTGTATCGAGGAAAAAGCTTCGGGCTGGGAAAAGGAAACATACAGCACCACCCCACTTGGTGCCCGAGTCCCCTTTGAAAATTGTGACCTTGAGGGAGACGCAGCATAAAAAGTGTCTAAGTTTCCTGATGACCTAAAATATGGGGGAGTCAGAAAGACCTAGCAGAGCTGGAGAAGAGCAAGCAACCTCTCTGGCAATTGCTGAGAGGGCGGAGGGCTGCGAGGCAGGGTTGCTGCAAGCAAAGCTGCAAGCCAGGGCTCGGAGCCTGCAAAGCAGGACTCTGAATGTAGGCAGGGGAGAAATCGTCTGGTCTGGATGGTCGAGAGCACTCTAGAAAACCCCCTTCGTAGTAATACTTGAGAGAGAGACGGGGTAGTTGGAGTCAGCAGATAATACAGTGAAATCTAGGACAGCAGATCTGAGCGTGCCTTTCCTTTGACTACCACAGATTAGGAGTAGCTACACATAAATCAGTGGTGTCAAACCAGTATAAAAGCGGTATGAAAAGAGTATTAAGCACAGTGTTTGAGAGAAATACAAAGCCAGGAAAATGAGTTTCCTGCTCCCAGAGCTGAATGAATAATTTGGAACCAAAATTTTCATCCATGAGGTTGCTTTTCTCCTCGCTCCCAGGAGATGCATGATGAGATCATGACTTTCTAAAATCTAATGACTGTTCCAAGATATTCCACACCGCTTTTGGCTCCCTGGGCCAGTTGCGGCTCTTTGTAGTGCCAGCCTGGCTGAGGTCAGGTGGAGAAGATGTAATTTCTGTTTCCCAGCTGGCTGTAGGGGGTCAGCATCTCTAGCAGGGCCTTGAGGTGCCAAATCCAAACGTTTGGTTCCTTCAAGGGTCGTATACAACTCCTGGAAACTTTGCTTCTGTGCCTGTGGCGGCCAGGGAAGCTGCCGGTGTTCTGGGAGCAGGCGCAGAAGGTGGATGGCCCCAGGGGCTGTTCCTTCCCCCGCTGCGGGCGAGATAGCAAGGAACATGCTGTGCATCAAGCCTTTCTCATGCATGTTTACTCCAGAGACGCCGAGGCCAGCACATCCCCTGTCTGTTCTGTAAGGGACCCATATGGTACAAGATTTCTGGTTTAGCAGTTTAGCTTCATCCCAGCGCAGAGGCTGCGATGCCTGCCGGAGTAAATCACACATTGCAAACTGGCAGAGGATCTGTTTGGCCAAATTTGAATTAGAGCTGTGTGTTAGGATGAAAAGTTGCTCTCATTTTCATGTCAGCAGAACTTGCAGCCCCCTCCTTAAGGGGGAGCCCTGATTAATTAAGACAAAATCCTGACGATTTTTAAATGTGAATGGCTGCTTCAGAACTGATCGTGCTTAAACCATGTCTTGTTTCCTTCCCACAGGGACCCTTCCTCAGGTGAGTCGCAGTCCTATATCCCCCAGGGCCATGTGTCCCAGCCCTGCCTCGCTCCTACCCACCTTGGGCCCTTTTGGCAAGAGCAGGTCAGAACCGCCTCCACACAGCAAGGAGGCACGAGCGATGAAGATTACCCTTAATCCCCTCTTAATGCTGAGAACTCCTTCTAGCCTCTCATTAAATGCTTTGCTGATTATTAATGGACTTTTATTTGAGAGAGAGAAAAAAAACCAACCCATACTTTACAGCTTTGGGCTGATTCCTCCCTGGCTTTTCATTGTCGACACAGTGGCTGCTGGCACAAGGAAGAGGAAACCACCCGCCTGCCCCTTATATTGACTTCACCATCGGAGCTGTAGCGTGGATGGGATGGGGAGGGAAAATGAGAGGGAAGAAGGGTCGTCTCCATCCCACTGCTGCCATCACCTGCAAAAGGGGGGCTGCTGATCGAGGGTGGTGGGGTGAGCAAAGGGGGTGTCCGAGACACCAGGATGTCTTGCCTGGCACCTCCAGGATCAGAGAGGTACCTAGGCCACAAAGACATCACTGGGAGATGCTCAGAGCTCCTGGCTCCTCTGCCGTGGTCCCTCTCCTTACTGTTGTGTCTCTCTCTTTTGAAGCCACTCTCAATCTGCAGCTTCTGCCAGGAGCTCTTATGGTGGGGTGGGGGGTGAGAGCCGCCCTGCTGCCTTTAGCCACGCAAGCTGCTGGAGGAATTATTGCTTAGAGAGAAAGGAAGAATCTGTGGAAGTATCACACCCTTGGAGGTCACCTCGGCCAGCCGAGTCCTGTGGTCAGGCCATAGGTTTGGAATTGGAGCCTGTTCCTGGATTTATGTCCCCAGCCAAGGGGCCCGGCCTCCCCCCAAATGTGCTCCTTCTGAATTCAACTGTCCTGGAAACTCCAGCTGCTTGGAAGTGCCTGAATGAAGTGCAGGTGCTTCCTCCATGGGCAAGGCTACGCTGTAGTCACGGCATTTTCCAATTCAGTCAGCTCCTCTCCCGCAAGCAGCTCCTTTCCTGCTGTGAAAGGCTCAGCTGCTTCAGAGCCCCTAGGACCCGGTCCAGCGAGCAGAGTGCCTGCCGAGGCTCTGAAGCGGCTCATTCAGTGCTATCCACCTGCAAGCTGCGTGCCCTTTCCTGCGGGAAGCAGTGAATGTCAGCCTTAAATACCAGTAGCCCTTTGTTCCTGCACCGCAACCTTCCCTGCGGACGCGGGAGACGGAAGGACACGACCTGCAAGGGGAAGGAGCATCCCGTAAGGTCCTGTGTGATGTTCTCCGCGAAGCACTGCTGCCTGCTCCCTGAGCGTGGGTACAAAAAGACCTGCTTTCCCTGCCTTTCTGAGCCTTTCTTTGCTCTCCCAGCATGGCTCCCTTCAGTGGATATAATTGCTTGTCAGCTTTACGGGGTATGTAGGAAGGGCTGGCGCGCCATTCGGCTTCCCCGAGTGTTTTAATGAAGGGAGCCTGCAAGGGAGTGGGAGGGAGCAGGGCCCACCGCTGCCATCCCGCTCCCGGCTGCATGGGAAGCGGGGATATTTGCTAAGCTCTGAGAATTTCAAAGAGCAGAAAGACCAACCGGTGGTTCTTCAGTCTGGGAAAGAGGCAATTATTTCCTGCTGACTGCCCGCTCCCCTGTACAAATGGGATATTAATAGGCCAGCCCCCTCTTACCCCCCCAGCCCTATCGCCAGTCCCCCAGGGAGCGGGTGCCCAAAGGTGCGGGTGGAAATGCTGTCAAGGAGGATGGAGCCCTCTCAGGGAGCACGGAGACGCTCGCTGTATCCAGCCCAGCCACCGGGAATTCCTTAGGGCAGGAGGAATGAGGAAGAGGAGTCGGCAGCGCTGGTCCTCAGCTGGGGTTTAGGTTAGCCTTGTGCCCATCCCTACTTCGGAGAACGTCCCGTGCTGCCAAACCTCTGACTCTCTTGAGTCCCGAAGCCGGGCGGGATTTGCTCAGCTCTCACCAATGCCGTGACTCGGGTTTTAACGCTGCCAACCCAGAGCAGAGTCATTGCCGTGGCACGTTTTATCCAGGACCCAAATGTCTGGGGAGGACTGGGTACCACGGTCTTTTCTAGCTCGTCTCAGCCCACACCTATGTCATAACAGGGGAATAGGAGAGAAATCTGTCAGAGGCAGAGAGGGTGAGCGAGCCCTGGAGTTTCCCGGCCAGCCGCTGGATGCCAGTACCCATACCTCTCCTGGGGGTTTGCTGGCTGGTCCCAACCCAGCTCTGCACACATAAAGATTTCCATGCTTCGCTGCTCAATACATTTCTGCTTTTAACTGAATTATACTTGAGTCAGCCCTTAATTTGGCCTCGGGGTACTATATAAACCAGGAGGGGTTTATTTAACAAGAAATGCCAAAAGGATGAGGCCACGTTCGGTAGCAGGACATGGGTACCACTCCACGAAGGCTGCTTTTGGACCCTGCCACGGTGCCTGCGCATGGTCTGTGTGTGCGAGCGCGTCCCTGTCTGCGAGGGATCTCCGTTTTCCACATGTATGTTCCCAGCAGGAGATGGCATTTGGAAGAGGATGGCACAACCTTGGCTGCTTTGCACAGCAACATCCCTGCTGAGAGGCTGACACTGAGGTTAGAAACCTCCATATTTCAATTAAATCTCTCCTACGCTGAACGCAGAAATCAATAAAGTGCTTACGCCGTCGGTCAGCTGGCCAGGAATCTCCGTGGCCTTCGTGAGACGGGAAGGGGCTGGAGAGGGTTGGTTTGCCATCTCCAAATAGCTGTCCGACGGATCGCTGCTTTCTCGTGCGTGCTGAGCCTACTGCTCGCTTCTGGTTTTGATCCTGCCAGACTTCAGGCGAGCTCGGTTCCCCTGGCTCGGAGGAGAAGGTGAGCGTGCCTGGTGAGATACAGGTCGGGAAAGAGCACCTGCGGTGCGGTTGGCACCTCCGCTTTGCTCTCCTTCCCCCCCTGCGGCTGGTGGGACTGTCTGGGCAGGAGGTGAGGATGGAGACCCACCTCAGCAGAGGAAGAGGAGCCCGGTTTGCAGAGTGGCTCAGGGTGTGAGAACACGCAGGAAAGGCACAAAAGCACTGAGCTGCTTTAAAGCTGAGCAGCGACCAGAATCCAGCCAGGTGGTTTTGACCCCTTTTTGGGAAGCGGAGGTGGAGGAGCTGTTCAGGGGCTCCTTGGATTGGGGGCCAGTCCAGGTTCTGTGAAGGCCGAGAGCTGGATGGGGCAAGAGCTGCGCTGGAGGGTGAGGTTCTACCTCCGCCCGAGCCGCGCGCTGTCTTTCCCCTCCGTCTCGCAGAAATAAACCTGACTTGAGTTGCCCTACCGGCAGGCGCCTCGCCGGGATGCTGTTTGCCCTAGCAAGTTGCAGGGGCCGCGGCCTATTTTGGGGTCTTTCATCATCGTTACGCAGCATCGCCCTGCTGCTCTTACAGCCCTTAACGGCAGCCCTGCGCCACGGAGCCCGGCACAGTTCACCCTCTCCGTTACCTCTGCCTGACGAGGAGGGGGCTGCTGGCACCTCGGACCGCGCAGGCGGGGCAGGGCAGGCCATCCCGCTGCCAGAGCCAGCGCTGCGGCAAAATTAAATTGTATTTCTGCCTTGCCAACCATCCTGAATGTTTTCTCAGGGACCCTCTCGAGCAGGCAGCAGTGGGAGTGAGCTGGAGGGCTTTACCCCTGGGGTGCTGGTGGGATGCTGAGGGCTATCGAAGAGCGTTAGCGTGGAGGTTATTTCTCAGCTTGTCCTGGTCCTGCTTCCTCTTCTTGCTCACCTTGGCACCACCTTGCCAAAAAACGGTCCTGACTGGCCAAACCCCCCTTCAGAGCAGGGTCCGTGCTCTGCCGCTCACTCGCCAGCCCTCGCCGCTGCATCGGCAGGGGGGAATTTGCACCCTTCCTCTCCCAGGGACTTCAGTTTAACTTTAAGCAGCTTTAACTTTCACCACAGGCATTATTTTAAACCCATGCATGAGCTCTGGGTCCCAAAGGAGGGACCGCCAAGCCTCCATCCCTGCCTGACCCTGCTGGGGACAGTTTCCTCTCCACGGGCTTTTCCAATGACTCTTGGCTTGCTCGCCTTGGCAGCCTCGTGGCCGCATCGTCGGGTAGAGCTGGGTGACACAGAACTGGCCGGTGATGCTGCCGCTACCTCTGTGTGACCTTGGGAAAATCACTCCATACCCTCATTCCTCTTCTCCCTCTCTGAAAAACAGGGACAGCGCAAGTTCGCTGCCTCGCCGGGGTGCGGGGAGAGCCCGTCACAACCCTTGGCAAAGCAGACCACAGGAAGAGGAGGCAGCGGGCACGTGGCACAGCACCAAGGTCACGCAGCTTCGCCAGAGCCCAGACCCGAGTCTCCTGCCTCCCCACCGCCCGCCGTAGCCGCGAGACAGGGCGGCTATCTCTGTTTACAGAGCTGCCCGGCTCCTAACGTGGCACGGACACCTTACGGCACAGAAACGCTGCCTGTAAGACAGGAGCAGAAGGCGGTTATGGGCAGGGACACGACTCCCTGTTTACTCTCAGGCACTGACTGAGGTGATTCGAGGATAAGGACGAGCAGGGGAAGTGGCCTAGTTGACAGAAAATCGGGAGGCCTGTTACAATTGCAGACGCCTCCATTGTGCCGCGGTGTTTTCCCCATCGCTCCCTCCTTTTGGGAATGTTTCATTAATCTCCCCGGGACTGTCAGTTGTGAAACGGCAACTTCAGAGTGCCGATGTCTGGCCAAGGACGCGTGTGTCAGAGCCGAAGGCATTCGGGGGGTTGCTGCGGCCCCGGCGCGGGCAGGACGAGGGCGAATGTAACTCCAGCAACTCCCGGGGCTGGCTCAGGCGCAGGAATTTCCACTCCCCGAAGCTCTGCAACCCTAATTGTCACCCCCAGCCTCCTGGAATGTAAGATATTCTGTCAATCAGCGTTTTGCAAATCAAAGCAGCTGTTCCACCAACATCTTGCAGCCAGCGAGGGAGACAGCCCCCCGGCTGGCTACACAGAGCCGGGGAGGGCGTCTGGCTTGGGCTGGGAAGCACCCACCAGCACCTGCCGAGACGTGGCACCCGGGCGCGGGGTGCTGGAGCGAAGGCTCAGCCCAGCTGATGCAGAGGAGGAGGGTGGACCTGAGCACGTCCCGGTCGCTCCAAAATTAGAGCTAGCTCATGGGGACCTTTGCCTTCCCGAAAGATCCCCCGCTTCAGAGGACCCGCTCAGCTCGAAGGGGCCTGGTTTGATGTGGCCGGGATGCGCTGTGCCCCGTGGAGAGGTGGCTCCCGGCAGTGCCTGGCTGGGCCCCGGACAGCCCGGGGCGAGCAGGAGTCGGGGAGGGATCGCCAAGGCTAACGCGCCGGGGCGTTGGCAGAGCAGACCTGGTTTTGCCTCCTCCGCTCCAGTTCAGCCCCGTGACATGAGCGGGCGCTGCTGTTGCGGGGCAGGAGAGCCTTTGCCTCCCCCGTGCCCGGCGCTGGGCAAGGGGCTCTGTTCGCTCTCCCCGAACCCCCGTTTTCACGCCACATTTCTACGAGCCGCCTTCCCCGGGGCCGGCCGGCCCTAAGCGCCCACGCCGGGACACCGGTGGGAGCGAGAGCTCGGCGCTTCCTGAGACCGGTGCCCCGGGGCTGCGTGCCCGAAATCCCCCAAACGCCTCTCCCGAACCCAGTTCCCCACGAAGTCCCGGCCGGCGATGCCCCCGGACTCCGTCCCCCCCGGCGCAGCCCTGCCCGGCCGCGCTCCACGCAGCGCCCACGCTTCACCCGCTGCTCCCACCCGGGCGCACCGGGGGACTCCCCCCGCCGAAGCCTTTCCCCCCCCCCCCCCCACCCCGGGCAGCCCCTCCCGGGGCCCGGCGGCCCTTACCTGCCTCCACCGGGCGCAGACCGGCGTAGCTGAAGCAGAGCAGGAGCGCGGCGCCGGTGCAGCCCAGGAAGGGCTCCATCCCCCGCGGCCGCCGCGCCGCGCCGGGCCGAGCCGCTCCGGGCCGGGCCGAGCCGGGCCCCGCCGGCGGCGCGTCCTGCGGGCGCGGCGGCGCCGTTCAGCACCGCGGAGAGCGCCGCGGCCCGGTACCGCCGGGGCCGCCCGGTACCGGCCGGTGCGGCTGGGCTCGGCTGGGCTCGGCTGGGATCGGCTGGGCTCGGCTGGGCTCGGCACGGCTCGGCACCGCTCGGGAGCGCCCGGCGCGGCTCGGTTCGGTACGGTACGGCTGGGCTCGGCCGGGAGGCGGGGGCGGGCGCGGCCCCGCCGAGCCCCGGCTCCGCCCGCTGCAGCGCCGGGCAGCCCCGCTCCGGTCCCTCCCCCGGCCCCGGGGGTGGCGGGACGGGGGCGGCTGGGCCCCCCCCCCCCCCGCCCAACCCGGCCCCGTTGCCTGCCTCGGTTTCCCCGTCCCGCCCCTCCCGCCCCCGCCGGGGTCCCGGCCCACCCCCGGCCCAGCCCTCCCGGGGGCTGCTCCCCGCCGGGCCCCCCGGGCCACCGGGGGAAGGAGGTGGGCTCTCACCCCCAGGCAGCAGCGGTGACAATTTACCGCCGGGGTTTCACGCAGCCCCTGCGAGTCGCCGGGCTCTAAATTCCGAGGTAATGAGGATTAGATGAGCTTCTGGAATTAGCCGTGCCTCCAGGTTAATGAAGCCGGCAGCGCTCTGATTTATGGTAACTAGTTGAAGGCAATAGAAGCCATTTCCCCAGCTCAGCGATGCCAAACTGGGTGACACTGGATGGGGGGACCCTGCTCCGGCCACCGCAGCCTCTGCCGAGCCCTCCGCCGCGCCCCGCCAGCAATGAGGGTCTGGCTGCGATGGCCCGGGGTGGTCCCACCGGCTGCGGTGGCTGCAGGGTGCCAGCGGGCAGGGGCTACAGGTCCCAGCACACACGGACGGGTCCGGCTGGGAGCCATGTGTCTGGGCGGCATCGCTCACTCGCTGTCTGTCCGGCCCCGGTATTTTTTGTTGCTGCCTGCCAGGGAGCGCGGCGTGGCCTGCGGGCTCCCGGGAGCGTCGGTGGGGTCCTCTCACTTGGTCCCTACGGTTTGGTTTATGGACCGGTGGTTTCTCTCTGCTCTGCACCAGTGGTGTCAACAGAGCCGTGCTGGATGAAGTGGGGAGTGAATCGGGCGTGAGGGGCTTGGCGTTGGCAGCCTCCGCCGCCTTCCCCTTCCTGTCCTCCCGCAGCGGTGCTGGGGACCCTCCTGCCATGCACAGACCGCAGTCGTGCTTGCAGATCGCAGTGACGGATGCCCCAACCGAGGGCTCCCCTCGCGTAGAGGAGATCCTGCAGAGCTCCCAGTGTCTCCCCATGAACCAAAGCCCCTTCCCGGAGAAGCAACAGGTACCCATCACCCAAGAGAGACCCAAAAAGCCTCCGCCACAGCCAGAAGACAACCCTGTCCTGCCAAACTCCAGCCCTGTGCCATTCCACCGCTCTCTTTCCTCAGCCTGAGACGATCATTCCCAGCACGGCGTCTGTGTAGCGGTGCCAGGGCCGTGCCCATACTGCACCCCATCGCAATGCCGGGGCGCTCGGCTGCAGCCGGCTGCTTCCCAGGGAAGCGCCTGCGGTGCCTTCCTTTCATCTCCTGCCTCGCAGCAGATTAAAATTTCATCACTTCAGCAGCGGAGAAGGTGCTGGGGGGGAGCGGGAGCCCCAGGTTGGCGGCGGGGCTCAGCCCTTCGCTGGAGCAGCCTGCGCTGAGCTCGGTGCCCACTCCAAATCCAGCTGCATGGGGCTGGGCTGCGTGAGCTCAGCTGATGGAGCTGGGATTTGGGCACAGCCATGCAGGGGTGGCTGCAGGCCGGGCTCCTGCTTCCCCTGGGCCTTCCCTCGCCAGAGCACGAGGCTGGGCAGGAGACTCCATTGCGTGCCGGGCTCCTGCCAGCGCTCCCCCCGTGGGCTGTGCGCCCGGGGTGGGACCACGAGCCCCCAGCTCCGAGGCAGACGCTGCCGAACCGGTTCCAGCCGCCGGCAGAAACGCAAAGCCGAGGTCGCGGCAGGATGCGCTTCCACGCTGCCGGCAGCAGCGTTTCCCTGCCTCCCAACGGGGAGCCCCAAATCCCCCGGCAGCCATGAGATGGAGGGGTTGTCACACAAAACCAGTAACTCCCTGCAGCTGGACTGCCTGGTCAGCCCCAGGAAGGTGCCGCCTGGGATGGACCCCGTCCTGTGCCGGACCCCGTCCTGTGCCGACAGCGAGCCGAGGCCGGGCCTCAGCATGCAGGACAGCCAGTGTTCTGTCCCGGTTGCTCCTGGCAGATGCGAGAGGGCTGGT
Organism: Mycteria americana; assembly: GCF_035582795.1. Taxonomy (NCBI): domain Eukaryota; kingdom Metazoa; phylum Chordata; class Aves; order Ciconiiformes; family Ciconiidae; genus Mycteria; species Mycteria americana. The sequence goes on from NC_134385.1 coordinate 3,139,900, forward strand.
CCCCGTCCCCCTGCTGCCTCCCAAGCTCTCACAAGAGGGTTTTTGATGTGTTCTGGTATTTTTCCAGAGTCTTAACACCGTAATTCCCTGGTTTTTCCTTTCCCCCTTTCCAAACAAAGGGCAAACATTTGCTCTTTTCCAGCCCTGCCATGTCTGCCATCCTCGGCACGTTCCCCGGGACATCGCCACCACACCGAGGTCCCCTCCAGGGGCTCAGGTCCTGGCTGCCCCTGGGTGCACGGGGCAGCCCATGCTGTGCTCGTCCCTTCCCTCTCCCCTCTCCTTTCCCTCCACCGGGCAAGGCCTTTTGGGGTGTCCTGGCCCCCCCCGGTCTCCTCTGGGCTCCCATTGCCTCCCTGTGCAGTGCGGAGCCTCCTCCGCCTCCCCAGCCCGCACCGGCCCATCGCTATTCAAGTCGTGCGATGCCCATCGCCCGTTCCCGGTGTGCCAATTAAGTCACAGCTCTAATTACGCACTTAGGCTCGCCGGTCGCTCCTCTTCCTTCTCGCATCACCAGACGAACACCTGGGAGGCCACCAGCCGTCCCCCTCATTGCACCCAGCCCCCGTCCTGTCCCACCTCACCCTAAATATGCTGGGCCGGGCTCCGGCAGGAGCTGAGCACCGAGACCACATCCCTGTGACACGGAAAACTGTCCCTAAATCAGCGTCATGAGATTAAGGCCATTGCGAGGGGCCCTTTTTGGCCCGGGGTGCCTCCTGTGCGGGCCATGAGGGAAATGGATGTGGTGTGCGGAGCTGCTCCGGATGTCCCCAGAGAGGGACAGTCCCAGCCCTGGGGTCCCCAGGGGCGATGGTGGGACAGAAGGACGCTCTTCAGGGAAGAAGATCTGGGGGACCCTGTGCTGCTGCTCCCCAGGAGACCCTGGGCCAGCCCCAGCCCCCAGAGCCGCAGTCATTCCCCAAGAGCGGCTCGGTCACCCCCAACCATTGCCTGCACCTCCCTGTGGCACCCCAAGCCCTTGGGGTGAAGAGGTCCTGCACCCCATCGCAGAGCTCACCCGGCAGCGCATCGCCTGCGTGACCGCTCACCAGGAACCGCTCCGGGGCCTCGGACCCCCCCAGCCCGCAGGGGCTCCTGCCCGGCCGTGGATGCCCGCAGGGGCGTGCTGCGTGTCGGGGGGACGCTGTGCTCCGGGGGGACTCCGCATGTTGGAGGGAACACTGCAGGGGTCACGCGCAAAGGGGAGCAGGGCTGCAGGGAGCGCTGGGGGAGAGCTGCGCAGGGTGCTGGGTGTGGGGGTCCTGCATGGGGGGCTGCCAGGGTGTGGGGCTGGGCAGGGGGAGCTGTACAGGGTGCTGCGGGTTGGTGCGGTGCAGGGGGTGCTGCGGGATGCTGTAGGGTGCAGGGGGTGCTGTGGAGTGCTGAGAGGCGTGCTGGCAGCGTGTTGCAGGGTGCTGTGGGGTGCAGTGGGTGCTGTCTGAGTGCTGAAGGGTGATGGGGGGTGCAGGGGGTGCTGTTCAGGGTGCAGGAAGGTGCAGGGGGTGCTGGGTGCCGGCTGGCAGGGTGCTGCGGGGTGCAGGGGGTGTGCTCTGGGTGCAGGGGGGTGCAGGGTGCCAGGCTGGCAGGGTGCTGCGGGGTGCAGAGGGTGCTCTCTGGGTGCAGGGGGTGCTGCGGGGTGCAGGGAAGTGCTGCGGGGTGCTGGGGGTGCAGGGTGCCAGGCTGGCAGGGTGCTGCGGGGTTCAGAAGGTGCTCTCTGGGTGCAGGGGGTGCTGCGGGGTGCAGGGGGTGCTGGGTGCCGGCTGGCCGGATGCAGCGGGGTGCAGAGGGTGCTCTCTGGGTGCAGGGGGTGCAGGGGGGTGCAGGGTGCCGGCTGGCAGGGTGCTGCGGGGTGCAGAGGGTGCTCTCTGGGTGCAGGGGGTGCAGGGGGTGCTGGGTGCTGCGGGTGCTGCCGAAGGCCGCTGCTGCCACCTGCCGACACCCCGCGGCGGGCCCGGCCCCGCGTAGCTCCGGGGGGGCCGCAGCCGGAACCCCCCCATCCCTCCGGGCCCCCCGGGAGGGACCCCCCACCCCGGCCCCACGCCCAGACGCGTCCCGCGGGGTCCTGCCGCAGGGGGCGGGGGGCCCGGCGGGGATGGCGGCGGGGGGAGCGGGGCCTCCCGGCTCGGAGCCCCCTCCCCCGGCTCCAACCCCCCCCCCCCGGGCTCCCCGGACCCGCTGCCCCGGCTGCCGCTGCCCCCCCCCCCGGGTCCCCGTGGCTCCTCGGTCACCCCATGAGCTGGAGCGAGCTGCCACGAGAGGGAGCCCGTGGCCGTGGCACTGGTGGCACTGGTGACAGTAGCGATGGCGTTTAACCCCTCCGGTCCTTGGGGAGGTTTGGGGGACAAGGGCCAAGGCTGGGTCCGGACCCCTCTGGGCGTGCTCCCCCCCACCCCAGCACCAGACCCCCCGGTCCCACCCCCATCAACAGGGCCGTGAGCTGCCCGGGACGGTGGCGTCACCTCGGCAGCCCTCGAGTCCCATGGGGGGACACAGTGGGGACGAGCTGCAGCCCCCCCAGCCAGCCCTGGGCACGTCCTGGCTGCCCTCGGCCACCTCTGCCAGCGGCCCCAAACCCCCGGGCAGGACAAGCTGGGGCAGAGCCATGGGCCGTCCCCACCACAACTCGGGGAGCCCTGTGACACTCTGGACATGGTGACAAACTGCCTCCATGGGGAGGAAACCCCTCGGGGTTTTGCACTTCTGCAGACCCTGCCAGGGAAGGTGGCACAGAAAACGAGGCACGAAGATGCCCACAGCATGCTTTCTTCCCCTCGACTCTGCGGCAGCCACCCCCCCCCCCCCATGGCCATTTATACAGCTGGGGACCCACTTGTGCCTAAACTGCCCTGAAACACGTCCCAGCTCCATGTCACGGCACTGCTGAACACGCGTGTCCAGGTGCCACCACGCATGTGCCCCATGGGGCCCAGGACAGATGTCCCCAGGAGCCCCGACCTTGGCTGCCGGGGCAAGGTTAGCTGTACGTGCTTCAGGGCGGCAGCGTGGGCATCGCAGGGACATGGGGACACGGGGACATGGGGACGTGGGATGGAACCACTCCGTTATGAAACGTCCCTGCATCCCCGCGGCGCTAAGTCAAGATTTAGCGAGCGAGCAGCTCCTGATCCAGATGAGATCGGGCATCACAAAGGGCTTTGTATTCCAGGAAGCCTATTAGAGATTTAAATTATACAAATGGGCTTTTTACCAAAGATCCTCATTATCTGGGCATTTGCTCTTAATCCTCGGCTATTCCTGCAGCCCCTGCCCCGTGTCCCTGCCGCGGCTCCGCTTACCTTCACCATGTCCTCCGCGGGGCCGTGCATGGTGTGGGGACGGGGACAAGCCCTGGGGCCAGTGCAGGCCCACGGGGAGGGGTCTGCAGGGTATGGAGGAGACCCCGGTTGGGTTTGTTGATACAGGCAGGGGCTGAGCCCCTCTTGCTTTGCCCTCTCCCCTCCCAGCTCATCCCAGTACCCCGCCAGGCTGCGGGGACAGTTGTGGGGATGGTGCCTGTTTGTCTGCCGGGCACTGACCCTCCTTAGGGCATGGTTCCGGGGCACCCGCAGCCACCCTGGCCATGCCTGGGCTCCTCCGCACGTGAGGATTCTCCCATAAGCACGCGTGGCCGGTGAGGTCGGGGTGGCTGATGCTGGAGCCCAAATCACCAAAGCCCCTGAATGTCCCACCACGGTGTGCTGAGCCCTGGGCACCCCCCCTCCCCGAGCATCGCCGAGCCCTGGGCACCCCCCCTCCCTGAGCATCGCCGAGCCCTGCCAGCTTGGGGACGGCAGCCGGGGCCACGCCAAAGCTGACACCAACACTCGCTGCCCTGCGTGCACGTGTGTGCGGAGCTGTGCGCCCCCGGGACATGGCCGCCCTGCGTGTGTGCCAGGGCACAGGGACGTGTTCAGTGGGGTGTGTATCATCAAAAATAGCGTGGCCAGCAGGAGCAGGGCAGTGATCGTCCCCTGTGCTCGGCACTGGTGAGGCCGCACCTCGAATGCTGCGTTCAGTGTTGGGCCCCCCACCACAAGAGAGACATTGAGGGGCTGGAGCGTGTGCAGAGAAGGGCAACGGAGCTGGGGAAGGGTCTGGAGCACAAGGCTGATGGGGAGCGGCTGAGGGACCTGGGGTTGTTCAGCCTGGAGAAAAGGAGGCTGAGGGGAGACCTCATCGCTCTCTACAACTGCCTGAAAGGAGGGTGTGGAGAGGTGGGGTCGGTCTCTTCTCCCAAGTGACAAGCCATAGGACGAGAGGAAATGGCCTCCAGTTGCGCCAGGGGAGGTTTAGACTGGATATGAGGAAATTTTCCTTCACTGAAAGGGTTGTCCAGCATTGGACCAGGCTGCCCAGGGAAGTGGTTGAGTCCCCATCCCTGGAGGTATTTAAAAGCCGTTTGGATGAGGTGCTCAGGGACATGGTGTGGTGGTGGGCTTGGCAGTGTTAGGTTTATGGTTGGACTCGATGATCTTAAAGGTCTTTTCCAACCTATACGATTCGGTGATTCTGTGATTCTGTGATTCTGTGTGTGTGTCCCCTGCCCCGGGCAGGGCACGGGGGTCTCACCTGCAGCCCCATCCCACCCCGTCCCGCTGCAGTGACTCCTCGGGGGCTTCACGGCTGCTATGACAGCGCAGGAAATTCCCACAGAAATCCCCACGAGGAGGAGAAGGAGAAGGAGAAGAAGAAGGCAGAGGAGGAAGAGGAGGGGGAATCTCCCAGCCAGAGCATTGCCAACACCCCATGTCTCGCCCCGCTGGCAGCGGGGAAGACGTTGCAGCGGGTGCCTGTGTCCATTTCAGCATCCTCCTGGCAGCATCTCTGCCCGGGGCTCGGCCACAAGGCTGGGGCCAGTGGGAGCCAGCCCCGAGGCAGCCCAGCTCCCTGCTCTGGCTCTTTTGGGGTTCTGGCACCCCAGGGGATGGTCCTGCTCCCCCCGTGACACAGCTAAGCCCCGAAACTGGCTGGTGGGAGCATGAGCTGGTGTGCCCGGCACCGCTGCAAGGAACGTGGGGTGATGGAGGGGCTGTGAGCTGAAAAAATGCAAGGCTTTGGGATGAAGGGGATGAGGAGCCAGAGGGGATGGGTTGGGGGTCATTTGCCCCAACCCCAGGGACCCTGTACATCACTTAGTGGTTGATGGCAGAGTACGGCCCTGCCCATGCCCCCCGCACCCCGTATTATCCTCTCTCTCCCTCCTGCAATCCATTCCAGCGCAGGGGATTAGGTGGGTTTAGGGCCGGGTTTGAGTCGGAAATGGGATGCTTTCAAATCAGCCTGCGTCAGTTGTGCCCTCTGTCACTCATGCAGAGGGGGATTAAAATAGATATGAAGATTATCAGAGGGGAAATGGCACCCCCACCTTCGAGGGGCCCTGGTCCTTCCTCCCGGCACCGCTGCCAGCACCGCTGCATGTGGGGGCACCTCCCAGCGCGCAGGCTGCCCGGCTCCGGCCCCCCAGGACGCCTTCAGCCCCGGGGGCACAAATCTCTCCCTCTTCCTCACCTCTCTGCTCACACCAGTTCCAGTCTCCATCCCATACCCCTCTCCAAACATCTTTCCTACGTGGGATGGGGAGAGACACCGGTCTCATCACCAGTTCCCTTGTTTCCAGCCCAATCCCATTCCCAAAATGCCCCTCGGGCTCGATGCCAGGCCTGTGTGAGACCCCCGCCCAGACCCCAAGGAGGGTTTCTGACCCTGTGGAGCTGCCGGCCCCTCGACCAGGCTGGGGCACGGACACGGCTGCTGCGATGTGGAGGGTGAGAAGGAATTGATGGGGAGACGGCAGCGCCCAGGAGGAGGCTCGGCACCGAACGGTGCGGGTGAAGGGTAGGAAGGAGCCTGTGCAGGTCTGTGGTCCTCGAGAGTCCTCCAGCAACAGGCAGGGGAACGGTACCACCACGAGGCTGTTAAAAAAAGGAGAAAAACCACAATGAGAGACCAATATTGCCGTTATTATTAATAACTGCTTGTTCCTGCGGTACAGCAAGGTCCCTGTGGTCCTCACGGGCCAGCACCGCAGGCTGGGCTGGGTCCCCTCGCCAGCCCGGCAGCAGTTCAGGCAAGTGCTGCCCACCGGTGTTTCCAAACGTGCCTGTGGCTTTCGGCCACTTTAGCAGGGCTGGTCCCCATCTCCCGCCCCGCTTCAGGTTGGTGGTTTAGGCCTGGAGGTGCCAGGTGTCCCCCGACAGGCACCTGCAGCCTCTCAGCCTCACTGATCTCAGTGCCCAGCAGATTTTGGGGTGAATTAGCCCCGTCCTGAGTCTCTCAAGCGGTCTTTCCCCCCAGCTCCCCGTTCCACGGCAGCCACCCTCGTCCCGTCCCCATTCCGCCCAGACTGGCGACGGGGCTGTGGGTTTAATCACTTTAGGCATGTTTATTTGTGTAATTTGGAGGAGAGTGCCTCTTCCTCCCATCTGCCCCTGCCATCTGCTCCCCGTGGCATTGCTGAACAATCCCGGGCTTTGCAAACGGACGGAGCTGGTGCAGGAAAACCTGCCAGGAATGGCACCTCCTTATAGCGAGCGTCTGCCTCCACCCGAGCCTGCTTGGAGGCTCTGCCGAAAGCTGCTTTGCTCCAGCCCCGGGAACAAGCGAGGCTGCTGCGATGCTACGCCGCATCAGCCCCTGGCTGCGTGCTGGGGACACTCACCCCGAAATGTCCCTTTCCAGCCCCAAAAGGCCTGGCTTGACACCTTCTTGGGCCAGCGGGAAGGTGATGGCTAAGCCTGTGCCCCGGAGCTGGGGATGCCCGAGGCATGCGTGGGGGATCCCCGCAGCCCCTGGCTCGCTCTGTCCCTGCGGGGACCACCCTGGCCCATGTCCTGGGGCAGCGGCTCTTTCCGAGGGGACGGGATGGGGACAGGCAGGTGTGATGGCAGGGGTGGCACATGGAGAGAGCGGGCCCCAGCTCGGTGCATGCACAGGGATGTGCGTGTGTGTGTGTTTACGCACCCTTGTGCTTCCCCATCCCACCCACCTCATGGCAGCCCGGGGCAGGATGGCACCCTGGGGCAGGATGGCACCCTACAAAGGGACAAGTGACATTTATAACTGAGCCCAGGGGCATGTCGTGTCCCTGAAGACTTGACCAGGGGCATGTCGTGTCCGCCTGGGTCTGCAGGCAGCCTGAGACCCCAGCTCCCGGACGGAGATGGCCACGACCGCCTCATCCGTCCGGTGTGCCAACGCAGCAACCCTGACGTGCTCCCAGTGCTCCCAGTGCTCCCACAGCCCTTGCCAGTGCAACAGGGGTCTCCCCCCTCTCCCCAGCCCCCGGCTGTGGGGGGACCAGGGGCTGCACACCGAGCCCCAGGGCAGGGAGCTGCGTGGGGCAGTGTCCCGCGGGGGGGGTGGTGGGGTGGTGGTGGTGTGTGCGTGGGGCCCGGGGGCGGGTGGGAGACCCTGGATGGGGCTGCTGCCGGTGCCCCCGGTGCCCCACCCGGAGCCGGTGCCCCCCGGTGCCCCCCCGCAGCCCGGCGCTGCGGCGGGCGCTACCGGCGGGCGCTCCCGGGCTGCGTTGGCGCACGGCGGCGGCGGCGGCGGCTCGTCCCCGGGCAGGTAGGAGGCTGCGGGGACGGGAGGACACGGGGGGGGGACACCGGGGGGCACTGGGGGGCCGGGGGGACCAGGGCACCGGCACGGCCCCAGCCCCCGGGCACGTCCCTCCCCGCCGGCGGCTGCAGAGCCCCTCCCGCCCCGCCGCACCGTGCCGGGGGTGGCCTGTGCCCCCCTCCCGCCCCGCCACATCTTTTCGGGGGTGCCTGGTAACCCACCCCCGCGGGGGGACCTTTACTTGGGTGTGTCCCCGGCAACACCCTCTCTCCGGGGGTGCCCGCTTTGGGGGGAATCCCCTGTAGCCCCCCCCCGCTCCGGGAGCATCTTCCCCGGGGGTGCCCAACCACCTTTCCGGAGGTGCTCGTTTTGGGGGGGTCCTTGCAACCCCTCCCTCAGGGCGCTGAGCCCCCCACGGGCTCCCCTCCCAGCGGCGGGAGCTGCCCCGGGCAGTGGGGAGGGGGCACAGCCCCCCGGGCAGTGGGGCTGGGGGTCATGCCGGCCCCGGGGGGCCCTGGCTGGGGTCCCCTGGGTGGGGTGGGGACACGCAGATCCTCCCTCGGGCTGCTGGAGTGGGGATGGAGCCGTGTGGGGGGGTGATGGAGGGACACTGTGGGGTCCCAGCCCCACGTAACTAGGGGGTCCAGCCCTACTGAGATGCTCCTCCTGGGGAGTCCTATTTGCCCTGTGATCCCAACGGACGGGGGGTTTAGGGGTGCTGGGGCCCCTCCCTACTTTGGGTAAGACAGCGGGTGCTCCAGGCACTGAAGCCCCCCATGCACCCATGAAGCTCCCCTGAGCCCATCCTCTCCCCACACAGGGGTCACAACACAGCCTGGGGTGGGGGCAGCGGGTCAAGGTCCCCCCAGAGCCCCCAGTGTGGGGACCTGGGGTGTGTGGCCAGATGCTGGGCACCCACCCTGACCTCCTCCCGGCCCCTCTGCACTCCTCGGGGATGACCCCAGTGGGATGGGGTGCACTGGGTCCCCCAGGGGTGTGGGCACCCTGAAGCGAGGAGGGGGCCCCGAGCAGAGCCCCGTAGCCCCCGGCCCTCCCCGGGGCTCCAGTGCCAGCCAGAGGCATCAAATATTAACAGAGGCAGCGGAGGAGCTGAAAATAACCCTCCCTCCAAGGGAGCTGACCCAGATCTGGCCACCCCCAAAGCTGGGCTGGACCCGGAGCCGAATCCGGCCCCTTCCCCTCCTCCAGGCTGCTCTGCCCTCCTGATGCCAGCTATATATCGCCTATATATTATGCAAATGAGCTATAAGGGCTTATTACGCAAACGCGAGGGGGCTGGCGCTGCCCAGCGCTGGGTGGTCCCCAGGGCTGGCCCCGACAGCTCAGAGAGGACAGCGGGGATGGAGGGGGCTGCATCGGTGTCCGCGTCCGCCCGGGTGTCCGGGGGCTGCCAGGGAGCGCTGCCCCATCCCTCTCCCCTCCTGTAGCGCAGAGGGACCCCCCCAAGCCGGGCCAGGCGCCTGCCCCACTGCAGTGCTCGTCCCCCAAGACGGCCGGCACGTCCCAGCGGCATGGGGAAGCAGAACAGCAAACTGCGCCCCGAGATGCTCCAGGACCTGCGAGAAAACACCGAGTTCTCCGACCTGGAGCTGCAGGGCTGGTACAAGGGTTTCCTGAAGGACTGTCCCTCGGGTATCCTCAACGTGGAGGAGTTCAAGAAGATCTACGCCAACTTCTTCCCCTACGGCGATGCCTCCAAGTTCGCCGAGCACGTCTTCCGCACCTTTGACACCAATGGCGACGGCACCATCGACTTCCGAGAGTTCATCATCGCCCTGAGCGTCACCTCCCGCGGGAAGCTGGAGCAGAAGCTCATGTGGGCCTTCAGCATGTACGACCTGGACGGCAATGGCTACATCAGCCGGGAGGAGATGCTGGAGATCGTGCAGGTACCGGGCTCCCTCGCCCCGCCACGGCTCCTAGCGTGTGGTCCTGCGTGTCACCCTGGCGTGACGGTGGCTGTCCCCTCCCGGGATGCGAGCGGGCTGGGGACGTGCACCCTGCCTTACCCCTGGCACAGGGCTTGACAGCGCGTGGGACGGAGCCTATTGCTGTCTGCAGAGAGACTCCCGCTGAGCTCTGCGGCTGCAGGGATCAGTCCACCCCGGGGCATCCCCTGGTCCTTCCCTGTCCCGGGGACAATTGTTTGTCACCCTGTCCCGGGGCTCTTCCCTCTGGCCCCACTCACCGTGCTCCTGGGGAGGGCTGGGTGCACGGCAGCCGTCCCCGAGCACCCTGGGGCAAAGGGACGTGTTGTCGGCAAACTGGCAGGAGATGTTCTCCTTGCCCAGATCGCAACCTGGTGGCATCGGCATCAGAAGGTGACTCCCGAGGCCACTGCAGTGACATCTCAGCGGGCACCTCCTCCCTGCAGGAGCAGCTCCAACTGCCTCCTGGTTGTTTCCCTGGGGCTGCCGCTTGCATCCACCCCGACCGTGCTGGGAGCTAAAGCTCCCCATAGCCTGATCGCACGGGGAGGGGGTTAAACACCAGCGAAGCCCAGAGCTCTGTCCCCTGTCTCGGGTGGGCGATAGCCGGCGCCCACCTTGCACCCACCCTCACCCCCATCTCCCGCTCCCAGGCCATCTACAAAATGGTCTCCTCCGTGATGAACATGCCCGAAGATGAATCGACTCCGGAGAAAAGAACGGAAAAAATCTTCCGACAGATGGATACTAATAACGACGGTAAATGAGAGGAGATGGAGGGGATTAAGGGAAAGGTCTCATGGCTAAATCCGGGGGTCTTAGAAGGAGCCACACGCGTGCTGATTAAATGGCTCGCGTTCGCCGGGGTGGCTGGGGGGAGCCCCGGCAGCCGGAGGGGCTCGGCACACTCCCGCAGCCCAGGGAGCAGACCCCAGGGGTGCTCATCCTGGATGGGTGGGCGTCCGCGGTGCCGGGAGGTCTCTGGTCGCACGTGTGCACCTGGGACGGGGTGGTGGCCACGGGGCTGAGCTGTGTCGTGTGTCCGTCCCCCCCCCCCCCCCCCCGCAGGCAAGCTCTCGCTGGAGGAGTTCATCAAAGGTGCCAAGAGCGACCCGTCCATCGTGCGCCTGCTGCAGTGTGACCCCAGTGGTGCCGCGCAGCTCTGAGCCCCGCGGACCCCCACGGCCCCCCACGGCCCCACACCACCCCCCGACCCTGCAGCCGGCCACTGCCACCGTCCCCTGCCTGGGTCCCGCGGCCCCCACCGCCGTGCCCCCGTGGCCCCTCGTGGGGAGAGAGCTGGAGCCCGGCTGAGGCTGGGACAAGGGGGAGCCCGGGGGGACGGTCCCCATCACCAGGGGGGCTCCTGCCCTGGCTCGAGTGGGGGAAGGAGGACGGAGGCAGGGTCTGCCCTGAGCAAGGACGGTCCCCTCGCAGCACCGGGGTCTCGGAGCAGGGGGACAACGCAGCCTGGTGGGAAAGTCTGGCGGCGAAGCCACTGCTGCATCTCCGGCGGGCGCGGGGACACGGTCCAGAGGACAAAGACCCGGTGACTTGGGGCCCCCCAGCACCCCCCACGCATGCACACGCTGCCACGGCCGCGGGGCCAGCCCCTTCCCCACGGCCAGCGCACGGGTGGGGGCCGCAGGGAGGGGACTCACTTCTGGTCTTTTAATACCTGCAGAATAAAAGTTTGTGTCAGTGCAGTCCGTGGTGGGAAAGGGGCCGTCGATGCTGAGGAGAAAGTTCCTCCCCGGAGGGTCTGGATCCAGCCCAGTCGCCTTCCTCACTGCAGCCCCAGGTGACCCGAGGCCACAGGGATGGGCTCACGTCTCTTGGCTGGTGGCATCCAGGGGACGCGTCTGCCCGATAGCTGGGCTGGGGGGCAGCTGGGTCCCATCGTGGGGCTGTGTGGGTGCTGGGACAGGACAGGGCTGGCCGGGGCACATCCACGGGGTCAGCCCTCGGGCCCCACTCAGAGCTGCGCCGTTTCCACACTGTCCAGCCCCAGCAAGCCCAGGCACTGCCCGGGGTCGGGGCTGTCTGCGGGGGCTGCCTGCAAGGAGACCTGCAAGCCAGAGAGGATGATAAGAACGAGACCGGGGGGGACGAGAGATTCGGGTCAGCAAGTCCTACCCCCGTCCCAGAGCCCCCGAGCCCAGCTGGGTCTGTCCCAGCCCTGCACGGGAGCAGGTCGGTGCTGAGCCCGGGGACCAGGAGTCACCTTCCCCCGGTGCACCCCGTGGCAGCAGCGGCCGAGGCGGAGGAGGTCGACGGTGAGCAGGAGGCAGCGGATGCTGAAGACGATCTCCATCGAGTGGAGCAGGAGGGAGATGGCCCAGAGGGACAGCGTGGAGCTCTGCGGAGACACGGGGTGTCAGGTCCCCACCTGCATCCCCCCATGCCCAGTGCAGGCATGGCCAGCCCCAGCCCACAGCCCACTGGGGACTCACATAGACACGGGTGGGATCGAAGGGGCACTCGCGGGAGACCGGGGCGAGGGTGACAAAGGTGCAGGGGGCCAGCAGCACCCGGCCCTGGCTGCCCAGCGTAAGTCCGATGGAGATGGCCAGCCCCAGCAGGCAGGACAGGCAGCCCAGGCTGCTGCTGGCGCTCAGGGCGAAAACCGCCCATTTCTGGGAAGAGAAGAGGCAGCATGGTGAGCCAGGGCCACGCACACCCGCCCGTCCAGGCTCCCTCTCCGGGGACGGTCCCCGAGCGAGGGGACGTGGCGGCTGTGCATGCTCCATGGGGCGGCTGCAGCCTGCTGGGTGCCGGGCGAGGGGCTGCGGGGCCGGGTGTGCTTACGAGGGCGGTGGGGGTGAGGTAGCGGGACAGCATGAGGGCGGCTATTCCACAGGAGATGGTCTGCGAGAGACGCGGGGAGGTCAGCAATGCACCGCACCCATCTGCCCCAGGGACATCAGTCCCCTTTCCCTGTTGACGTTGTCCCTGAAAGCTCATCTGGCCAATTTGGCATCGCGGGGGGGTAGTGATTCATCTCCCCCAGCCTCCACCCAGTAAAAAGTCCCTGTGCATTTAATACCCCTCGGTTTTGTGCTAGAAAGGCTTATTTAGAGCAGAGAAGGGGAGACGGAGCACTGTCCATCTCACATCCTCCTGCATCCCACCCCGTGCCCACCCCGCATCCATATTACATCCATCCTGCATCCTCCTGCATCCCGCCGCCTGCCCACCCCGCATCCATATTACATCCATCCTGCATCCTCCTGCATCCCACCCCGTGCCCACCCCGCATCCATGTTACATCCATCCCACATCCTCCTGCACCCCGCCTCCTGCCCACCCTGCATGCATCTGCATCCACCCCAGATGCACCCCACGCCCCCCATACCCCCCTACCCTGCACCCCGCGGTACCAGCAGCGCGGAGATGATGGAGGCGGCATTGGCGACGGCGTACTGCAGGGAGATGGCATCCCGAGGGTCGATCACGAAGCGGAGGACAGTGCCATGGACGAGGGCACCAGCGATGAAGTTGAGGTGCCCGATGATGAGGAGGATGAGACCTGTTTTCATGAGGATCCTTTGGTGGCTGCCGGGATCGAGGTGGCCTGAGACAGAGGAGAGAGGAGGGGGAAGGAGGCTGCACGGTGTGGGGCGGCCAGCACCAAGCCGTCCCTCCTGCCCTTGCACCACGCTCAGCACAGGCACGGGGTATTTGGGGACAGCCCCAGAGGACGTGCCCCATGCTGGCGGGGGGACGAGGCAGGAGGTGATGTGGTGGCAGCCGCCGGCAGCCCAGGTATGCAAACCACCGCTCCAGCCGGCTCTCCTGGGACCGAGGCAGCGGCGCAGGGCCAGCAGCCATGGGGACAGGCGTCCCTGGTGGCACTGGGAAGGGCTGGGGCTCCCCGGAGCGATGAGGAAGCTCTGGGGAGAGCGGCTGCCCATAAACCACAGCTCCAGCGCTGCGTTTCGGCACCCAGCGCTTTTAGGAGTGACCGCAGCAGCAGCCAGGACATTCCTCCATCGGGACCCACCAGGGTCCCTCCACCAGGGCCGCTCTCCTCACACACCCACCGTCACCTGGTGCTCAGCCCAGCTCCGTCCCTGACCCCGTCCGAGTCCCTCGGCTCCCCTCCCCTCCCTGCCTCAGTTTCCCCTGCAGGAGGGCAGCGCTGGAGCTGCAGGCAGGGCTGGGGCACCCTCCTGTCGCAATCACCACGCCAGACCCGGACTCACCCGCTCGACACATCTTCACCGGGCCAGGATCAGGCCATCAGAGCCCCTCGATGCCCTCAGCGCCCGCCCTGCCCTCAGCCCCGGGGTTGGCAGCCAGATCCATTGGGGTCCCCGCATGGCCGGGCAGGACCAGGCCACCGCAGCCGCTCGCCTGCTGCACCCCACTGCTACTCCAATTCCTGTCGGACCAGCTCCCCAGGACGAACAAAGGGATAACTCCACCTTCGCCTGCCTCCACCGAGGGGAAGCACAGCCCTGTCCCCACCCCTGTCCTCCCCTTGCTGCCGAGGCAGCGGCCGTGCCGTGGCATGCTGTGTCATGCCATGCCACGCCGATACGCCACGCCGCGCCGCCTCATCCCCTTCCCCATCCATCACCGTCATCTCCACCTTGCCAGCACGCTCGGGTTGGTCCACCCTAAAGCGACGGCAGCAGTCTGGGATGTGGCCAGACAGGTCCGAGGTCACGGGCTGGGGGTCTGGGAAGGGGCAGCCCCTCGGGGTGGATGCTGCCGGACCACGGGGCAGATACCAGCACCATCAGGTACCAGGGACGGACCTGCAGAGAGAGGGAAAAGCAGAGGGGTGAGGGCTGGTGCCAACTTCCCAGGTGACTCAGAGGAGCCAGCGTGATGGCAATCACCCCAACGAAGCTTCCAGGGAAGTTACTGATAGCAAGAGACGGAGTGAGAGGGGTTGGGGACAATGGCTTGACCGAGGCGGCTGGAGGAAGAGCAACCCAGCTCTGCTCACACCAGCAGAGCCCTCCCTCGCGCGTGGGAGATCCTTGCTAAGCAATGCTCGTTGCAAAGCTCTTTGCAAAGCCTCACGGCACCAACAATTTAATTAGGCAGACAGCAATGCGGCCCTGGCTCCTGGGACTGCTCTGGGAAAGGGCTTGGTCCAGGCAGAGGCTCAAAGACACTTGTCCCTAATATCCCGACCGAGCTGCCAGCCCAGCCCTCAGCCTCCTCCGATCCCTTACACCCAGCAGCGCTGGGAATTTGGCTCAGCACCGCGTTAGTCCCCCTCCTTCCCTTCGTTTAACCTGTACGCAGCCCTGCTGCACAGGGAGGGGGGAGAAGAGAGTCCTCTCCCTGCTACAGCTTCAGGACAAAGCAGGTCCAGCCACTGCAGCCCTGCGTGGCACGAGCACCGTCCTCGGCGTCGCTGCAGACAGAACAAGGCTGCCACACCACACTTTCTAGAGGCAGAAGAGGAGATACCCCCCTTTTCCCCATGCCTTGGGCTAGAGCAGTGTTGACAAACGCTTGAACAAAGGGCAAAGGCGGCCAGAGGATTTCACTGTACGTCTCCGGAAAGGATGAGCTGGATGCGAGTCGAACGACAACCAGAGTCTTTATTCAAATAGTCCCTTAGGATGTTTGCAGACATACAGACACACGTACATATTTACACTCTTACACACCTCACAGAGCTTGAACCAATAAATTAAAACAAAAAGAGGGCGGGGGATTTTTTTTTTTGTTTTTCCTTTTTCTTTTTTGTCACGTAAGAAACAGCAGCTCCCCGAGGCGAGGCTGGGGAGCCAGCTGGAGAATCGCAAACAGAAGCCAACACGGACACAACCCTGCCCCAAAAGATGCAATGACGGCGACTGTGCTTTTCAGCAGGAGGCCGCTTCATACTCTGGCTTCGATGCACTCCAGTTTGACTATTTCATCCAGCCTGCAGCCCTCGGCTTGGGCACAGTGGCTCAGGTGGGCACTTGGGCTCTCGGCACCTCTAGCTTTGGGGGTCTGTGGGCAGGCTGCTGCAGTCTGAGAGTGGGGGGAGTCGCACTCATCCGACGTAATGTCTGGCACGTCGTCCGACTGACTGTCGGAGCTCTCCAGGTCGCTCCGTATGCTCTCGGGCTGGGCCAGGGTGATGTCCCAGGTTTTGCTGGCAATGCAGTCCTTTTGCTCACAGCTTTGGTGTTTGCAAGTCTGCTCCTGCTCACCATCCTCTTCCTCTTCCTCCTCCTCCTCCTCTTCCTCATTCTCTGCCATTTGGGTGTGGACATGCAGAGAGTCCTCTGTACTGCTGCCGCTAGCCAGCTGGTAGTGACTGGGTTTGGCTTCGATGTCCACCTGGATCTCCATGTTATTGCACTCCCTGCAGAAACAAGCACCCTCGCGTTACTGGGTCCAGTTACTGGGTTCGACTGGGTCACCACCGAGCACCGCGTCGCTGTACCGGGGAGGATCACGTTTCCCAAACACAAGCAAGATGCTGCTCATCACCCCACGGCATCTGGGAAACAGCACTACTCGCTGCTGTCCTTAAGGCCTCTTAAGAGTAACCAAGATCATCCCCAGCCTGAGCCAGGACCTGAACTGGGAAAGCACCAGAGTCCCCACAAGCAGCCAGGACCAGACCTTGAGAGTCCTGGGCTGCAGATCCCCTCCTCAGCCTTCACATTACACATGAAAGCTGCTCCCAAATTGTCCCCAGTTGTCCTTCTGTGCAAGTAAAAGGATCAATCCGCTTGCCAGCTACAGAGGAGCAGGCTGCTGCAACTACAGTCATCTCACCACCCACAGCAGCACCTTGCAGAGCACAGATTTTTCCAGGACACCCACTACCAACACTCTTCTCACCATCGCATGTCCTCCTACCTGTCCTGGGGGTTGTAGGAGCTGATGATGGAACCAGCCATGGCTCGAGTGCTGGCGTTGTCACTGATAGCCCCCAAGCTGACTGAGTCTTTGGGGAAAATCTCCTTCTGGACATCTGCCTGAACTTCCAGCCTGCAGGAAAGAAGAGGATTCCTCAGAAATGCCTTCGACGGTCCCCAACGGGCACCCAATAGTTGCTGTTCATCATGGGAAAGCAAGAGGCCCTCTATGCTGGCCCAGCTCAGCATGACAGAGTTCAACCCCAATGGTTCCTCTCATTTAGTCTCATTTTTGGCTCCATTTAGGTAAACCCATTCTGTTTTCCATGACGAAGGTAAAGTTGTGTTTATATCTATGACTCATGCAACTCCTGCAAAGAACCGGTTTCCACAGATCTAGCACACAGCCATGATTATATCCTGGCTGCCGTATCAACACGTGTCTCTAATTACCCAGCAAACTGACTCACAGGCAAGTTTAGAGGAAAACTGTGGTGTAACCTCCTGACTTGGAAAGCAGTGACCCTGCTTGCTATAGGCCACTGGAGAACAGGAAGCATCAAAGCCTCTAGGCTGAGATCAGAGGACGGGAAGATCTTTAAGCAGGCCACGCAGGCATCCCCGCGCCGCTCCCAATTAACCCGAAGCATCAGCTCTGCAGTTTCAAGGTGATCAGTAGGGACAGAAACTTGTTTATCTTCTGTCCTCCTTGCAAGAACCAGCCTAGCACTGACTCCAGAAGTAGCCTGGTCTGCTGGGACTGGTTATTCTACAACAGACCAAGAAGTAAAAAAATACTAGGACGTGACTCCCAACTCAAAGAAGGACCGCTCACAGTCCTGGAAAGCTCCCCAAAATAAGCCTGCTCAACCAACACAGGCCTTGGGAGCCTCTACGCCTTTCTCGCTGTGCCCGTCGGTTCAGTTACCTGCTGTACTTCCCCTTGCCTCCCGAGAGGACACCACCACTCAGGGTACCGCCCGAGAGGGCGGCGAAGCTGGCCGTCTCGCTGTAGTTGCCCTGCATCACGCTGAGGCCATCGGTGGGGCTGCCGCTGGTGCTCAGCACACTGGTCAGCCCCTCAATGCTGCTTTCGCCAATGCTGGGGTTCTTCAGGGCTCGCCAGGCATCGGCCACTGCGGGGAAGAAGAGCACAGGAACCAGAATCAGCAAGGGAACCGTTCGGCTCTGTGATGGCACTGGCAGAGCTGGGGGTCAGACAGCAGGCAGCGCGTGTCTCGTCTCAGACCGCCTCCCGGCCTCGTCCAGGGCAAGGAAGAGCTGAGATTTTGCTTTGAGAGCTACAGAGCCGACCACCAGAAGACTGAAGCAAATAACTGCTTCTAGCCAAACCCAGGTAAAGACAGATGTTCAGATTTGGGAAATGTTAAGACCCCCTACCATTTCATTACAAGAGGCAATGACAGGGTCTTGCTTCACCCCCTTCCCTTCACCAGCTATCACGTTACCTGTGATTGGTCCATCATCTTCATCAAACTCGATTTTCACACCCTTTCCATTGGCGGTGCTAACTCCACAGCCACCACCTCGGCACAGTGAGATCGGCACAACACCGTAGACGTAAGCCAGCATGATGGGGACTCCAATACCTGGAGAGTAGGATGCGCCGAGTTAAGAGGAGCTTAAGGCTGAGCTGCGTTGGGCAGACAGAAAGGACTCTTTGGGGTTGGGACTCTTTCAGTTGTGTTTACGCTGCTTTTAAAGGTCCTAGTTCACAACTTCGCAGACAGGCAGTGGAGGAGCCCTTCATTTGTGCTACTGCAGTGCAGAACGAGGGAACCCCAAGAGCACAGACAACCTTGGCTGAACCCCCAAGACATCGACCACCAAACCAGTCCATGGGTAAGAGACCGCTCCGTGTGTCAAGGGACTCCACCACGGGCTGTGGCACAGGGGACCGGTGCTCCAGACAAGCCCTGTGCTGGCTCCAGGCCAACCCGAGCACATGAGGACGTGCAGCCTGGATGTGAAATGGAGGGATGTGCCCAGAAGAGCGCACAGCAGCAGTCTGCAAACTGCCCTTTGGCCACCCCCATCTCACAGGGCTGGGCTACTCGCTTGTCTCGGTGACTATTGGCCATTGGGAAAGGGACTGTGCCCACTTACCAACACTGACAGCAGCGATGACCGGAGAGGCAATGACAGACAAGGTGACCCCACCAGTAATGGCCAAGTTCCTCTTGTGCTTAGAGGTTTTCTTTCCCTCATACCTGCTGTGGATCTGATGGAAGGAGAAGCACCAGGTGAGAACAAAGCCTGGCCACGAGCAAACACCAGCAGAAGACATTAATAAGCTTGTGATTTTACAGCTTTGTCAGCTGCATTAGCCCTTAAAGAACCTCATCTTGACCACAGATCTCCTCACAGATCAGATCTAGCAGGTGGGTCTGTGTTTAAGAAAAAGAAGCAGCTACGAATATAGAGCTGACATGCCATTTCTTCCCTCTCAACGCTTCTTTATCAGCACAGACACACAACAGCATCATGCAGTTTGGGGCAGCAGGTCAGCATCAAAACACACGAGTGACTTATGCAAGCCAAAGTGCGATGCTCAGGGTCCAGCCACTGTCCCACAGAGCCCATCATCGCAGGATGTGTTAAAAAGGGACCAGGTTTCTCCTTGGGTGCTCCTGGTTCAAGGCAGAGGCGCGAGAGCGATGCAAAATGCATTTGAGAGGACTTCAGCCTGAAGGGCTATCAGCCACCACCTTCCCTCTCCCCACACAAAACCCAAAAGATAAGACAAGGCTTAGAGGAGACAACTGAATTTTGGTTCCGTGAAAAGATCCACCCTTCGTATCAGCTCTAAATTTCTGGTCACATGCCTCGAGTACAGAGAACGCCCCAAAAGCCCCAGATCCCTCAAGTCCAACCTTGTACTCTCCACGCTTACCTTCCTCCCGACATACACAGGGATGCCAATGACCATAGCAGGAATGGCAATGCCAGCAATGAGGGAAATGCCTACAGGAGCGCCAATCAATGTGCCCAGCTGCCAGAGAATCTTCTTTTTACGACTCCATGGCTTTTTGCCCCAGAATGTACAGCCAGAGGGGCTTAATGGAAGGCAAAAAAAAAAATTACATTAACACCATAGCAATGCCTAAGCGTTCCCGAGAACCCCAAGTTCAACTTCCACATGAACAAAACCCAAAACTTAGGAAGCAGGCAGACGACACAAAAAGGTTCCCCTCTTTTTCACCCCCCCATCAAGATTAATTTGCTCATCAAGGTGATTATCACACCACCGGCTCTATGTTTAATATCCAGTATGCCAAGAGCTCTCAAATGCAATTGTATCGGGAGGAGCTTTTCTTGGTGTGGAAGAGCATCCTCATGCTATACAGTGGGAAGAAAGTTCAGCTCTTTGGGTCAGAAAGAAGATAATTTTGCTGACTAATTGGAGAGGCAGGAGGATGAAAGGCCAACACACAAAGTGAACTCCTCCAACGCGTGTGCTACCCCACCGGCAGGAACCCAGGCGTGCCGCTCCCCTCCTCACCTGAGGTAATGCAGATCCGAGATCTCCTTCATGCACAGCCAGCAGAACTCGCAGCCACACACCGCGCAGGTCATGTGGTTACAGCTCCCATCGTTCATCTTGATGATGTAAGCACTGCAGCGCGGACACGGCTTGATGTCATCAGCTATGGGGAGGAAGCACGGGATTGAGTTGGGACTCTCTGTGCTGCGAGTATGAAGAATCAACGAGGGGGTTCTCGTTATGGATGGAAACCCTTGTTTTCTGTGCGGGCAGAACACCTTCGCTAATCACAGATAAAGTGGGGATGGTCGTGTCTTTAGCTTATCTTCAAGGCAAGAAGGTAATATTGATGAGGTAGATCCCACCAAAGCCATTTGCCTGGACAGCAGAGACTGAGAACAGCAGTCACTTTAAAAGCTTATTCTCGTCTCGAACAGGATGTATTCCAGAACATGCTTAAATGCTGGGAACAAGTCATACCTGCCCTGTGCTAGCCAAGGCAACAGCGTAAGAACGAACCATTACTAAATTGCTCCACTAAGGTGATTCATGGGCCAAGAACAACAGAACAATTGGGAGAAGGCGGCATCGGAGAAACTCCGAACCTGGCCTTCAAAAGCAGCCAGAAGGGGAAGCAGGTCGGCAGCCGCACACGGGAGCCCGGTGCAGAGGCTGACCAGTCCCCAGTCTGCTGTTGGCAGAGCAGGATAAGGGTCCTTCACCTCTTCCTTAATTCGAGCATCATCTGATCGCAGTTATGCAATGGCTGCGCACTGGTTCAGGGCTTTGCTGGCAGCCTCTGCAACGCTCGGCAATATGAAATCCAGCTGCTGAGCCCAGCTCGCACCTTATTAATCACTACATTGAATCCGGCAAGAACAGGGTGGGGAAAAACCACTGTCTCAAGAACCTCTCTTTCAGTGGCTAAGTGCTAAGCTCTTCCTGGCAGGGATCTCCTTTAAAAGGGTGTAAAACCTCAGAAACTATTTTTTACTTGCTGGTTTGTACCGCAGGCTGTGGTAGTATCCATGCTGTCCATTATCAGGGACCTCTCACTGGGGCGTGTTGAACCTCGACATACCACTAAGCCACCTCTGAACCACCCACGACAGCTCCGTTCTAAGTAAGCGTATAAACGTTTTAACTCCTGACACAGAAGGAAAAGCAGGGGGGTTTGTTTGGGGGTAGGGCGGGACTTTACAAAATGGCCTTACTGCCCGCTTCCAGTCAATACAGTTATTTTTAACGAACGCTAACTCACTAGACACAGCAGCTCCTACCAGGCAGCGTAGGAGTCTGTGGGTTGGCATTTTTTCTGTACCTGACATTACTAACACCTAACAGCGCAGGGAGCGAGGCTCCCCACACTCAGCTAGGCATGAACGCTACTCCTTACTACCACGGCAGGCAAATTTGAAGTGGCAAGCCTAAGCAGTGCCTATTTGTTCAGGGTTTAGATCAGCAAGAAGTGAGAACACCCAAGATCAAAACAGCCACAAGCCTAGCTGGGGCGGATGAGGGGAGCTGCCGTGACACGGAAGGACCCAAAGCACATCATCACCTACTGATCTGTTTTGCATTCTTGGAGGAGCCCGACAGATTTGTGCTAACGCACACGAGAAGGGGAAACGACTCCGAGTTCCACAGCTGTTCTCACCCGCGGCTGCTGGAGCCCCTCAGCTGTGCCACGCAGCAGCGTTCCCCGCAGGGCACTAACACCCCCCTGCTTTGACGGGACGGGGGTTTTGCACGCAGGTGGCTCTTTCTCAGCTTCACAGGCATAACTGCAGCACCGAGTAACCAAAAACATGTGAATCCATACCCGGCCCGGATTCCTGGCCGTAACTGAGGCCTGACGTGTGCTTGGTCCGTACTCGGAGCGTCTGAGCCCTTTGCTGGCGGGCCATGTCGCAGGTTTGGTTGGGATGCCATATCTGTTTGCAGTGATAGCAGAACTCCGTCTGGCAGCCGTCCCTCTCGCAGGTCAGCTTGGGGCAGCTGGCACAGCCGTAGGCAATAACCGCATAACTGGAGAAGGAAGACACCGGGTGAATTAGTAAAAGACAAAGTTATCAAGCGACAGCCCAGCGATCCTTTTAATTCAGCCTGCCCAGGGGCGGCACGGGAGGCTGTCGCTGCCTGAGCTGCTCTGCTCAAAGCAGCTGGTTGAAGAGCCGCTGCAGCGAGATCTCGGGCTACGCCGAGCAACACGTGCTTTACCCCTGAAGCCTGCAGCGACGTTGCCCTGCGGGGCAGGTCAGCAGAGCAGGCGATCAGCCCACCTCTCCCATCTCATTTCTTTCATCTTATTTCCCATCGCTGTCCGTACAGCAGCCCGCACGCTAGACAAATTCCTGCTCTCTCCAGTCCTGTGGCTTGCACTGCAGGGCCTGAAATTAAGTAGCGCTGATTGGGTTACTTGGGGCAGATACCTTTTATACAGACAGCTTACGATATTGAATTCTCTCCTCAATAACTGCTGGCAGTTCTCACTGCCAATTCGCACAGACCAGCTTCGTCTTGCCCAGTGTGCCCAGCTAACAGCTTGCTGTTTCTGCCGATTCAGGCTCCTAGAACAGACTCACACCGCTCTTTCTAGGCACCTGTGGCTAAACACGCGTACCCCGGTTCCTTAGGACAGGCATACGGGTGGATGCTATATGACCCAGAGGAGTCTAGGAAAGCGGAGGTTGTCCTGGGCACTTCTACAACTGAATGATTCTAGAAGAGTGGAACAACAAGGGTTTCCATGTGCAGCTATCCATGTGCAGCTATCTCTTGTTGATCTCCACAGAATTTCCTTTTTTAAAGAGCAGTGACGAACAACGCTCTGCCTCCGGAGTAAGCCGAAACTTGAGTAAAACCAAACTGCACATGCAGGAGAGGGAGGCCAGGTTCAAGCAGCTCCCTTTTTCTGATACGAGTGCGATGCTTCCAGAAGGAAGCGTGCTGTGTACACAAAAGTCTAAGGAGCACCACCAAGCACCGCTATAGGAAACCTGACTTACAGCCATCTAGGATGAGGCTGTTTCCGCTGGCAGGGGCTGAACTGAGCAATTCCAGAAGCGCCTTCCAGTTCTGCGACACCGGTACGGCAAAGGGTATTTCTGTGGATCACCCGCAGTATTTTTGTTAGCGGTCAGAGGAGAATAACTCCTATTTAAGGTTTTATATGTACAGCTTGTGTAGTTGTATTGCCTCTTCTCAGAGGCAGCGGCGTGAGAACCGCTGAATGTGTCATACCACAATGATTCATATCCCGTGGGAGTTTGAGCAACTTCATCCTGCCAGGGTACGACATAATCGCCAAAGAAACAACATCTCTGCGCCGAGCGCAGGGCTGGGAGGCACGACTACAGAATCTCCGCGTGCATCAACGGCTGCGCACTCCTGAATGTGAAGCCAATATTGGAGGAGAGATGGGATACAGATGGTCTGGGGGTTTGGGAGGGACAAACTTGACCCACATTGACTCCTACGCATCTCGGCTAGGGAAGATCCCACTAAGCATTCTTACCCTGCCACTATCATGCAGCCAAAGACCTACCCCTGGCAAAAAAACAACAACAACCAAACAAAAAGCTTCATCTGACCAGCTGTGTTACGACACACTGCTATTTCAAATCATAACAGCGGGCTAGGAAAGCTCAGTGTAACACATTAAGCAAACCCATGCTCCAAATTAACCCCTCACTTGAAAATGTAGGGTTTTTCTAAACACTCGAGCAAATTCTGTAAGAAATTAAAATCATCACCATTTATATTTTATTCCTAGAGCTGAAATGACAAATATCATGAACAAGCCCACAGCTGTGGGGAAACAAACTACATGACTGTCTATTAGGGAAAAGAAAGAACACATCTCCGAATTCAAGGTCAACTAGACAGAGGCTGTCGAAGCGATGTGCCTAGGATTAGCCACGGCAGGATCTGCACGGCCAACGCATGCCTCCTCTTCACCTGACCTCTGACACATCACTGCGTTAAACAGCCGCTTCCAGGCTCAACCCCAGCAGACGAAAAGGGAAACTCCGACTTTTCCCCACGCAGCGACGACAGCAAGCGTCTTCCTGGGACCCCAGGAATCGCAGAGCATCGTTCCCAGCCCACTCCTTGGATGGCCACCAGTTGCCTCCGTCCCTCCTCCTGCTGCTCCGCAGGAGTCAGAGCCTCACCAGTTGCCTCCAGCCTCATTCACCAAGCTCAGCCTACACAGCTCCGTTTCTTTAAAGGTTCTGTTATCCTCCCAAGCTTCTAGGAGAGATGCAGTGTGACAAACACTAGACAGCAGCGTCACCTGATTGTAGCAGGGGGGGAAAAGAAAAAAAAAAAAAAAGCTGCAAACATAGAAAATGATTTGTACTGCGATTGATGGCGCACCAATTGACCGGCATTTCCATGGCAACACGCAGCGGTGTTGTGTTGGTCCTCCTCCTCCTCCCCAGCAGCACAGCCAAGCTCTTTCATTTACGAAAGACTGCGGTAAGCACGGAAGGCACAGGATGCTGCGTGCCACACGCCCAGGGTTTTGTCTGCTATCGCCCAGCAGCCCCTCGCTGCCGTCACCTCGGTGGTGGGTGACACCCAGCGCTGAGCATCGCCGTGCCCCCAGCCCTACGCTCCCGCTCTGGCTCGGTACTCGGGCACTACTACGGTGGGAAAGCCCGCTGTAAATAATTCATACCCTGACTTTACATAAGCACAGAGACACAAGCTCGCTGGGAAGAATGAATAGGGTAATTAATTCCTCTCACTGCTGGAGGGCTGATTCCAACAGCCTTTGTTCAAGTGCTACGGCCACACTAGTAGCACCGGTCCGCAGCGACCCACGAGAGCTGCCTGGTTTCCAACAGCCAGGTCACTTCTTGTTTCTGCTGGGCAGCTCAGAGGAGGATGCCCGTGCACGTCGTCTGGCTCTCCTTGCTAACAGCCTAACCAAAGAGGAGGCTTTTGCTCACACCAAGAGCTGTGTGTGACACCAGTCTGCCCAAACTCCCCAAAGCAACTGCCGGATCAGACTCCGGATGGGTTATTATCAAAGAGACAACGCCCTCCAGGCCATGCTGGGGCCGGCTCCTTCCAACCAGACAGCCTGGGTGACGTACGTTGCGTTTACACCTTCTCCTGAATACAGATAAATATCACAGCAGCCAAAGCGCTGAGATTTGGTAAGCAGGTACCAGATTTTCTCTAGCTGGTTAACGGCAGGGGCATTCCCTCTGGTATTGCTCTGTGGGCAGCATAACCTGCTCTATCTCCCTGATCTTATCCCCAGCGCTACTGAAATATCAAGCTCTAGCACTCAATTTTGCTTCAGAAAGGAGCAAAGCTGTTGTTTGCTATTAACGTTGCCCTCTGAAGGAGCAAGCCCTTATACAGCGATGCTCAGAGGCTGTGAAATGGGTAACCTGAGCCAGGTTAACCGATTTGCATAGGAAGGCTATTACAAAGCTCTGATTAAATCTTCAAAACCCTCCCACCACACTTTCCATTCCGACTGCTAGGTCAGACTTTCCTTTCATGTTCTCGCTACCCAGAACTGCAATCCAAACCGAGTTCTAGCTAAACCTCCCAGCACTTCTCTAAGTGTCCTGAACAAAGCCCTTTTCCAGGCAGCTTTGGCTTACGCTCAAATAGAAACCTAACAGAGTTCGTTTGAAAGAAAAGAGAAGAGAAAATGAAAGCAACACGCAGATAACTACAAAGTCATCAAGCTTGGCTGGGCTGACATCTGGACAGACAGACATTTCCTCACTTCAGCAATGGATAACGAGTCAACGCCACTCCTCTGTGCCATGCATTCACGTCCTCACTGGGAAAAAGTGACCGTTTACGGTTCCTTCTTCCCCAGCGTGGAAGCTGCAGGCTGTCCCCATGCGCTGTCCCCACAGCTCGCAGCGATACACGCGCCCAGAAACTCCACGCTTCCCATTTGTGCGGGAAAAAAAGGTTTATTTTAAATGAGGGAAACGATGGCTCAGTTAAAACCCCCTTCAAGTCCTATCACCTGTATCTGATTTGTCTGTATTTCCACAATCCCCAAGGTCAAATCCTAGTGCTCTAGCGAGGTAGGAGGGATAGACGGAGTGTCGTTTTGGTACCCAGGGCCCATCAACTGTCCTGAAGAGACTGTTGACAAGCAAAGAACACCCGCAATGAGGGCTCTTCGTGGGACTCAGTAGGACCAGCAGTGTGTATCAGCAGCAGGACCCCACTGGGGGCGAGCCGCCCCTCCCTGCGCTGTCCTGGGACCCAGGTGGGGACGGGGAGCACCCCGGCAGGACAGCAGGTGGGATGCCATCCCCAGGACCTGCTGCGGACGAGCAGCATCCCACCGGGACAGCGGGTCCACATCCATCCCAGCTGGGACGCCATCCCCAGCTGTCCCAGGACCTGGTGGGGACAAGCAGCACCCCACCGGGGCGGGGGTCTCCCTTCCCTGAGCCATCCCAGGACGGATGGCTGGGGCAGCACCCTGTGGGGACAGCGGGTCCCCCCTCCCCAGGCTGTCCCAGGACACCCCACCGGGACGCCCCGTCCCCCCCGGTACTCACCCGCAGTCGGGGGCCGGGCACCAGCGGCAGTCGGGGTCGGCGGCGAGGCAGCGGCGCAGCATGAACTCCTCGTACTTGGCGACGAGGTGCGGGGAGTCGCGGAGGAGGCGGCGGATGTCGGCGGGGTTGAGGCGCTCGCTGCACTCGGGGCAGCAGATGTTGACGCGGGACTCGGTGATCTCGATCCGCAGGTACTGCCGCAGGCAGGCCCCGCACGACCGGTGCGGGCACGACAGCAGCCGCGGGGCGTTCTCCGCCGGCTGCCGCACCAGGCACAGCGGGCATTCCAGCTCCTCTTCGCCGCCACCCTCCGGGACCACCGGCGCTTCCTCGGGGGGCGGCGGGGGCGGCGGCGGCGGGGGCGGCGGGGCCGCCGGGGCGGCGGGAGGCGGCGGCGGGGCGGCGGGAGGCGGCTCGGCCTTGGCGCGGCGGCGGCCGCCCGCGGCGGAGGCGGCGGCGGCGGAGAAGACGCTCTGGAAGGAGAGGCGGCGGCGGCGGCCGGGCTTCGGGCACTTGGCGGCGGCCGAGTGGATGGAGGAGGAGCGCGGCGACTCGGAGTCCCGCTCGGAGCCCATGGCTACCGGGGCGGCGGTTGCCACTCGACGGTATCCGCCCGCGGCGGGGGGTCCGGGCGTCCCGTCCCGCCGGGCGCTGCCTCCGCCACGCTGTAACGACAGCGGCCCCGGAGCCGAGTGAGTGCGGCGCCGCGCCCGCCCCGCCCACTGCGCAGGCGCCCCGCCCCGCCCGTCAGCGGGCGCGGCCGCCGGCGCCGCCATTTTAGTTGCGGGCGACGCCCCCGGGCGGGCCCGAAGTCCGCGGGCGGCGATGGCCGGCCCCATCCCCATCCCCATCCCCGGCCCCGGCCCCGGCCCCGGCCCGCGGCAGCGGTGCCCCAAGTGGCTCTGAAGTACCTCAGCGGCGTGGGGCAGCGCGGTAGTGCTGCGCCCTCCTCTCCACAGCCCGGCTCCCCTCAGCACCCCGGCGCCCATCAGCGCCGCCGGCTCCCCTCAGCGTCCCGCCCTCGGCACTGACAGGGCCGCAGGGCTTGCCTGGAGCCTGCTGGCCTCACCCAGCCAGAGGTTTCCCCCTCCCGGTCCCAGGCCTGGCGCTAATGGTAGGTTGTGAAGGGGCCTGGTGCTCCCCTGAGGGCGGGTGGGGGGCTGTTCCCCCGGGGCAGTTTGCTTTTTAACGTGTCTCTTGCTGGAGAGGGGGGGGGGGTCTATAACCACAGGAATCCCCTCTAAATTAATTCATCCTGCTGGGGCATCTTGTCCCTGGCCGTGTGGCCCCCCTTTATAACATTTGTAAAGAGTCATGTGGAGATTTAGTCACCCAAGGAACTCTTCCCCG
Source organism: Mycteria americana (assembly GCF_035582795.1). Taxonomy (NCBI): domain Eukaryota; kingdom Metazoa; phylum Chordata; class Aves; order Ciconiiformes; family Ciconiidae; genus Mycteria; species Mycteria americana. The sequence goes on from NC_134385.1 coordinate 3,167,645, forward strand.
AGTGCAGGGTTCACACAGAGGCACTGAAACTACAACCCACATTCTTAACTACAGTCATGCAGAAATTTAAAAGCCTCCGTTTCCTTCCAGGGTTCCCCCATGCCCACAGGGGTCTGCCAACCTCGTCTCCCGTTCAAAGGCAGATAAGCTAACAGGAAGGACGCTGCCTCTTATTATGCAGGGGAGGTGAAGCAGAAAGATCTGCTGTGTCTATGAAGTGCATGTTAACTCGGCACAGAAGGGGCTGCTTTCCCTGTAGACTGTCAGCTTCTGCCTGGACAGACTGTAGTTATTCGTGTGACAAGACAAGTGTGGCTTCATCACTGTCTTCCAGCTATCACCATTCCTGAAATTTCTCTCAGCAAAGCCTATTTGCATGGTTATTACCAGGCTCCTTCCCGGCAGGGCCCCGTTCAGTGCCTCTGGGATGGAGAACAACGTTTAGCAAACCGAACCCAGGCTGACAGTCAAAAAGCACCTGGGTGTCGGTGCTCGCGCTGCCTGACTTGCTGTAGGCAAAGACCCCGTGCCTGTCTGTACAGCAGAGATAATGATGATGCTTCCCCATTTGATGGAGGGGTGAATGAAGGCACAGAGGGAGTAAATCACCTGCATAAGAGCACACAAATGAAGCCTCCTCCTCTCCTAATACCCTTCAGCTCTCCTGTTACCTTCCCTGCACTTTTGTTCATTAATTCTGTGCCTGCCATACACCCTCACTTAGTGCTTATCCGAAGATGCCTGCTGCACCCAAGACCTTCCCTAGAGCTTATGATCCCCAGACATTTGTCAGCTCTCCCTAACCTCTGCTGCGCTCTGGCATTCCTGCCACAATGCACATGGCTTTGGCCCAGCTGGAAGTTTTGGACCACACTTAGGATTGGCTTCAGAGTGTTAAATTCCCGTCCGGGATCAAGAACATTGTTATTAGTGAGCTAATTTAGCAAGGGAGCCAAACAGTTCTGCTCCAAGAGAGGCAGGGATGCTACAAGGGTGTCTGTGGAGCGTGTTGCCCTTGAGCAGTGTGAGCTGCTGAGCTCTGGTCCCTGGCAGGCTGGCAGGTCATGGGCAGGCATGAAAATGCTTAGCATTTCTCTGATGCTTCTGATGTGGAGCTCCTGGAGTGCACTGACACATGAAAGGATCCTCTTCCCATTTCACTAGTGGGAAAGGAAGGCCAGAGAAAGAAAGGAGAGATGTTGTACTGGTGTAAACCAAGATTCTATTGAAATTAGCTAGTCCTGTCTGAGACGGGCCAGGAATGAGGCATCTTTAAATGGCTGTCGCAGAGACTGTCTGGGTTTGATGATTTCACTAGAAAAATCACACTCCTGACTGAAATAGAGAAACCTGAACAGGACTTGTGTGTGGGACGGATCTCCCAGACAGCACCCTGACAGCTCAGCCCTACGTCCTTTGCAGCGCAAGAGCACAGACTGTAACTAATTGTGGGAAGGTTTCATCTCAAAAACTAATGTGAGACAGGCCTGAATTACCAGTAGTGCAGACACAAACAGAGAGACAGAGAGCAAAACCATCTGGAGTCCCTGGGAAAGGCATCAGCTTGCAACGTGCTGATGGGGCAGAAATGACTCTTCATTCCCTTATATGAGGAATCATGATACAAACAGGGCTGGGGGAGGCCAGGGTAAATTTGAGGGCTCACGCTGACTTCAGAGCCATCTTCCCTGCTCCTGAGCTGCGCAGACCTCTTGCCAGTCTTTATATGTTTAAGGGAATTCAGTGCTTTCATGGAGCTCAGAGATAGACTTCTAACTGTCCTGACCCTGCCATGGTCCAGACCTACCATCTACTTGAAAATAAGTTCCCTGTGCCTAAGGTGTTTCTCCGTGGTGAGTTTCCATAGCCCTTGCCAGGAGCGGAGGCTCCAGCTCAGCACGTTCCTGACTAGGGAGCAGTTTGAACCTGGTAGTTTGTTTTGATTCAAACTAAAAAAAAAAAAAAACAGCCAGGACCTGGGGCTGGGAAGGAGAGGGCATGAATTGGGCTGCCAGGGAGGGGAGGAAAGAGGCTGGTTGGAAAGTCACCGGATTGGGAGTGAGATCATCTCAAGCTGGCTGACACAGCTCAAGTGGGCAGACGCCGCTGGCAAGCTGGCAATGGCCTGGTGGACACCACTGGCAAGCTGGCAACAGCATGGGCAGATGCCGCTGGCAAGCTGGCGATGGCCTGGTGGATGCCACCAGCAAGCTGGCAATGGCATGTTGGACGCAGCCAGCAAGCTGGTAATGGTGTAGGCAGACGTTGCCGGCAAGCTGGTGATGGCCTGGTGGATGCTGCTGGCAAGCTGGCGACAGCGTGGTGGATGCCACCGGCAAGCTGGCGATGGCATGGGCAGACGCTGCTGGCAAGCTGGTGCTGGTGTAGGCAGACACTGCTGGCAATCTAGCAACAGCCTCGGAGATGCCACTAGCAAGCTGGTGGCAAACACTGGCATGGGCAGATGCCACCGGCAAGCTAGACAACTTCCAGCTATCAGAAATTGTTTTTTCTTATCTCTCAGAATAAGCAGCCCTTTATAATCACATAACTTCTCCCTTTGGGGGTAGACTGTGACCAAGTTTCCTTTAGCAGTATTTTGATTAACTTAATAAATTGAGGGATATTTGAAAAGATAAACAAAAAAACGAAAAAAATAGGAAGGGGAAGATTTCAAACGCTTCAGTGAACCGCTCCGCAAATCCCAGCTCTGACAGACAAATTTGCTTGTGCTTACGCTGGCAGAAAGCTGGAAGACTGCTGACTTCCGACCCCGCTGCTTAAATCAGGGCAGGATTTGGCACAGGCGACTTTTAAAACCACCTGAAAATGCCGTATCTCCCAGGAAGGCTTCCAGCAGCAGTGCGGGGCATGCTTTGTCCAGGTACCAGTTGGATCCGACCCGCACTGCCCGGTGCCATTCCCAGTCTGGATGGAGCAGCCGGGGAGGCTGGGCTGGGCTGAACCTGCCTTTGGGAGGCACAGGACCACTTCCCAGAGAAATACCCCAGCCACCCACACCCCAAAAACCCCCACAAAGCAGAGTGACAGCTCTGTCACTGGCTTCAAGGAGGAAGAGCCTCTGGTGATGTAATGAAAACTCCCCTTCGTAATTCAGAGAGTGAAAGCAGAGGCTGGCTGCCGGGAAGGGTTTGTGAAACTCAGCTCTCAGACTGGGAGTATTTGCATGGAGGGACTGGGGTGTGCCGTGGCCGGGAATATTGCTGCGGTGGGGTGCTGGCAGGCAGGCGTGAGGGCTTTGGTTTGCAGCCGATAAAATAGAAACTCCAGCTCCTACCACGTCCCCCTTTGCCTGCCCCCCCTTTCCTGGTTACCCAGATAGCACAGGTATGGTAAATAACTGCCTGTTGCTCTTGTCCCTGGCCTGCAGGGTGCAGGGGGGTGTTGAAACAGCTATTTTGGGACACACAGCGATTCAATCTGCCTGAAACCTGCAGGTCATTTTGGCACTGAGGTGAGAACCCCTCCCTGGAACAGACTGTTTTCTCCAGAAGCACATGGGGCTCCTTGGGGTTTCTCCCTCTTTACCCAGGCAGGGATAGGCAGTTATTCATGGGTCACAGGCTGTGTTTCAGAGCAGATGGAGTCTAGAGAAAATCCAGCTCATGTTGCTGCTTTCTGAAATAGCCACAGACATGATGAAATGAGGGAAGGAGAGGAACAGCTTTACACCAGGAAATCTTCCTTGTTGCCAGACAGGGGCACTCTGGAATGACGCAGCTCCGGTCTCGCTGGGCAGGTTGAGACATTTGGCCCTGCTTGGGTGGGACAGCCAGGGCTGTTAAAGGGATCCAGTCGCATTGGGATTCACCAGTGCCAAAATGCAGATGACAGTGTCAAGGGTCTGTCTCCTGAGGACCTACCACGGGGCACAGCCAGGTCCGTGCTGTGACACCTTGCAGACAAACCTGAGAGGTTGCCGTAGTCACAGTTTCTAGATGAAGGTGAGAGGGACAGACAGACCCAAGTAGCACAAAGGTAGTTTTAAACCTCTCAGAGGTTTAGTGGGGGCTCTCGTCCCAGCTCCCTGCCCTGAAGAGTCATGCCAGGAGCATGTGGGCTTCCCTTACTCCTCCTCTCGGGGCCCCAGCTCCCCTGCGTGCAGAGCAGGGATGGCGGTCTTGGTCTGTCAGAGGGATGCAGCGAAGCTTAACCCCGAGAGCTTTGAGCTCTACGGTGAGGGATGCTTTGCATTGACGAGGTAGCAGCTGTGTATTCAAGAACTGAAGCTCATTGGGGTCATTTTCTGCCAGGGCCCTGGGGAAACACTGGTTTGTAATGACATGCACTCTGATCATTTCTCAGATGGAGATGTCATTAACAGCCGTTTATGTCTCTCCAGGGAAGACACCGGTGGCTGGGGAGGGCTCTCCCCAGTGTGCAAATCTGCACACACTTTCTGGGTTGATCTAGTTAGTTCATGTTCTGTTTGCCTCTCGTGGTCCCCTGAGATGTGTTCAAGGAAGGAAGAGATGATTCTGCTTGACTCTCTTTTTCTCTGCTGGACTTAACAAGGATTGACATTCTTTTAAATGAAGAGCAAAAGGCAGGAGATGGGAGCCCTGGGATCAGAAATTCAAGGCTCTTCCAAGAGGATTGTTCTGGTTTACTCTACCTCTTCTTTCCCCTCCATCTTCCCATCCCACTCTGCTCTCTCCTAACACCCACATGCACAGCACAGCAATCTTCCACTCCTTGCTGTGACTTTCCAGGGAAGATGCTGTCATGTGAAATCCTGGGAGAGAGTTACCACATGGAGCTCTCTGAAAGCATCGTGCGTCCCTTGCAGAACAGGCCTGCAGACGGAGGAACGCTGTGCTCCCCCTCCTCGTAATCCTGAACGCGCTCATGGATGGAGGTGGAGGGAGCGGGGAATCATCTTGTAAGCTTGGGAGCCGCCTACACACATGGCAAGTCTTGTCAGCAGCTGATAAAAGAGGTGGGAGGTGGGGAGATTTTGAGGGGGAAGAACTTGGAGGCTTGTGTGCCCACGTAGCTCACCATCCTGTCTCCTCCAGGGCTCAGCCAGCCAGAAGGGCCATGGGCTTGGTCCCATCGCTGACACACGTGCATTGAAAGGAGACCCCGAACAGGGACGCAGAGATAACTACCATCTACTTCAGCAATGACGTAAAGGTAGGGAGCGTTAAGCAATTACTTATAATAGTAATCTGACATGCTTTTCCCCTCTACAAAAGAAGCATTTCCTTTTGTAATAAAAGCACAGGCTGTTCTGATATCTTTATACACCTGTTGTCCTGCACACTCACTGCACAGCTTTGGCGATAGAAGTAACAATGATGCCCGCTCTCGATTCACTCTTACTGGTGACCTGTTATCCTTAATGATAGGGGATTTATAACAGAGAAGGTTTAGCACAGTAGGGTGCTGCCATCAGGAAAATGCTGGTCTGATCCCTACAGCATGAGGTAAGCAGCCAGACTCCCTCCTCACCCGAGTTGTTAAACAGACAATTATGTGTTTGGTGCTGGCATAAACACAGGCAAATTAGTCACTGGAGAAAACCCCAGTGCCTGTGACAGCTGGCTGTGGCTAGAAGAAGGTGGGGGTGACAAACACCTCTGATAGCAACAGGCAGCTGCCTGTCCGGGGCACACTGTGCCAGGGCGGTGGTGGCCAGGGACTCAGTGGGGGGAGCCGGGTGCCACCGGCAAGAGGTGCGGAGATGGTGTGGCAGGGCAGGAACCTAGCACTGGCTCTGGAGTCTCTCCTCTCTCCTCACTCCTTGATGGCAGCTGTTTTTCAGGGTGCTCAGCATCTTGCAGGATGTGAGCAAACCTGGCTGCAGCAGAGGCAGCAAGGATCAAGGTGAAATCTTCAGGAGGACTATTCGCAGAGGACTGAGGAAGGGTTTGTTCTGCCTCAAGAGAGCAGATGCAGAGAAGCTAGAGCACAGGCTCGGGGCTTGATTTCTGCAAGGAGAACAGAGTGAGGCACTGGCCTGGTTTCCAGGAAAGGAGAACAGTGTGTCATAGAGAAGGCATTGAAAAGACCCGAGGCTTCTGCCTCAGCTTTCTGTCTCCCTCCTGCAGACACGTGGGTGCTTGGGAGTTCAAAAGGCTGAACTGGAGGCTGTCGGGCAGCTGGCGCAGGACAGGAAGCTGTGGGCTTCTCCTGCAGAGCCGTTGTTGGCACATAGACCACAAACGGTGTCCCTGTCTCTGCTGGAGATCTCGGCACGGCTCAGCATCTTTCTCCCTACAGTGCTGACCTTTGCAGTGGGAGTGTGGGAACTGGAGCTGGACGGGAAGGCTTGGTACAAGGCACTAGCTCTAGTGCCCAGACCCCCACAGAGACACTGGCAGCCCTTCAGCAGCATCTCAAAACCTCACAGCATCTCTGACATCCTTTCCAGCTGGTGCATCCTACAAACACAGGTATAGCTGGGCACACCACACGTTTCCTCCACCCGACCCACCCATTTCCTATTTTCTGCAGACATGACAACTAGTGAGTTAATCCTGCAGGCCATAAACTAAGCTGTATTAGCAGACACCATCTGTCCTTTTTCATTTGCTGATGCACGACCTATTTTGCTGTGTAGTGGAACAGGCGCTGCAGTTTCGGGGCTTGCATGTTGCACTGTCCCTGTTGCCAGGGTATAATCCACTGCTCGCAGTGACCTGCTAATGGGAGAAGGCTCCAGTGAACTGAGCACCAGGGGGACCTGCTGTCATGGGCAGGTGGTGGCTGAAGCCTGTCCCTACGGCTGCTTGGCCTTTGAGGCCAAGGTTTGAGCTCCAGTCCCACAAAGCACCAGTTAACACCTGGGGAGAGAAAGGTCTCAGCAGAACTTCCAAGGACGAGAGTATGACTGCCCTCAGCAGGGCCTCTCCTTACCTGGAGCCCCTTCCGCAATGGCCATGGGAAGGTCACTGTGAAATAACACCCTCTTAGAGCCACCACCCAACCTTCACAGCCCTGCACTGGGGCTGGGGACAGTAAAAGTGAAATAAGAAAAGTGAAAGGGACTGTTTTCATCTTGGCAGTGGAAGAGACACATCCACACTCCCTCACTTGCCAGGAGCTCATGGAGAGACCTGAACATCTCAGGCCTCTTCAGGACCATCTGGGAGAATATTAGCATGGGGCTCAAACCCTGCCGTCTGCTCCTGAGGACTTCTTTCCCCTGAGTAACAACCCTGCACTTCTTTGTCTCAAAGGCAAAGTTTCCTGAACATGTACCATCTCGGCACCTCCAGATGCACCGTAACACAGAGATCATTCTTATACCAAACCGGGGTTCGTGGGAACAGGCCATGTGGTGCGCTCAGCACTCCAGCCATGCTGCTTTGGCCTGGGGTAATTCCCGTGCTTTACACAAACTGAGCAATGGCAATCACAACAGGACAGGGAAAGACAGGAAGAGAATTCTTTCTTTATCCCTCTAAGGAGATCTGGTCATGTCTTGGAGCAATCTGGTGACCCTTGTCTGGGTACAGAAGTACAGACATTATTAAAGGTCATAAAACCATCAGGATATTTCCAAGCCAGTTATCATATTTGACTTAACCAACTCTCAAAGCAATACCAAAGGTTAGCGCCTTGCTGTGTGAAGCTGCATTTCCTCCTGAATTTACCAACTTTTTATTTAACTCAGTGCTGGTGGCAGAAATTTTCCCTGAGCTCTGAAATAAAGAGCAAGGAAATTCTGTCGTCGTATGCCATTAGGAGTCAGGGAGGGAACTGAGCACAGGGGGCTCGGTGCCAACACACTCATCCGTTACTCAGAACCAGGGCAGTCGCTGCTCACCGACCTCTGCCTGGGGTCCCAAAATCAGCCAGGGAGTTTTCAGCTTCCTGCCTCACCGCACAACAAAAGTGGAAGAGAGAGTGGAAGGAGTTATTCAGACTGACCTTAGCATTAGCCAGACTTCTTTCTGAGTTAGCTCAGTTGCACCATTTGGGCTTTCTGAGGAACTCTCAACCTGCTGGGTAGGATGTGCCCTGAATCCACCCATTTTCATGCCATCAGCGTGCTCTGAGTAGCCAACGCTAGCTGCTGCGTGGACAGTGCAAGTAAGCTGGCATGGAGTAATTTCCTTTTCCTGCTAGTTCTGCTCTTTTCTCTTAGAAACTGGCTTAAGCTCTGAACCCCGGGGTTTCCTACCCTGCTGCAACCGTAATCGGTGGTAACTTCTGCACAGTCTTGCTGCCTACAGAGATGCTTGACCCCTTTGCAAATCTTGCTAAGCTTTGGACACCCACAGCTTCCAGTAGCAATAAGTCCTGCTGTCTCCTTCCTGTCTTCGCTAAGCTTTGCCCGGTGTTCCCTTGTCCATGCTGTGGACACTCGCTTGGCCTCTGCATCAGATGTGACAAGAAATAATGACTTTCCTGCAAGATGCCGTGATGTCCCTGCAAGGTGTGATCTCCATCCTGCACTGTGGGGAGAGGGGACAGTAGCTGGTGTCAGGATCTCTGTGCTAGGAACAAGGTTTACTTGCAGACTGACAGCTTGGGGTATAAATCCCCACAACAGGACTGGTCCCAGTGTTTCTTATTTCTTTCTTTGTGCTTTGGGAAGAGAATTGACTCAAAAATTGTATTGATCTGAGGCCAAGGAACAAACATCCCCCCTTCAGAGGCCACAGCTACAGGCCTCTTCTGCATGCCGTGTGAGGAAGAGGAGCAGGGAAGGGCAGTGCTTCGCCAAGACTAGAACATACCCAAATCTGTGACTACTTTCAGGGGGTGGGAAGAGGAAGAAACAGCCCATGTGGTCAGCCCTGGAAAGGGCAGTTCCTGCCGAGAACTGGCTGGGGAACATTCCCATTTTCATAACCAGCAACAGCTGTCAAAAGGGGAAAGAAGAATGATTCTGGACCCTCCCAGCAGCACCTCCCGTCCGCAGCCGGGAAAGGAGAGCAGCAGAGTGCTCCCAGCACAGCCCTCTGGCCCCGCAGCAAGGAAAACGTGTCATTTTCCAGAGGGCTGAGCCAGCACTAACCAGGTGGGAAATGTATGAGTGTCTCACTTTGAAAATCAGCTTGATCAGGGTTCCCTTGTCTCAGATGAGATCTTTCCTCAGCCTGACCCTTGGTTGCCAAGCCCCTGACCTCAGCCTGGTTCAGTCCAGGGCTGTTCCCCCAGTGCTCTGTTCTCTCTGCAGCAGAACAAGGTGGGCAAGGGGAGAGGGGAGCTGTGGTTTGGTGCGTCCTTCATTCCTGGGCCAGCACGGAAAGGTAAACGGGGTTTGTTCTGCCAAGGTTTGCTGCTGAGCCACCCCTTCCTTCCCTCGGCCTGATGCCATGACCACAAGCCCATTCTCTCTAACTTCTCTTCAAACACAGCTCACCTTTACCACAGCCAGGAAATTCCTCTTCTCCCTCCCTCCTCTCCCTCACCCCTTCACCACCATGAGAAACCCTCTTCCCTCCCTGGGGCTGATGTCATCTGTGGGTTGCCTTAGCCAGTGTTTAAGCAAACTAGCCCCTGTGCTGTCTGAGGAGGCTGGACTGTGCACAGCAGAAAATTGAGTAGGAGGTTTCTGGGGTGATCAGCTTGCACTGAGACCTCAAATGTTTCTCTGAAATCAGGCCCTGCTGTTGCTCCATAGCATCCTTCTAACAGGTAGGCAGCAGCTATGACCGTCTCTCATCTGCCCGGCCCTGCCCTCCCTGATCTGGGCTGCCATCCCAGTTCTCCTGAGCACCGGGAAAAGTCCAGTGCCTGCCACTGAAACAGCAGTAGCTGCCAAGTGCCTCCCAGCTGTCTCTGAGTTACAGGATCCCTCCCCAGCTTAAGCCCTGCAGTCTCTCAGGGGGCAACTGTTGGCAATAACAGCCCTATTTAAACAAAGCAGAGGCAGCCTGACTTTACATGGCCTCCCTCTGCCTTTCCCTGCCCCCCTGCTGTCATGCATATTTGGGGAAAAGCCTCTCAAGGCAGTGCTGACTCCTGCGCTTCCCACTGTACGTGCAGCTCAGCCACAGCAACATGCTGGGGTTCACGTAGCTCTGGGTCCTGCTCCAGCTATTCCCGCCCACTTTCCATGGATCTCCTGCAGGATCCCAGCACCCAGGGGTGCTGCCCGTCCCCAGACACGTAAGAACAGTGCTCTCAGCATGGGATGAGCACCAAAATTGCAGCTGGAGAACCTGGCAGTGGACATGGAGCAGAGCCCTGTCCCCAGGCTGAGGACCAAGAATGCCTCTTTCCCATCTGACAAGCCAAGGCTCTGAGCCCTGCCAAACCCCAGCGTTTGTTCCTGCATTTGGCAAGCAAGAGATGGCAACAAAAGCATGTGCAAGGCAGAAAGAGAAGTTCCAGTGAAGGAGGGAAGTGGGTTTCTCTTGGGTCTCTGTGACCTTTTCTGGTTTGGAAATAACAGAGATGTGCAGAGATGCTAACAATGCACAGCGAGGGTGTTTCAACTGCCCCAGAAGCAGAACAAACCCTGTGGCTTCCTTCAGTCGGAGGAAACTGGAGCCCAGAGCCACAGCCCAGCCTTTGGCTGCCTGGGATGGAACCAGTGGAAATCCAGCTCCAGGGAGTCGGTGCCTTTGCCTGTTTGCAAGGAAAATTTATTTGCAGCCATGGAGTCTTACTATGGGCACCTTGTCTTCCAGCCCTGGTTCTCTGGGATACAGGTCCTGCTGTGTGACAGGAACAGTTTTTCTTCTGCTGGCAGCAGCTGAGCCAAGTTCTCCCAGAGCCCATGGACTGGGATTTATATCAGCAATGCCCTTGGCCATGAGGATCCCATTGACTCCGTCGTCACTGCCCTCCTTAGAGAAGCAAGCACAGAGAATGAGCTGTTGGGGCAGAGCCAAGAGAGGGGCTGAGACCAAAGAGAGTCAAACAGCTCCAGCAATTTCTCCGTGTGCTTCCAGCCCTTCTTGCTTAACCTCAGAGAAAAAAAGCGACGCTGGCAGGAGGAAAGAAAAGGAGCAGGGTTCTGCGCAGGTAGGTTGGGAATGCACCTAGATCCCCTCAGAGCTGAGAGTTAAGGCCAGGTTTACAACAAAGATAGAAATGCTGATTTGGCCAAAGGGATAGTATTTCAGTTGGAAACCAGAGAACTATTGATTACTCAAGTAACCTCAGCTATTAAACAAACAGCTACCTCAGCAGAAGGCAATTTCAGCCTGGGTTTAGGGAGAGGATGGAAGGGACTCCCGGGTGGCCCAGGCAGTAGTGGGAACACACCAACCTGCTGTCCTTGACTCAGCCGCTGTGCTGCCTGCTCTCAATGGTACCAGATAAGGAGTGAAAACAAACGCAAGGTAGGCGCCTGTGAGTGCCTGTGTGCACCCCTGCCAAAGGAACTGGAAAACATTCACTGCAGCGGAGTCATGGCCAAGATAGACCGTGGAATAGGAAGGATTAAAATGTCTCACAGAACCTGGCTCAGCTCCCAGGGCCCTCTCTGGACACTGGCACAAGGACAGCTCCTCCCTGTGCCCCAGGCCTCTGCAGAGGCTTGCAGGTCCACAGCCCTCTTTTCCCAGGAGGGCTTGTGTTGCAGGCTGGGTACCAACACCCAGCAGAGTACAAGTTCCCATTGATTGTATTTCTATATTATCCTATATCTAGCCGTGGTAGCCTATGGTAGGGACCAAATGCACAGGTAATATGGCACAGCTGTGGAACAGGATCACATGAAGGCACTAGGAGCATGTCAGAGACTCAGCTGCTTCAGCTGATATGCAGATGCCAGGCTGTGTAATATTCACATGATCATCCCTTTTGCAGTGTAGGCAAGTATAGGGGGAATGGCAAGGAGAGCCAGCTGAACAGTGGAGAAGGTCAAGGACTAGGAGGGTTGACTTGGCCTTTCTGCTTGTAGGAGGTCCTGGTGCCACTCCCCCACTAAATTTTGAATAACCTTGAAAAAAAAAATCAAGCTGAAACATGACTTAGAAGCAGTCCTGGCTGCATTAGCTGCTGGCCATGCAGAACTGCAATCTCAGGGACTGAAGCTGCAGAAAAGCAGCATTAACTCCTCCCCGTGCCCTTCCCAAACTAGCCCCGGGAGCCTGGTTCAGGGAGTGCCTGGGCCCATCCAGAGCTGGCTCCCTCCCATCACAGCTGCCCTGTGCAGCACTGAGGGCTGGCACAGAGAGCTGCTAGCATGTCCTCTCCTCCCCTGCCTGCCCACATCAGAGGCCTGAAACACAGCTGGCCACACAGCCACCTGGGCGACAGCACCAGCTCCTAAAAGCCTCCAAGTGTGGGGCCTCCAACCAGTTGCTCCCACAGAAGTCCCACACAGCAGCACAAACTGTTGCTGCTTGCAGAGTTACCATAAAATAAGCAGCAGTACAGCCACCCTGGGCCACATCTGTGCCTTCATGGGGGAGGATCATGCATCTCACAGCAACAGCCTTCCCTAATTAAAGCATATTTATGCTCCTTATTGCAATTCTCCTCTCTCATGTATGCTCAGGCATTCCTGGCCACATTTCTCCATGGCCCCAGTGCTGCCCTCAGCCCTTTAAATGACATGTGAAATGCGTGAAAGTTATTTCAACAAAAGGGTTGTGACAGCAGCATCGGCCTCTCCCTGTTCTTGAATACCAAACAAGGTTTCTTCAGCCCTACTGAGTTTCTGCTTTGTGCTTCTTCCATCTCCACCCCAGTATTGGTTTCTGACACCCACAGGGGTTACCAGCAACGGGTTTCTGACCCCAGATGTACTTTCCTCAGTCAGATACACACTGAGGATCCTGACAGGCAAAAGGCAGGTTAGCACAGATTGAATGGGGGCTAAGGAACTCACTTTCTAGTTTGCTAACATACTGCGTGTAGGTGTAGAGTCCATACACACCCCTGCTATGGAATCGGAGCTGTAAACCCACCAGCTTTTTCAAGCATTAAAGAATGAGCCCAGCTTTTGGATTAGGAAGAGAGATGAAATTCACCCCAGGGCCATGGGCCAGCACAGTGCATAGGTGCCGCTGGGATGCTGCAGGGCACAGAGGTGACCGTCACCCCTTGTTCTCTCCACTAGCAGATCGGATCCTGTTATGCAACCGTTACACTAAAAGGCAACACGACAGCCAGAGCAGTTTCAAGGACTTCGTTATTTTGCCTTCCAGGTCTGCAGATCCCCAGGATCCACATCCAGAGAGCTCCCGGCAGTAATTGTGCACCTGGCTGCGTTCCCCAAAACTACTGCTTTCTGCACCAGCAAGGTAAGTGCTGAGGCTGCTGGAGATGTGCCGTTTAGGATTCCTACCCCAAATGCACGCTGCTGGGCTCGGTCCCAGTGCACCAGCTCTGCTTACAGCCTCCTATTAGCTAGATACAGGTCTCCAAACTTCTGATTCATTTCATCAGTGATTCGTGCTCTAATCCCAGGAGGGAACTCTGGTTGCCTTCTCCAGAGAGGGACCAGGGCTGCTCCCCAGTCCCTTTAGCCCATCCTGGAATTTCAGGTACTCCTGGCTCTTCCCAGCACGGCGTCAGTGACACACACTGGTATCCTGGGGGAACACATTTGCAGCTTCTGCACCAGCCAGCCAGGCTCTGACCCGATCTCACTGTCCAAGAACCAAGCCCTGCTGTGCCAGGCTGTTAGGGCACTGTATAATATTGCTGCTGCCCAAGAGCCATCCCATATCAGCACGTTAGCCAGAAAGATGCCGATCGGCAGGCTCGGATCCCGCAGCCGCTCGTGGAGCCCACCCTGACCCGCTGTCCCCGAAGCGTCTCTTACCTCACCCTGGAGCCCACTCCCGATGCAGCTCTCTTCCCTCCGCAGTCTCCCTGGCTCTCCCTTTCCCACTCCCCTTCCCTCTGCGCCACCTCCCCGGCGTGATGTCAGCGCAGCCCTGCCTCCGCAGCCTCCCCATCACACTCCTCCCGCCGCCCATCACACCCCACTGCTGCTTTGCTTCCCTTCCCAACGGTTGCCACAGCGACAGGAGGGGGAATCCCATCCTCTGGTCCTCCACCTCCCAGGGCCTCGCTTGGTATCACCCACTGCAGCTCTTCCTAAAGAGCCTGGAGGCCACGGGAAGGACAGGGTGACAACAGGGAACAGCGGCAGGCAAAGGCCACAGCGATGGCCTTGGGGGAAGCCGTGGCTCAACACACCTGGAAGGGAAGGGAGAGCAGAGGCAGTCATGGGAAGCAGGCTCAGACAAAACAGGCACTCACCTTCGCAGCAGCAGTTACCACCCCTGTCCCCAGCGCCCTTCCCACCCCCTTCATTCATTGCTCTCAGCCAGTTCTTTGTTCCTCAGCCCCACGTGCTCTTTCTGTTTCAGGGCTGTGCACATGTGTACCGTGATTGTACAAACTCTCTACAGATGAGGTACAGACAAGGGATTTGTGCTACTTGCCCACAGCAGGCACTCTGCAGCCACTTCTCACTCCCAGGTCCAGGTCAGAGATCAGGTATGGATCAGAAACTTAAGACCAGCTCCAAACCAGACCATCCGGAGTCAGTGGACTCATTACTAACCACAAATCCACAGTGAAAGGTTTTTCTGCAATCTCTCTTTTGCAGATGGTTTCATCAAGAAGGGAAAAGGGCAGATTCTATATTTTTAGGACTGCAGCACATTTTTAATGGAAAGAGATGGCCCAGGGCTTTTCATCCCTCCCCCCCATCCAAGATGCTGTTTCTTTTCAGCAGAAATATTGCTGCATTAGAGAACAGGTCACTTCCTCTATCAGTGAGAATTCAGTGTCCTATTTGATGCTGGTCCTTGTACTATAAATAGGAATTTTCCCCTTTTATAGTTGCTGAATAATTTTGTGTATGAAATATGAACAGTTTTCAAAAGAGTGCCTGATAAGCAGCTTGCTGGAGTGAAATCATTGAACAGAAGGAATTTACAGCACCTGCAGAGCATCACATGCTGTGGAAAACATTCAAGGTCAACGTGACAGAGACAGGTCACAGAACAGATCCAACTACAGACGACGTAGGCTTGAGCTAAACAGCCTCCCTACAGCAGCCTTTCCCACAGCACCCCAACAATTCATTTCATGCTCTACACTTAGGTAAGGATCAAACAGAAGCAGCCCAGCTCAGAGGAGCCAAGACTTCTCCATCCCATGTATTAGAAAGCCAGGACGAGCAGGCAGAACAGGTTTTTAAAACAACAGCAGGCAAGTAGTAGAGGACACAATCCCAAACAACAAGGAAGAGCATAGTTTAACATCCATCATCAAAAGAAACCAGGGAAGAACACCACAAATGCCAGAGAGGCACAAGCTTGCCTTCAAAAGAGACAGAATGCTAATCAGAGGTACAGAGAGGTAATAACACCACCAGAGCATAGAGAGACTGAATGGCGGAGGAGTGAGAGCCCAATTATGCTGAAGAAACTGGTCATTTCTGGAGGAAATGGGCATATGCAGCCTGACCCTTTCTGGTGCCTGTCCACAGTGCCTAAACCAAAGCCCTGAACACAAGCAGGGCTGCAAAGGGGGTACCAAGGGCACTGCAGAAAAACAACGACCCTCCATCAGCACATCAAGAACAGCCTTCCTCTGAGCTACCTCAGAGAGCCAGGGTCAGGGTCCCTGTGGAGGCAGGATAAAGGGAGGCCAGGAAATGCTCTCATGTCTTGCGTTAGAGATTTTTGCCCTGCGTAGCTAGAGAGAGGCACCGGTGGAGGGGAAGGGAGGGATGCAACAAGGTATGAAAGGCAGAAAGCAAATGAGCAGAAACAGAAGACACAATACGTGGCTTCCAGTTACTGCAGGAGGAGAGAAGGAGATAACATCAGCTCCTCCACACACTAGCAATGTGAAGGGAGGGGGAAAAGGCTAGGAATTACATCAGTTAAAAATACCTGAAAGGAGCTCTGACCAGGAAGGGTCAGGATACACAGGGGCTCAGTGCTTTCAGCATCACGCACGAAGAAACAGGAGAGAGAAAAGCAGCAAAAGACACCATTGCTATGGTGATATAAAGCACTGGAACACACTCAGCAAGGAAAAAGAGATAAAAGGAATTACAAGCCACATTTTCAACTGCGCAAAACAACATCCTTGAGATAGGATCAGGCCGGAGGATCCACCCAGCTCAATTGTTAGTCGGCTGTGCTGTCATCTGCCTCCTCTCGTCTCCCATGCTGTCTGCAGGTCAAAGAGGACACAGCAACAGATACAAAATGTAAAGGGGTTATTTTATTATTGATTCAGAGGTTAGACAAGGCACCATTTGATCTAAAAAGAAATGCAAAAAACCCAATTAAGTGTTATTTTTGCAGTCAATTAAGAAAGACTCTTTTGCATTTCTTCAGAATTGTGTGAATTCCAGCTTGGTCAAGATCACAGAAAAGCCACCCCATTGCCAAGTAAGGCAGGCTTGGACTAGAGCCGCAGCCCCTCTGTTCAGCAGCAGAGAAACCTTGAGAAGTCTCTATGCCAGGGTTTAGGAATGCAGCAGAACAAGAAAAACAAAACTTCCAGGAAAAGACCACGGCATCTTTTTTTCCTTTCCATTTCAGAAATGATGAGTCATTTGTTCATTTTGGTCCTCGTTGACAGGAAGCAACTTTAGAAAAAAAATCACAGCAAACCTTGCAGTGGCCTCAGAGTACTAAGAGCCCACGAGACAAGCCCTGAAAGTCCTGGAGAAGCCTGGAATGGCATCTAGCCCTACCCTCCTAACAGGTCAAGGACCTGCATCTGATCACTGGCGGAGATGTTTCACTCTGTACAATTGTTTTGCCTCCCCAAACTCCGATTTCTAAGGAGAAGGCTATCTCCTCTTCACAATGATTCTGCTGAATAAGAAATCCAAACAAAACCCAACCAAATCAGCCCCCAAGCCCCTTGTCTACCACCTCCTTATTCCCCTCCCATCAATCATAACCCCCTCCTAGCTGCCCTCCCTGCCTCCCCTGCACCCAGGGGAGGGCTGCAATGGGTGACGTAGCAGAGTGTGCAGCGTTTGGTGGTCTCTCATCTGGTTCACGGAGTCACTCGGCTGGAATAAATGGGAACAAAGAAAAAAATAGATTTAGGGAAAAAAAACAACATTAATCATGGTTTATGGCAGAAAAAGGCTGGTGAGCTGGATGCAAAGTGAGCACAAAGAGGAAAAGGAATGGAGAATGGAAGAACACATTGTTCTTGCTGTGGAATAAAACCTTGACCAAATCCAGGAACACTTAACTGGCCGGAAATACCTCCTGCCATTACAGCAGCACGTAGGGGGCTGCAGATCTCCTCTTTGTCTCTCTTGAGACGCCAAGATAAAAGCTGCTTCCACTCAGAATTTCTTTACAGTCATCGAGATGCCGGGGCAGCTCTAACACACTTTCCTCTCCACTACCCTGGAGCACGGCAGTCCTATTCTAAATGCTATTCCGACCTCCCAGCACGCTGACGCCACGCGCCAGGGCTGCCCTTTCACAGGAAAGCCAGAGACGATCAGCAAGGCAACGGCCATCTGGGGGATCTCAGGGGACTGCAGGCTGCTGACGAAACCAGCACCGTTTACTTTCAAACCCTCTCTCCCCGCAGTCACGTGTTTTCAAGAGCAACAAGTCAACTGCTTTCAGTTCCTGGTGTTATTTCCAGTTTGCTAGAAGGAAAGAGGTTGTTTCCCTGGAAAGGATGTACAAGGACAGAGAATGATTTTCAGACAAAAGAGAAATTATCAAGAAAAAGAGCAAGGGATTCCTGAGGATTAGGCATCTGCTCTGGACACACAGCCCGCAGCAGCTCGGTGCACAAGAGGGAGACTGGCCATCTCCTCGAAAGAGGAGGGTATTCAATAACACTAAATCAGTAAACATACATGGAAGGCCAAAGGCCAAAGTTTCATCTGGGCCAATCTACATTTACAGCGGGGCCCTCTAGGATGGGCTGGAGTCCCACACGGGCAAAGGTTATCACCAGCCTTGCAGGGTCACCATATAGCAGCATAATGGCCCCCAGAAGCTGGGGCACTAACCACACCGCACATGGTGTCCTCAAACGGACAGCCTGACGGAGCTATTTGATTTGCTCAAGAAACAAGTACATTTCCATGATCTCATAACAAAGGTCATTGGCTCAAGGGCACATGAAGCCAGCGGTTAACAACGCTGTCTCTTGGGCCTTGAAAAATCATTTGTTTTGCAATAAGGCTTTATTTAGATTTTGGGATCAGGAGAAGCTCCTTGGCCAAAGCCAAGGCAAGAGTGAAGAGATAAAACCCAAGTCCTTTTCTTGTCCTCAGGAGATCCCAACTTGCCACACACAGTGACTGTCAGACTCTGTGAAGTGACTGTCAGACTCATGAAGACCACAGACTTCATGTTGTTAAAAAGAAAAAAAGCAAAAAGCATCTCACTAATATTTGCTATATTGGGGCCCACAAATGAGGAGAGGCTGAAAACCCCCAGCTCTCACCCACCCTCGTTCTGCCCCACAAGCGCCATCAGAATGGGAGGAAGACAGGCTGTGCTCTCACCTGCCATCCCACAGAGAATAAAGCACATACAACGAGAACAAGTTCTCACCCAGCCCCGAGCAGCAGCAGGCTGCGCTCACACGCACAGCCAAGCTGTCCCTCCCACGGCTGCTCCCCCAGCCGACACACACGCAGCCTTTCACATGCTTCCCACAGGCAACCCCGTGTTTCATTTCCTGAAACCAACAGAGAGCATCACCTATCCGGCACCCTGTGAAGGTCCTTCCCCCCACTGCTCAGTCCCGATCTCCAACCTTCTGCTAGTCGCCTGTGGAGCAGCCAGGAGGAGCTGAAAGTACAGCTCCTTCCAGGGAGCTACAGCTCTAGAATGAAACAAAAGCCTTTTGACCCAAAGGGGTGCAAACCCCATTTCTGGCAGCAGGCAGCTGGTGCTCGGGCTTGCTGCGACCTCTAGGGGCCAAGTCTCCGGCATCCGCAGACAGACTGACATTCACATATGCTGAGATAGAGACCGTTAACAGCTTGTTTAATAGAGAATTAGCACAGCCCTGCCTTGGGCTGCACCGTCTTGTCCCCTCCTCTTCTACTCTGCTTAGCTCTTCACCCTCCCTGGCCCCAGACAGACAGAGACAGAGATGGAGAGACACAGAGAGAGAAAAGGGAGAGCTCCGTCCTGGGACAGAGCCCTAAATGAACATAACCAGGTCTTTACATGTTGCTCTCGAGAAGGCTGCCAGGATGCTAGCAAACACCACGTCGGGAGACTGGGAGGCATCTACTGTCGTATGGATCCCTCGCTTGCTGTAGTAGGAGACCAGGGGAGAGGTCTGCGTGTGATAGGCCTTCAGGCGGGTTTTCAAGGCAGTTTCGTTATCATCCGAACGGCGGATCAGGGGCTCTCCAGTGACCTGGGAGAAGCAAGGGGACAGTCTCCAGCTAGCTGCAGCCTGGCACGCTCCCCCCTTCTCTCCGCAGCTATGACAACCCCTGCTCCCCTCCTCCAAGGCAGGCTACAATGTGGAGCTGCAGAGGTGATCCCCAGGTCCGCAGGGGAGAGCGGGGCAAACCCAGGGCAGCCAAAACAAGTCCCAGAGCAGTCACTGAAGAGAGAAGGATTCAGCATTGTGGTCTTTCCCCCACACACCACTCTGCTTGCTAAGAGGAACCCAAGGAGCCTTGAGAGCAGACACCAGCTACAGTTGCTCCCCAGGAGGGAAACCAGTCACAACCCACTGCAACTTCAGCTATGGGCAGAGTCAAACAAGTTCTGAGGCTGGCAGAGCCCAGGCCGGCTCTGCAGAACGGCCATGCCCTTCACTTGTCCCTCCAGGCCTCGCTCCCCGCAGTGCCGTCGGCTCAGGCTGCCCAGGCAGTTCCCCACGCTCCCCAGAAAGTCAGGACAGAAGGTACAAGAGAAGGAAAGAAATGAGTTTTTCCAGGGATGCTGCAAAGCATCAGCTAAACCCAAAGCAACGTAAGCTGTGGCCTTGGGAGCTCACATACATCGTCCTTCATGTGCTCTTTCGGGGGTCTGAACTCCTCGTGATAAGAACGGCCACTCGCTGGGTGAATCAGCCTAAGACAGAAAGCAAATGTCAGCAAAGTAGCCCAGTGCCAGGACAAGGTCTCCTGAACCTGCCACTCATCAGCACAGAAACATCTGCAACAGCAACCCGCTTAGCCTCTCTCTATTAAGAAAAATCTCTTCTAGCTCTTTCTGTACCAAGGCCCTCTTTAGGCGCTTGAAAAAAGCGGCTACGCTAGGAAACAGAAAAGGGATTTTTACTTTATGCTTTACTGGGGAAGGGAGCTACCTCCTGGAAGCGCGAGGGTGACACTGTGCAACAGCAAACAGCGGGAGACTTCTGTGTGCCCGCACGACCACAGCTGACCCTGGACAGCACGTTCAACAGTGCCCGAACATGTATGCAGTGTTCTGCGTAAGGGAGCGGTATTAGCTCCAGAGAAGCAAGGGCACGAAGACATTAGCTGTCAGACATCGGGCTTAAAGGCTGAGCTGGGTCACCAAGGACGCCGATTCGTATCGGCAACCCCTATTTATAGGGCACCGAAGGGGCTCTGTTCAAGGCTGGGCCAGGCACGGGAGAGTAGGCAAGGGATCAGGACAGGAAGGCTCGAACAGAGCAGAAACCTAATACAGACCAGCACTGCAGCTAGCCTTAAACACTGTGAGAATGGCGTGAGGATCCAAAATTAGGATGCTTCCCCCAAACGAGGAAACCCCACCCTGTGCACCAAGTGTTTGGGAGAGAAGAATTACCGTCCAGTGATTCTCCGGATCAGCAAGGAGTCGGGGATGCTGAACTCAATGACGGAGTCCAGCTTCTCTCTCCTCTTCTCCAGGAGCTCATCCAGCTGCAACAGAAGACACCCAACTCAGAGGGGCAGAGGCACAGCCAAGGGACCCCTGTCTCCAGGGAGGGAGGAGATGCCAGAGCAGTCCCCGAACAGGAGCTCACATACCATTTCGGCCTGCTTCACCGTGCGTGGGAAGCCATCCAGGAGGAAGCCGTTCTTGCAGGGCGGGGAGTCGAGGTTGTTCTCAATCAGCTCCACCACCATCTCATCGCTCACCTGCAGAGAGTGGAGACAGGCGCACGGTCAGGAGGGACACCCCAATTTTACACACCGCTACCTCCAGGGCTGCTGTACTCATGCCAGTGCCCAGGCTGCACCAGACCCTTTTTACAGCCATTCCGGGTCCCAGAGGCAGCAGCCACAGCACAGGGCACTGCTGTTAACAGGGCAAAAGCTGCGTGTTCAGACCTGCCCACATCAGAGAAGCACTCCCTGCCATGGGTGTCAACGCTAAGACGTGGCTAATGAGACATTTCACGCCAGGGACACTCCAACCTGTGCAAGGACTTGGACCAGCGCTGTAACCTCACTGTTACAAAGGTTGTTGTATTTCAAGGGAGACTGTCAGCTTGAAGATAAACTCCCTAGATTTTTTTTTTTTTAAAAACCAATTCACAATACAAAATGTCACCATAACCTTTATTTCCTGTTACTTTGTACCTTCACCCACATCCCCCTCAGCAGGCAGGCCTGGCCAGGAAGGGCAAAGCAGGTGAATTGCTCCTTGACTCTCATAAACCTTGAGTGAAGGTAAATGCCCAATAGTTGCTGACAAGCTCTGGCCTCGCTGGATAGTTTTTCCCACGTCACGATCTCCGCGTGCCGCTGGGATTAGTGCCTTCTCTACACTGCAGCATTTGGAAAGTACTAACAGATGCTGCAGCCCCAACAGTAGCTGTTTATTCGAGAGTAGCTCTCCTCAGCAGCGCTGTTTTCTCCAGCACACGCAGCTGGGACCCAGCAGGACTGGGGACCAGACTGTCACAGCACATGTAAACAAGAGCCCTGGAGCGGGAAACATACAGGCGGGAGGCAGTTTGGGTGAAGCAACAAGTCACTTCTGTGCTCTCCTGATTACCCCTTTTAGAGAAAAGGGTCCTGCTTCATAATCGAGCGTAAAAACCCATCCCAGGCTCCAGACGCTGCTGTGCTCCCAGCCGAGTTATCTCAGAGCCAGAGTACGCTGCTAGAATATACCTGCAGAACAGCCCAGCGCCGGCCGCCACACACACGTAGCAGATACCACCAGCCTGGCCAGATAACGTCCCTATCTTTCATAACCAGCTGGGATATTGCAAGCTCGGTGTTGCAACGCAAGCTCTGAGCGTCGCCCTTGCCACCCGGGGCCTGCAGATTCTCCGTGGGGTGTTACGAGCCCGTGACAGCCAGCTGCGATGCCCAAGATCTGTCCCAAGATCTTAGCTTTGGGGCAAGTCGCTGCAATTTGCTGTCCTTCAAGTTTCCTCAAGATATTTCAGTCATTTCGGCAAGATAATTAGATCCTCAGAAAGTGAATGTGTCAGAGATCCTAACTCTTGTCTCTTGGGGATCCAAAGTGTCTCTTTCACACAGCATTACACAGCACCCGCTATAACTACCACAGCAACACCCCTAAGCCTATTTTCACCTTACAGTTACAAGCAAATGGCATTTATGCAAGAGCTGGAACCCTCGGAACAAACTCTTCCACCCCACAGGGGTCCAGGCATCATGTGAAGAGGCACAGGAGCTGCAAAGCATGGCTGTAACACCCTGCAGCTCCAAGGACAAACCTTCACCTCAAACAACGTTCAGGAGCCACCACCCAGACTGCACGCCGTGAACATAAAAGCACTGTGGTGGAAAGAACCAGCCCAGGGACAGAGAGGCTGCTGGTAAGCAAGGAGCAATTTTGAAGAGCAACCATGTTTTCATAGGATGTTTCTCCTGCAGGATAATGAGAAGGAGAATCCCCACCCCTGCCATCACCCTACAATCTGCCCTTCTTCCACTAATTGGATTTTGTCACCGAGGCTTCTAATTAAGAGGTGGATGTTGACTGCTCTCATTCCAGGTGCTGCCAAGACCATCTCCCCTCCCAGCACATCTCGCTACCCACCAGCTTCCCCGCATCCATCGTCTCTTTGAGCCGCTTGCCCAGCTCGGACCCCGAGGCCACCATGGCCCGCAGCATGTCCCCCGTTGCCAGGTGGCAGACGCAGTAGGTCTCGGCCAGCTTCGGAGCCTGCAGGAGAGGACAGACATGAGGTGAGCTCACCCTGAGGGTTTCAGAGCCGGGACCTCGGGGCCTGAGGCCCAGCCGGGGTTTGGGCCCCCCGCCCCGGTGGGGCCTTGTCCCCACTCGCAGCAGCGGGATGCTCTGTGACCGGCCAGCACGTGGCAGGGCCCGGGACACAGCCCGGAGAGCCGGGTGCTCCGGGAGCGGGGCCAGGGCACCGGAGGCAACCGGTGCCCCGCGGCCGACCCTAGGGAGAGGGTCCGGGGCAAAGGGCCGCCGGGTCCCTGGGGGCGGCGGGTCCGTACGCCTGAGCCCCCGGGGGAGGGGAGGCCCGGCACCCTCCGGAGCGGGGCAGGCCGCACGCCCCAGTCCCTCGGCGGGGGAAGAGGGGGCCGGACGCCCGCGTCCCTCCAGGCGGGGGCTCAGACGCTGAGGCCCAGGAGCGGGGAGAGCCGGGCGGCCCGGTCCCGCCGAGCCGCTCCCAGGAGGCGTCCCGGGACCCCCGGCGCGCCCCCTCACCCCGGTGCCCCCCTCACCTGCGTGCCCTTGCCGGCGCCGGGCGGCCCCAGCAGGACGGCGCGGATGCCCTGCCGGAGCCCCGGGCCCGGGGCCTGCCCGCGGCCGCCCCCCGCCTGCGCGCTCGGAGCCATGGCCGCCGCCGACTGCGCCGCCGCCCCGCCCCGCGGCCAATGGGCGGTGACGCCGGGGGCGCGCGCCTCGTGGGCGGGGTCACGCAGCGAGAGGGCGTGGTTTCTCGGCGAGAGGGCGTGGTTTTGTGGGGAGTGGGCGGGGTTACCCGGAAATGGGCGTGGCTAGGCGGTGCTGCGTGGCTTGCAGCGCGCCCTGCTTGCTTGCCCCGGCGCGGCGTGGGCCGCCGGCTTCTGCGTGGGATGGGCTCACCGGGCTGCGCTGCCTGGGCTGTGCATCACGGCAGTGCTCGGCACATCCAGAAGCGAGCAGGCACTGCGGTGCTCTGCACCACGCTGCCGAGAGCCGCTACCTCTCTGCTCTCCTGCCAGCGCGGTGCTCTCTGCGCAGCTCCGTTCCATCCTGCACAATGCAGGGCTGGGTGCTGCGCCAGAGCACCGGGAAAACAGGCCAGGATCTCAGAGGAGACAAGAGCTTCCTTGGCCCTGGTTGCCAGGAGAGTCCATGGCAAAGCCAAGACCACAGAGTTAAATACCAGAACCCAGGATAAGTCCATCCCTCTCACCTCCTCAGTGGGGGCAGCTACCCCTCCACGCACAGAACATTGCCTCCTCAGTGACACCAGAGAGGGAATTGCAAATTAACAAGAAGAAGAAAAACATCTCTGCTCAGCCTGTGGTGTTTGTGGGATGGAGCAGTGGAACCGTTTCCAAGTGCGCAAATGCAGGCAAAGCACAAATGCAAGCAAAGACAGGGCTGATCGACCAGACGGGGCATCTGCACGTGTGCCAGAGCTGGATCTGCTGCTGGGGAACCCACCGAAACCGGCAGCAGCACAACAAGGGCAGAATCAGTCCCTGACATCTTCTCGACTATCTCTCCCAGCCAAACAGGCGCTGCTCAGCCTTTAATCTGCAGGAAGCCTGGTTTCCCTGGCAGCAATATTTCAGAGGTATTTTTGGCGCTCTTCCCCCCGAGGGTCCCTGCACACGCGATGCACACGCAGCCACAAGCTCCCTCGCACCAGGGCCGGGCTGCAGGCAGGCTCGCAGCGCTCCGCGCTGGCAGGCTGGGGATGAGCTGCCAGCGTGGAGGGGACTCGGTGAGAACCTGGGGTGTCTGGCTGGGGGCAGCCCCAGCCCTGGGAGGGGGTGGGCAAGGGCGGGGGGAGCATTCCCTGAAAGGGATGAAGGATGCTCGGAGGCAGCTCAGCCAATGGGGTGGCTGGGTTTGGTTGCCATGGCCACGGTTGGGAGGCAGAGCAGGGAGCGGGATGCTGGGATACAAGGGGTGCAGACCCCCCCCCCCCGCCACTGCAGGGGTAGCTGGTCCAGGGGCTAGGGCAGGCAGGGAACCGGGGCAGGACAAACAGCCGCTGCTGGGGCCCGTTCATTCTCTTTAGAGACCCATGGGCATAATCTGTTTTAATGATTTCTAAGGTAACTGGGGGGGGGGGGGCTGTGCGGGGCTGCTGGGGAAGCTGGCTTGCCTGGCACAGCGAGGAGGGGGCCGGTGAGGGATGCCTGTAGATGCTGAGTTTGGGGAATGGTGAGTGGAGGGCATCCTGATGTCGGTGCTCTTCTGCTAACCCCTTGCACTGCCTCTCCCCAGAGACCTCGGACCCCCAGCAACAGCTACGCCTCGGGGTGCTGCGGGAGCTTGGCGTTCCTCGGGGGGACCCCCTGGCAGCACGCCTAGTCACCGGGAAGGGAGGCATTGGACCTTGGTAAGGAGGGGATGTCCGAGGCTGGGGCACGTTTGCCCAGGGCTGGCAGGAATGACCCACTTAATTGCTCATCATTTCTGTGCCCAACCAGGGCGGGCTGGGTGCTGGTTAGTGATGTCTTTGGGGAGTGAAGGGTAAGGCTGGAGGAGCTGCTCTCCTTTCCTGAGTGTGAAGCTCTAAGAGCTTCAAAACCCGGGTTTTCTGCCCATTCCCCATCTCTGGAGTTCACTGGTGGTGCTTGCTCAATGCATTACAACACCCTGCTGCTCCGGGGTCAGCGTGGTCTTTCTCCTAGTGCCCATCCAAAATGTCATAAGGAGGTCTCTGCAGAGGAGGAGGTGGTGTGCAGCTCTGAGAAATGAAACCTCTGTCTCCCGCTCGCTTCCGATCAGAGAGACCATGTTCCTGTAAGAGCCCTGGAGCTAGACCTGGATTATTGGAGTGGAAATGTTTCCTGTGAGCTTGTGCTAGGTCGTCAGCTCCCTGGGTTATGGGATGGGCTGGATCCAGGGGAGGAGATTGTTAAAGCTAAGTGTGCAAGCTTAAAGCTAAAGCTCCGCTAAGTGTGCGAACCAGGAAACACTGTGCAGCTTAACTTGCCCCCTTGTTCCACACCCTGTGTCATGGAGGAGACGTGAAACTGGAACCACAGCACGGATTGAGACCATCCCCAGGTCAGCCAGCAGCGGGGAGTCGCCCGTGTTGTGCTCTTTAAAGATGCCTCCCTTTTCCTGGGGCTTGTGTGCCTGGGAAGGTGGGTCCTCGAGAGTTCAGCTATTTGGAAAGCAGAAGGGAACTTCACCCTGTGCAACATACAGCAGATCTAGCTACATGCCAGAGCGTGAAGGGACACGTTCTGGCATATATAGGCCATCCGCTTTGCAGTGAAGTTGGCTTTGTTGTTAACTGTATTGGTGCCTGAACTGCTGCTGAAGAAGATGGGGCTGCTGTGTGCCAAAACAAAGCTCTGAGCTGCAGAGAAATGTGTCTCCTCCCCCTGGAGAAGACGCTTTAACCCACAGTAGGGCTCTCAGCTGAGGTGCTGATTTGGAGGAGAGCACCCAGGGCACTGCTGCCATGTACAGCCCGAGGGAGGGACAGGGAGCACCTCAGGGTGCAGGCTGGGTGGTGTACGCTGGTGGAGGTTCTGGGCCCTGCCTCTAATATTCCCTTTTTTT